>NC_137146.1:3404115-3772598 GCF_949319135.1 Squalius cephalus | reverse complement strand
CGTATTTTGGCAAAAACCAACAGACTCCAGAACACACCTTAAGCAGGACCAGTGCCTGCCAAACACACATACCTTAAAGCTACAGAGAAAGAGTGACTCTTTAGATAAAAAAAAAACAACAAAAAAAACATAACTACAGGGCAAGGCTGTGTCTCCAGCTCTCACGATGCTGCCTATGTTTACACTAACACTCTCAGACCTTGACAATGGCTGCTGAGGTCTCGCGGGCTACACCCTGCTGAATAAACTGTTGTGTTGAGAGAAAAAGAGAAGAAAGGTGATCATGGGGCGGCACAAAGCCCGACTCAGAAAAAAGGCTGAAAATTTGACTTTGTTGAGTATGTAAGGTTTTTGTATGTTTGGTTAAAAGCGTAAAGTGTGCTTTTGTGTGTACATGAGCAAGTGCACACGCATACATTGTTTGTGCCAAAGCAGTTGTGTATTTTACTGTGTGTGTGTGTGAGTTGATCCAGATGATTCCAGAGGAAAGCTATCAGTACGCGCGGGCCAGTTGAGACAGGCAGAGGGCTGGGCTGCAGCAGCCAGCGGGCTGGGACATTCACTGTTTGTGGTACAGGCTTGAGCTTTCACTGATCATTGCCACTCACTCTCTTACACACACACACACACACACACACACACACACACACACACATACATGTCTATATTACTAACAGGGGACTATCGCTCTACACTGGCCAAGAGGGGACTATGGTTTCTAGACATTTTGAAGAAACAAAAATTACATACAAAATTTTCTTTTAAGGTCTTTTTTCATAATATAACTTTAAATATGCATTTTTAAATTTTTTAAAAAACATGCCAAGTGGGGACCTGAAACTCTGACCGATCTCTACCTATACAACAGGGGACTCTAGCCTGCAATTGAACTGTGTGTGTGTGTGTTTGTGTGAACAGTGAAGTTAACTGGCAGTGAAGTCTGTCTCCATTTTGTAACTTGTATGTATATATATATATATATATATTTTTATATATATATATATATATATATATATATATATATATATATAATATATATATATATGTATATGTATATATGTATGTATGTATGTATATGTATGTGTATATATATATCAAAAATTTTATTGCTTGAGGTTTGACCATTTAAATCTACAACAGGGTAAATAATACAGACTGCCCGGCGGCAAATGTTTTAAAAGCAGAGGCGAGAAGATGCTTCTTATCATTCATAATTTTTTTTTCTTTTTTAACACTCTCTCTTCCTAGACACTTTGAATTGGTTGTGCAGTCCCTAACAATTAACTTGCCATTGCATACACACATACACACATACATGTCTATATTACTAACATAGGGGACTATCGCTCTACACTGACCAACAGTGGACTTCTGCCTGCATTGGATCTGTGTGTGTGTGTGAATAGTGTCTTTATTTTGTAACTATAACTATAAGTTACATTATATATCTTTTATCTATATGCAGTCCCTAACAATCAACTTGCCATTGCATACACACATACACACATACATGTCTATATTACTAGCATAGGGGACTATCGCTCTACACTGACCAACAGTGGACTTCTGCCTGCATTGGATCTGTGTGTGTGTGTGTGTGAACAGTGTCTTTATTTTGTAACTATAACTATAAGTTACATTATATATCTTTTATCTATATGCAGTCCCTAACAATTAACTTGCCATTGCATACACACATACACGTCTATATTACTAACATAGGGGACTATCGCTCTACACTGACCAACAGTGGACTTCTGCCTGCATTGGATCTGTGTGTGTGTGTGTGTGAACAGTGTCTTTATTTTGTAACTATAACTATAAGTTACATTATATATCTTTTATATATATGCAGTCCCTAACAATTAACTTGCCATTGCATACACACATACACACATACATGTCTATATTACTAACATAGGGGACTATCGCTCTACACTGACCAACAGTGGACTTCTGCCTGCATTGGATCTGTGTGTGTGTGTGTGAACAGTGTCTTTATTTTGTAACTATAACTATAAGTTACATTATATATCTTTTATATATATGCAGTCCCTAACAATTAACTTGCCATTGCATACACACATACACACATACATGTCTATATTACTAACATAGGGGACTATCGCTCTACACTGACCAACAGTGGACTTCTGCCTGCATTGGATCTGTGTGTGTGTGTGAACAGTGTCTTTATTTTGTAACTATAACTATAAGTTACATTATATATCTTTTATCTATATGCAGTCCCTAACAATTAACTTGCCATTGCATACACACATACACACATACATGTCTATATTACTAACATAGGGGACTATCGCTCTACACTGACCAACAGTGGACTTCTGCCTGCAATGGATCTGTGTGTGTGTGTGTGAACAGTGTCTTTATTTTGTAACTATAACTATAAGTTACATTATATATCTTTTATATATATGCAGTCCCTAACAATCAACTTGCCATTGCATACACACATACACACATACATGTCTATATTACTAACATAGGGGACTATCGCTCTACACTGACCAACAGTGGACTTCTGCCTGCATTGGATCTGTGTGTGTGTGTGTGAACAGTGTCTTTATTTTGTAACTATAACTATAAGTTATATTATATATCTTTTATCTATATGCAGTCCCTTACAATTAACTTGCCATTGCATACACACATACACACATACATGTCTATATTACTAACATAGGGGACTATCGCTCTACACTGACCAACAGTGGACTTCTGCCTGCAATGGATCTGTGTGTGTGTGTGAATAGTGTCTTTATTTTGTAACTATAACTATAAGTTACATTATATATCTTTTATATATATGCAGTCCCTTACAATTAACTTGCCATTGCATACACACATACACACATACATGTCTATATTACTAACATAGGGGACTATCGCTCTACACTGACCAACAGTGGACTTCTGCCTGCAATGGATATGTGTGTGTGTGTGAATAGTGTCTTTATTTTGTAACTATAACTATAAGTTACATTATATATCTTTTATATATATGCAGTCCCTAACAATTAACTTGCCATTGCATACACACATACACACATACATGTCTATATTACTAACATAGGGGACTATCGCTCTACACTGACCAACAGTGGACTTCTGCCTGCAATGGATCTGTGTGTGTGTGTGTGAACAGTGTCTTTATTTTGTAACTATAACTATAAGTTATATTATATATCTTTTTTATATATGCAGTCCCTAACAATTAACTTGCCATTGCATACACACATACACACATACATGTCTATATTACTAACATAGGGGACTATCGCTCTACACTGACCAACAGTGGACTTCTGCCTGCAATGGATCTGTGTGTGTGTGTGTGAATAGTGTCTTTATTTTGTAACTATAACTATAAGTTACATTATATATCTTTTATCTATATGCAGTCCCTTACAATTAACTTGCCATTGCATACACACATACACACATACATGTCTATATTACTAACATAGGGGACTATCGCTCTACACTGACCAACAGTGGACTTCTGCCTGCATTGGATCTGTGTGTGTGTGTGAATAGTGTCTTTATTTTGTAACTATAACTATAAGTTACATTATATATCTTTTATGTATATGCAGTCCCTAACAATTAACTTGCCATTGCATACACACATAGAGACCAATATGCAAAGATAAACATATACAATAAAAAATAAAAATTATTAGCAAGAATGAAGATGAAAAAAGAATGAAAAAAATAAATAATTTATCAAAGTAAAAAAAAAAAAGTATATATATATATATATATATATATATATATATATATATATATATATATATATATATATATATATATATATATATATACTGTATATACTGTATATATATATATATATATATATATATATATATATTTATATATATATAGCTAACGTTACGTTTGCAACAACATTTGCACCGGAGGAAGAGACAAACGCTTAGAAACGCCCATATAGCTAGCATGATGCCTTCTATTTCTAGATGACAAAGACAAAGTTTACCAGTACTACGACACTATAACAAAGGTTAGCGGTACTTATCTGAACTAACGTCATGATCACTGCCACTAGATATAAAGAAAACGTTGCTTTTTCACTCTATTGTGCTATTCATAAAAAAAAAAGATAAAAAAAAGTGTCGTTATTGTGCACTGCTGCTCGTAGACTAGCTCCAGTGCTCATTGCTGCATTGTTAAATGATAGCAACTCGCCAGGACACTTCACCAACTCTCCACTCATTCTGTATAGTTCTAAAACAGGCTGAGGCTATTTTTGAGACATTTGAAAAATGATATACATATCTTGAGTGATTTATGTACCCATTAATCGACAGTGGTGGTTAACCTGCAACATGGGCTTTAAGTAAACACAGCTGAAAGTGAAAGCTGGTGAAAAAGATCGTGTAACATCCATTATTTGGACTTGGTTCGGATTTAAGCCGCCCGACGAGCAGCAGCAAACTATATAGACAGAGTGTCTGGGGTAACAGTTCGGTAAATTAACACACGACTAATCCGTTCTACCACCTCAAATTCAAAATGAAACATATCACTGAATACCAGCGCGCGCATATTATTCCCAATATATCTTAGTGGTGTAGCACATAATCTCTGTCTGCGCCTGATTTTAAGAAGCATTGTTGTGTTTCTTTTTAACTGAAAAGACATCAGTTAGACAATATTCTAATTTTAAATTTGGGGTTTCATAAGCTCCAGGCCATAATAAACATTAGACCTACTGAAGTCTCTGCAGCTAGTGTACTTAAATTTTATTTATCTGCAAAATTATGTTGTATACTTACAGTTTTGCACAATATATGCTCTCAAAACAACATGCACCCTAAAAAAAACAAAAAAAACATTTAGCAGTTGTTTAGCAGGGTCTGTGTAACCTTTTCTGAAATGTTTTTTTTTTAATAATATATATCGTTATCACAAGAGGCTGCAATGTATATCACAATATGGATTTTAGGCCATATCGCCCATCCCAAATTGATAGCCTATAGTAGTTGATAATAACATAGGCCTACCTAATGTTGCCTACGGACGGTAACAGTACAGTAGTAACCTTTTACAGTCTATGAGTAGAACAGCTTTCTCAAGCAGTTTATGATGCATTTTGGAAACAGAAGATGACCCCCTGGTATAATGCGCCACATGGCTTGAGAAACCCGTTCTCAAAGACTTACTTTTATAGTCCAGTTTTGTGTAGCACACATATTCTGAATGTCTTCGGCATAATTTAAATGAACCATTTTAATCTAGATTAATCTAGATTAATTTCAATATTAATCTAGATTAAAACAATTAATATATGCCCACCTCTACCGGAGGTCAAAACTCAAAGTTTTATGTTGATTTTCACATTTCAAATGTTCAGTTGGTTCAGTTTGAGTTTTGACTTACAGAATATGTAATGACGTAGTAATATTATTCACAATAACACTCATAAACCAGTTCTTGCAATTAGAATAAATAGTGAAAAAATGCATACCTACAGCATGTTGAATGA
This sequence comes from Squalius cephalus, assembly GCF_949319135.1. Lineage (NCBI taxonomy): Eukaryota > Metazoa > Chordata > Actinopteri > Cypriniformes > Leuciscidae > Squalius > Squalius cephalus. Next base: position 3,767,068 of record NC_137146.1, on the reverse strand, counting down.
AATCAAGTTAAAGTTTATTTAAGGTCCACACACTCCTAAACTGAAGGTTTCTTACTTGCTCTTGCTGCACTCCTGACAACGGAAATGGTTTTTCACATAATAAACCATTCAGTTTATCACATAGAAAATCTCATAAGCTCACTAAAAGAGCCCCCCCTGCGGTAGTGCAGACTTTCCACCCTCAGTGATGAGTGCCTAAATGTATACCACAACATCAACGATATATTGCTTCTGAAACAAGTTGCTTTGCTTTATATAAAATAAATAATTAAATAAATAAAAGGGTAACACCAAATAAATTATATTAAAAGTTACAAATACCATGAAATATATTAACGAAAAGCACGTGTAAAATAGTGATTTTTTAAAACAACTTAAAAAAAGACAGAAAATGATCGATCACTCAAATAGTTTGGACATAGTCAATCATTTCAATGTTATGACACACTGACGCTCCATTTACATGAACTACCAATGTTATGACACACTGACGCTCCATTTACATGAACTACCAATGTTATGACACACTGACGCTCCATTTACATGAACTACCAATGTTATGACACACTGACGCTCCATTTACATGAACTACCAATGTTATGACACACTGACGCTCCATTTACATGAACTACCAATGTTATGACACATTGATACTCCATACGCAAGCTCCCAGTATTGTGACATAAAACATTGATACTCCATACGCAAGCTCCCAGTATGTGACATAAAACACCGATACTCCATACGCAAGCTCCCAGTATTGTGACATAAAACATCGATACTCCATACGCAAGCTCCCAGTATTGTGACATAAAACATCAATACTCCATATGCAAGGTCCCAGTATTGCTATAGGTTCAATACTGTAGACACAAATTTCTCTTGATAGTGATTATTCGGTTGTGCACAAAGTATTTTACTGCTTTCCATTCTCTTTCATTACCAATTAAAATCTTGTTTTCATTTAAGAATCTTTCACAATCCACTTTTCCAGGGACTTTCATTTCCTTTAGGAAATTCTTGAAATGATGTTCAATAATTTTACTCTCCTTCTCTGACCAGGTCTTTCTGGACTTTCCTGTTAAAATAAATTAAGAAATTAAGTAAGTAAATCAAATTAATTGAATTAAAGAATAACCAAAATTTGAATAATGTAGATTTTACAAGCTGAAGAGCACAGACAATTCTTAAAATACATGTCAAGATGTTTCATGTAGATACAATTTTTTTATGCAAAGTGGAATAACAAACCCTTTTTATTTAAAGGCAGTGGTGAAATCCTAAAGAATGGAACTGCCTCTCTTGAGGCTGCGGTCGTTATTGAGGTGGCAGCCCTTTTTTCCGAATGATCATCCTCTGTCATCCTTTTTTCAGATTCAGCATCCTCTGTGTCTGAGTTGCTGGAGCCCCCTTCAACTGTAACAAAATGAGCATTCACATTCTTTAAAACTAAAAGTAGATTTTTACAAAGTGTGGACACTATGAATTGTTTAAACAAAAGACATATACACATAAGTAATTTACTTACAGTTGATGTTTGGCGTTATGTCCTCCAGAGATTTTCCTTTAAATTTGCCTATTCCACTTTGCAGGGCAAACAGAATTCTGCTCACTTTTGCAACTTGTAAGGTTTCTTCAGGCAGTCTGTAAAACTCCCTATGGACTTCAATGTTGTGACCCATGAAAGTTGCTAGTTGGTCTAGTTCATGCGTTTGCAGGTTAAGTAGCTGAGAAACTGTGGCTACATGTTTTCTCAACTTTGTAGATGTAATGTTTTCTGGGTTTTTAGCCCCACAGCTTTCTGCAAATCGCTTTAAGCAGTCACAACCACGGATGCTCTCCTGTGATCCATAAAAAGGACGAGCAAATATGTAGGGATTGCTAGGGGAAATCCCAACATCTTCTCTAGTTTTAATTAGAAGTTCCACAGATTCTGTTATATTTGTGGGAAATAGTACTGGTACTTTGCGGCCTCGTTTCCCCCGTACCTCTACTCTGGTGAGATTCTTACAGAGTTTCTTCTCAAAAGGTGAAAGGCTCTCCATAATTTCATCCTGAATCATCTGTTTGTTTCTCTGCAGGTATGTTTTGACTTCCATCCTTGAAACCTCACCTTCTCGACGCCGATTGAATAATATTAGCTGTGCTAGAGTCACCTGAGAGAGATCACTCCATGACCTTTGTGATGTGTGTTCAATGTGTGCTTTTTTGTTGACCTCCTCAAGACACTTTAGATGATCATGGAGCTTCTTTATGTCTTCTGCTAAAGGCAGCATTTGGGGACTGTTCCACTTTTTCTGGTACAAAGTTTTCAGTGCATTAGATGAAACATGAATTGTCCATTCTAGTTCAATTAATTTACTGAATTGCTCTGCTCTTCCCTTCAATGCATCATCCTCTTGACGTAAAGCCTCTCCCTGCAAAATATATGACACTTTCACAAGGGAATGACGCAGTTTCAGTGCTGTTGAAGGGACTGAGAATCGGTTGGTTGAGGAATCAAATCCAGTCATCTTTTTTACTCCCTCAAGTACTGTGTTGAACTTTCCTGGGTTGATCAAGTCCTTCAAAGCAACAATGTCTTTATCAATAGTTCTTGTCACTATAAGAAGTCTGGCAAGTTCTCTCATCTTATTTCTAATGTCTGCCCGGTGCCGTGAAACTTCTCCGTTTTTGAGGAACATTCTCTCACCCAGTGACAGAATCAACGGGTCAGATTTCACCACTTGAGTAACGGTATCATATGTCATATCTTCAATAATATTTTTAAGTCCACTAGAAACGTCAGAGTCCATTGGCAACAACAGAGAACAACTTGCCTGAACTTTTCGTTTCACTGGCATATTTTCTTTGTCTTGTAATTTGCAACGTTTGTGATGTCTCCAGAGATCTGTTTTGACATACATAGCAAAGCAAAACTTGCAAGGCAGATAGTCTATTGCTGTTGACTCACGAGTTGCTTGTCTTTTTGGTATGATCTGTCCTTTCCCAGAGGATAGGACTGAACTGTTATGGTGGTAGTTTCCCATGTTCCTTACTTTGGTTAATAGAAGAGTACGCATGTTTGAGCCTCTGTTGTGTGCAAGTGCCTTTGCAACTTCAACTTTTTCAGAATGTTTCTGCTGTAGATGTCTTGCAATTTTTGGATAAGGCTTCTCACAGTAAAGACAGTAATTCTTCTTGTCATAGATGCGTTGATGTACACTGTTTGAGGACATTTTCACTTTTATTTGATTTTGTTGAGAGCTACAGCCGTGGGCACTTTCATCTATTTCTATCCAACTCTTCATAAGTGGTTTTCCTTGGATGCGTTCTGCAACATGTCCTTTAGCTTTTTTTGTGTCGTCTTCTTCTTCTTCTGAGATTTCCAGGGAAAAGGAAACCTGTTGTTCAGTGTTGTTCTGAAATAAAGAACCACACAACTGAAATGTATTTGTAAATAATAACAATGTTATATATTATAAAGTATAAAACCCTTAATTACCATTTCAGACTCATATAAGTCCTCCTCAGTGTGAGAAGATGAATCCATCTCATCACTGCAAACACTTTCTGGCTTATCACTGTCGGTACTCTCTAGGATGTCCATCTCATCTGACGTTTGGGGACAGAAATCTGCTGTATGGGTTCTGTCCTGTAAAACAATAACAGTGTGTGAAATCCATGTCCATGTTTGTTTTCTATCTAGAGCCTGCTGATTCTAAAACACATACTGTGTTTTAGAATCACTGTTGTCTTTTTGGTCTTAAACTTTTTTTTTTTTTTTATGAAAATGAAAAGTACTTACTTCATTTTCATTCACATTGCTGTAGTTGTTTGTGATTCCAGTGTAATCCGACTGGTGTATGAAACCTGTAAATGCACAACAATTGTTAAGGATATCCAATAATTTAAGGATTTTTTTTCTACATTCTTGTAAAATCTACAAAGTTTTATTAATGAGGTGAAGAGAAAAGTGTAAGTCTTGGAACGTACATGTGAAAGACTGAAGGCATTCCTCAATGGTGGGACGTTCTTCGATTGAATTAGACAGCATTCTGCTAATAATATATTTTTGTCTTGTCCATCTTTCTTCACATTGAAGAGTGAAGTTACCCATTCTGACATTTTGAGATAGCCCAACTGGATCCTTGGAGTAGGGTGTAGTTGTCTGATAGGGGTGTTGCCCATCCGTCAGGATATAATGAACCAAGCATCCTGCTACCTACAAAATAAAATAATATTTACAAAAATTTCAGAAATGGTCACAACTAAACTGCAGAATGAATGAAGATGATTAAAATGATGACAAAATGCTGCTGTGCTCAAATGAAAGCTGCTCGAATATTAGCATTCAGAACAATTGAACATAGAACAAATGTATGCATTTTTGACAGAACTGATTACAAATCATATTGATCACATACTAAAATAGTATTGTAACTGCATACATGTAACCTGTTAATCCATTTGAACCCAAACCTAAGAATTGTCATCCCCAAATTAAATAGGGGATGTTCATGAAGTTCATTGTTCATGACATTTTTGGAATAGAAGCATAGTTGTAGTCTAATTTTAACCCTTTCATGCATGAATTATGATAACCTTAGTCAGTATTTTTTTTCCCTATGTGTTTTTATTCCTCTTAGGGCATGAAAAACAAGATTTTTTACAAATTTTTCAAAGAGATCTTCAGGTGTCCACTTGAGTGGACAGCATGCGGTTATGGTTAAAAACGAAGATATACTGTATTAAATATAAGACAATAATCAAACAGATAAAGTATGTGAATTTAACAAACTAATCAAAACAATTATATCAAATCATGTGAAACTGAAAATATAAAATATATACAACAAATATAAATTAAAAATATTGGAAAGGCTTCGTACAACTTCATACAAGTTGCACTTCGCGTATCTTTGATATCAGAACATGAGGACGTGATTCCATCAGAATTTTCTACAGACTGTCAAGGCACAACTGTGGAACCCACTCAGATGTTCCCTCCAGTGCACCAGAGTATGGAGATTTACCCTTATTAGCTGATAATTCTGATTATGTTCAAGATGGACATGCACATTTCTATCATAGCCCTCCTCTGAGAAAACCTAGCATTACATTTTTTCAATCTCATCTGAAATGATCAGTGTTGGATGTAATGCATTACAAGTAACATGCATAACACATTCAGATTACTTTTTGATGTTACAAGTAAAGTAATGTGTTACAAGTAACATGCATTACCTAATCAGATTACTTTTTGATCTAACAAGTAATTAACTACAAGTAATGTGCATTGCCTAATCAGATTACTTTTTGATGTAACGAATATATAAACGCATTACAAGTAACATGAATTACGTATTCAGATTACTTTTTGATGTTATGAGTAAAGAAACGCATTACAAGTAACATGCATTACAAATTCAGATTACTTTTTTCGATGTCAATGAAAATTACATTCTAATAATACAAATACATTTATTTACAGTAAAAAATTCACTGCAGATCAAGTTTTTAAGTTTTAACATTCCCATTATAATTATGAATTGTAGCTGAAATATAGCAGTTGATGCATGACGTCCACTACAGTGGACATGTGATTAATCAGAGTTTTCTCTCAATCTAAAATCAAAACTTGGAAAATTTTACTGTGATATGACTCATTAGATATTGCTTGAGTCTCCTAGGATAGAAGGAATGGGTGGATATTCCGGAGCAACTTGGCATGTCTGACTGACCCTTGGCCATCTTGGTTTGGAGGGGAGAAAAATCGAAACACAACGGCTTGCCCTTGGTTGCAATTTATAGGATGATGCACCAGGGTCCAATGAGGCTGATGTGCAACTTTGCCATAAAAACCCATGCAAATTCAAGAAAATGCTTTATTAATAGCTGTCCACTGTAGTGACCACTATACGTGAAAGGGTTAAAGAAGACACTTCGCAATTTGTTGTCATAAAATCATAATTACAATCATTAAGAAACATAATATATAGGCTTAAGTGTATTGTAAAGTTTTTAGAAAATATTTTTCTCATTGATATTTTATGACAAAACAGAAATTGGTTCTTGTTAAAGTACAGAAACCCAATGAAGCCACAGACCTGACCATGTTTAACTTAAAATCTGCAGATGATAACTCTAACGGCCAGATTAATTTACAGATTGCTCCAGCACAAACCCTTTCACATCTACTGCAGTCAGATTCACCCGTGTTCACTCTGAAGGAATCACTCACATGGCTGGTGCACTTGTAATGACACATGAAGGATGTTAAGAGGCTAAAAGCAGGTTTAGTACTTGCCCCATTGAAGTCAACAGGGTGCAAATTGTAAAAAGAGGATAACGGTGTAGGCAACACCGATTTTTGTCGTTCAAATTTACAAAAAAATGTGCTCAATGTTAAAATTCTCAGCATCAAACCAAGACAATTTATTAGATCAAAACCATGTTATCAAAACTTATAAGGCCTTTCAAGTATTTAAAATACATTCTCTTTGTGATCTGATGAGGCTTAGAGGATAGGATAGTTTACATACTGTAATAAAGGCTAAAAGCTATAATAGTTAATGGCTATAATAGTTAATGCACTTCACAAAATTGATAGCAAAAAAAAATATATATTTTCTTTCTCATGGTATTTTTATCAATATGGTACACAATTATCCTATTGAATCGTTAGGGTCAAAAGTACTCACAAAGTAGTCCAATTACATTACCTAAAATTATTTAGATTACAGGATTGTAAATTATTTGTAAATAATATTGTAAATTATTGTAATAAATTTAATAAATTGTATTTAGATTGTAATCTAGATTAATCTAGATTTCATCACTGACTGCAATTTGTGTCATGTAATTTGGAATGAGTAACTGTGTACAATACAATACTTAAGTTATAACCAGCACTGTGATTGGAAAATCATGGAACATCATAATTGTATTTGTTTTAGTAAACGTTCTTGACTTTCTGCACAAGGTCATAATTATTTTGTTAATGAATGGATGCTCTATACCAGTTTTTAATGCTCTATACCAGTGGTTTTCAAACTTTTGAAATGACCATTTATTTATTTTTTGTTTACTTTCTATCACCTTATTTGTGGAGTAAAATGAAACTAACTCAGCTGCATATTTTTGCAGTATTTTATTTTATTGATTTATTGAATATTTTTTTTTAAATCAAAATATATTTAGCATATTTCCTTAGGCCTATATAATATTATTTTATATTATTATTTTAATTTAATTTTATTTCATTTTTATGTAAGTCCATTTTCATTAAATCATCAAGACAACCCATTTTTTAAATATTGGACGCGACCAAGGGTTTGAAACCCGCTGCTCTTTATTGGTTACATTGATTAATTTAGGATAAAAATATAAATAAATAAATAAATAAAACTCCACTCTGAAATGTGAATTAATAATGAGAATCCATCAATATTTTTCCAAATGTGTTCACTTTTGAACTAAAAACCCAGAGGAATGCTGGAAAAGTCTCAGTTAAGTAAGTTCCCTGGTTCCCTGAGTAGGGAACGGAGACGTTATTCGTCGTCACGTCGTAACTCGTAGTGACTATGAAAGGGAACACTTTATTTTGATGGTCCCTTTTGAACATTCTACTAACTATAAATAAATGTGCAGCTACATGTCAACCAACTGTAATTACAGTATTAGTAGACTATATCTGCTTAATATCTGCTAAAATTTGACTGTGATAAACCCCAATAGACATTATACTGACTAAATATATAATACATGTCAACTTATTTTTACTCTAACCTACATTTTAGTCTCTAGTCTACTTATACTCCTGTAGTACTCTAATGAGAATTAGTTCACATGTAGTTGTAACATTACTTATAATCAACAGAATGTGTTAAAGAGACCATCAAAATAAATTGAGACCAAACATTGTGTAGTCAAATGCTTTCATGATGACCATATAGCAGATTTTTTCCTTTGACACAAATTAAGAAATTAAATTACAGTCACCATGAGATATTTATAATAAAACAGAGGTAAAACATTTTTAGGATTGAGTCTTAAACCTTTTAAATAATGTATAATTTGCCTTTTATTATTATTTTTACATTAAATCTTAAAGTAACTTTGATATAGTGTAATTAAAAAACACTTCTGTGTGCCGGCGTCCTCCCACAAATTAACAAGTTTTAACATGATATTTTCAACCCTTACCTGGATATCTGATTCTTTCTTGTACTTGTATTGCATGCCTCCAACATCTTCATAACTCGACCAAGAAAAAGATCCAGCCATTTGAGAGAGCAGTGTGGTTTGTGCCAGATCAAGTTTTCTGCTTGCTCCAAAGTCTGCGATGTACAGTTTATTGCTTATATCTGTAGAAAAGTAAAAATGCTCACAAAAAATGTAACACTTAAAATGATATCCACATTATCATATGCTCATGCATTTTAAATGAAAATTTCTGCTGATATTACAGGATAATTATAGCTATGGCTAATCCACAGACTGCTCTTACCAAACAAAATATTTTCAGGCTTCAGGTCTCTGTGCAAAATTCCATATGAATGCAGTTCCTGAAGTCCTTGCAGTAACTCCTGGCAGATCTCTAGTCTTCGATTCTCTATCAGGCTTTTTCTTTCAGGAAAATCCTTGTTTTCAATCAGCTCCATCAGACTATATTCACAAAGAGGTGACACAAAATAGGCAAAGTAAGTGTCTTCCAACACTGAAATGTGTTGCAGAAGGTGCTCTGCTTGTAAATTTTTTGAACTCAGGAAATGAGCCATTTCCAATTCAGTTTTGGAAACATGTTTGGCAACTCGTTTCACTGCAACTTTGCAGTTGTTGAAGACTCCTGGGAAAATCTCAGCAGCATTGCATCCATTTGCAATCTTCATTTCTGTGTTGATAACAAGGTCATCCATTTTCATCAAACCAGGCTTTAAATCAAAGTTTTCAAATGAATTCTTCCATCGTGATTCCTGTAAAATGCAAAAAAGCAAAAGCATATTGAAATGTAAGAAATGTTTTACAGTGTATATAGTTATTAGTAAACTCAGCTGAAGGAACAGACCTCTCTATATATATTTACCATATTTTCCTTGATCTCTCTGAATGTGGAAATACTGGTTTTCTGAAACAAATTACATTAAAAGCAATCATTAATGTAGTTAACATGAACATATAATGAGCACCACTTTTACAATATTTCTTAATAGTATGTAATGTTAATTTCAACATTTAGTAATGCATTATTAAAATCAAAAGTTGTATTTATTAACATTAGTTATTGCGTTGTAAATGTACATGAACAAGCAATGAACAGCTGGAGTTTAATTAACTTACATTAACAAAGATGAATAAGTATTGTACCAAATGTGTTGCTTTTAGATCATGTGAATTAAGACATTAACTAATGTTAACAAATGAAACCTCATTGTGTAAGTGTTACCTAAATAATTAGCTTTTTTAAAGGTAAAAATTGTACAGCAGTATTGTTGAGGATAAGAGAATCTTGTAACACTTTACAATAAGGTTTCATTAGCTAGCATTAGTTAACAAACCAATAATGAACTGCGCTTATACAGCATTTATTAAACTTTGTTAATGTTATTTTCAACATTTAGTAATGCATTATTAAAATCAATTAGGTAATACGTTGTAAATGTACATGAACAATCAATGAACAGCCGGAGTATCATTAACTAACACTAACAAAGATGAATAAATATTTTACCAAATGTATGGCTTTTAGTTCATGCAAATTAATACATTAACTAATGTTAACAAATGAAACCTTATTGTGTTACCATATAAAAACTATATAAGTGTTACCTCAATAATTTGCTTTTTTAAAGTAAAAATTGTACACTTAAACAGCATTTATTAAACTTTGGTTATTGTTAATTTAAAAATGTACTGATACATCATTAAAATCATAAGTTGTATTTGTTAAAATTAATAACACACTGTGAAGTAACATGCACAAACATTGAAACAGCTGGATTTTAACTAATATTAACAAAGATTAACCAATACTGTAACAAATGTATTGGTCATTTAGTACTAATGTTAACCAATTAACCTTATTGTAAAGTGTTAGCAAGTTTTCCTCACCACTTGATAAAATAATGAAAATAAGACACCAACAAATAGAAATAGAAGTTTAAATACCTGTCTCCATGGGCAGTTAGGATCTCCGTAGTCGTATAAAATTTCTTCTCCTGCATTGATTTTTGTTAACGCAAATGCACACAGATGTGGTCTTTTCTTTTCATCCATTATCTATTGGTTACAAAAGCACACAAACACACAAATGAAAACAACAAAAACATCATTTGAAAAGTCGCCTAGTTTTTAATAATGTCAAATAATGCTACAAGATGAGGCTGTATAAAAGGTGTAATTGAAACAAAGAATAAGAATACATTAAAGACAGACTTACTATTTTAATTTTGCTGTTTGGCTTGATGTGGTCATCATTTATGAATCGTCCTAGTCTTTCTGTATCTTGACTGCCATCAACACTGTGTGGTGAAATATTTTAAAAACACTTTTGAATTGTCATAATGGTATTATATTTCATTGGAACATTCATTAATTTAATCTTACCAGTAAGATTGTTCCTGAAAGGAGTAGAAATACAAAAATGCTGCATTTTCAGCTGAGTAGTCTTTGAACAGGTTCTCTCCTTCAGATCCAGTGATGTGTCTTCCAACATACTCCAACAGGAATTCACCTGGCTCAATGTGTTTTGTGGCAATTACTCCAAAACCTAATAAATAGTATAAATACAAGTAAATTAATAGTATGATAAAAGATTCATGAAGTTATTCAGGTTGTCTAAATTATTTTCAATGGTATTGTTACTTCGAAAACAACTGTATCTACATCTTTATAAAAGTGTAAAAAAAATAATAATAATAAAAAAAAAAAAATCAGATTTTCTGTCTGAAAAAATCAGACACTAAATATTCATCATTTCCATTATTACACAGGCCCCTCACATTCTAACTGGCAGTTACTTACAAATAATATCAAGAGCACTCACACATTTACATAATAGTGTTTAATTTAGAGACATCAGCAGCTTATAACATAAATACTGGCAGGAAAACAGATGTAAATCCACCTTTAACTGGTCAAAGCAATCATGTTTTTTCCCCTCTTGCGTGTTTTGTTTTAACAGCCTGCTTTCTCTAGGTTCATATTTTAAACCCAACCCTTTGACATTAAAGGAATAGTTCACTTAAAAATGAAAATTCTGTCATATATACTCACTCTCATGTTGTTTCAAACCTGTATGAATTTCTTTCTTCTGCTGAACAGAAAGGAAGATATTTAGAAGAATGTCAGTAACCAGACAGTTTCTGATCCCATTGACTTCCATAGTAGGAAAAAAATTATACTATGGAAGTCAATGAGACCAGAAACTGTCTGGTTACTGACATTCTTCTAAATATCTTCCTTTCTGTTCAGCAGAAGAAAGAAATTCATACAGGTTTGAAACAACATGAGAGTGAGTATATGATGACAGAATTTTCATTTTTAAGTGAACTATTCCTTTAATTAGTGACCACACTTAGCTTTTATTTAAGTTTTGCAAAGTCATACAGTATTGATGGGAGAATTGTATGTAGTAACTTACCTTTCTCTTCACTCATGAATTGTTTCTCAAATGTGTCTTTATCTTTGCCAGAAGCAATGAAGTACAAAGCTTCTTTTTCAGGAAAAACTCTTCTGGGTCTCATTTTCCTGTGAAATATTTAAAATTATTTTATGTAGGATTACTTCATATGCAAAATAAATAAATAAATAAATAATACCTCTTTAGAATTTCATAGAAAATAAATGATTGAAAAGATGACACCGTGGGTAACAATTTAAAATGTAGTAAAAAAAAAAAATAAAAAAAAAAAAATTACCAACAATCTGATTATCAATAATATTACCGGTAATATACATGCATATTTACATTGTAAGAGGATATCAATATTTTATAAAATTAGCATTTACAAATTATCATAAAATATATAATGTTCAACTTACCTCTTAATTTGGAAAGAAAAAACTGAGATGAGAAATGTCTCAGTGCGCTTTTTATGAGGTTCTTGGAGGTAGATACAGTCTTTAAACTATAACAGAAAGATAACTCTCCAATGTAGGAAACAATCGCGTATAGGAGCTGTCTTCCAAATGGCAAAACTGAAGTGTGAGTTAGGAACATAGAATAGATGATACACATGCTGCTATCTGAGCAGTGATTGGGCCGACGCCCACAGATTAGCCACAATTACCCATCATTACTATTGGTTCTGTTATGCAAATTTATCTGTGAATGAAATCAAACAGCCAGTTCAAAATAAGTGTATAGTCCATTGTTTTTAAATTCAGTTCAAATTGTAAACATCAGTTGGATCAGGAAAAATTCCTTTTCCTCAATTACTATTACATACATTATAATTACTCACTTTTTTTCTGTACGTATAGAGCACAGAGCACAAACCTATACCAGTGGCAGATAGAAATGATAAAGTTAATAAAGAAAAAAAGTAATTTCACACAATGTAAATAAATATAAAAATATTCTCATTTAATGTAAATCAAATGGTTATATAGGACGTAGCATTTACCATGGGCATTCATATTTATGTTGGTTTAACTTAACTTGTATAGCACATCTGAAAAGAAAGCTCATACCACTTACTTAAGAGTACCTTGTGTTGAATCACAAAAAAAAAACAACACTGCGTATTAGCTGCGTATTAGAATTGATCTCAGTCCACATTAAAACGACTGCAAACGCGGATCACGTGACCATTCACCAACACTGGGCATGTGCGTGCCGGTGTAAACCTAGAGACTTTCAAGCATAGACTGTAAAAAATGTTTTCAAACATCAAAATATCATTTATTAATATGTATTTGTGTCAAAATGACATATAAACATCTTTTCCTATTCCATTTTGCCAGAAAACGCTTCCAACACGCTTGCGTGTCGCAAGAAAAATAGGTGTCGGTTATATTTCTAGCATGCACGCGTTTACCGCGCCTGAGACGCGCCAGTTTCTTACTGTAAGAAACTGTTCCAGCGGGTGAAGTTTACTGGTACTGAATATTACCTGTGTATACTCCATGACTGGTGACACCCAATCATAGAGCCGAGCGTGAGCCTCTGCGTCATCGTTTCTAAAGTCCTCCGTTTTGACCCGTCCACTCTAAAACGCCCTCCGGAGATTCAAAACGAAAAACGGGTCGGCAGCGTTTCTAAACTTCTCCGTTTTGGGTCTCCGTTTTTGCCGTTTTAGTGTGGACGGGAGGTGCAAACGTAGCAAAAAGTCTTCGTTTTTAAACGAAAATGCAGTAGTGTGGACGGGGCCTAAGGTAAAACTTTCACAGTCTGGCCTATGTGTCTATGACATGCTGTCCTTTGAAGCTCTTCTCCATAGAAATGCAAATTGCCTGCGGGGGTATTTGGGGGGTAGGGTAGCAGTCCACCCAAGGACTGGAAAACAGCAGTGAGGAACCATCTGATCAGAGCAATTGGGATATGTTTCAATCAGCTCTGTAATTTATATACAGTCAAGTCACACCACAATTATTTATACCACTTTATACATTATAATTCTTTAAAATGTTCTAAGACAGCCCCCATTTTACCAGGTGGGGAATAAATGAGACACATATTTTAAAGGTATACAAGCTCAAATATAAAAACTGTAATACAATTGATAATAATTGATAATACATAATTTAAATATGTTTTCAGTTAAAACAGCTCAAACATGCGTCTGAGAAAGCGTTGTCTGTGAAACTGGGGGCATAGTTTTAGAGACACCAACCTCAAATTTGAATCTTAAAATATGCCATTGTTTTGTCTCAAGATTCACACCAGTAATGTTTTTTTTTTCTTTGCACATTTATAAAAGCTACTTAAATGAAAATGAAATGATAAAATGAATCTACTTTATTTTTTTATTTATTTTTTACCAAACGTTGAAGTATTAGTTCCAACCAACATTTGTAAACAGCATCGCAGAGTTGTGGTTTGAACGACAGCTCTCGATCTGTGATTTGAAGCATAGTTTCAAGTTTACATGGCATGTGGACTCAATAAATCATTATCTTTACAAAAATAAGCAAGCTGACATTCAGTACAACCTGTGTCTTTTATTTAGAATACATACAAATGTAATTTAAGTCTTTTAGTTTGTCAAGAGATTTAAAGCACCATTTTTGAAAACTGCGCAAGCTCTACTATGTAAGAACAAGCCTATGATTGAATCTGGAAATAAATCAAAATAACTGAGTGAAATTAAACACAGTCATGCCATGTACTAACATTATATGTTTGATATTTAATTTATATCAAAACATCTAGCATTAATTTGATCTCAAACAGATTCATTAAATAAATTATACAGATGATAAAGCCTACTTGTTACAACTGAACTGGTTATTTACAATGTTTTGTATAGACAGCTTAGATGAATAGCTTATTTAAAACAATTATATAGTCACCCCCAATTTTGGTGAGTGATGCATTTATGACATACCAAAAATATCAAAGTTTCTGCTCAGAAATCATTCTGAATAGGCACATAACCAACATATATTTAGAAAGCCATCACTTGAGTGTTTACAGTTCAAGACTAAAAATTTATCAGACTGTTATGAATATTGAGATATATAAGCTCAAACATAAAAACATCAAATATTAAGAATATATTTATTAAATGTATAAAATATTCTGAGCTTCAGAATATCAAATCTGAGGATGATCTCTAAATGCATTTTATGAAGCCTATTGTAAGACCAAATATCTTATTCCCCTGTAAACACTCATGTAGAGTCATTGACTCTCATTGTCATTTAGAGTCATTGACTCAACATGTCTGGTTGGTCTGGTGAGGAGAAATGGCCCATTCATGTAAATCGACGAACATTTAGCACCTTTTCAAGAGACTTAAAGGGTTAGTTCACCCAAAAATGAAAATTCTGTCAGTAATTACTCACCCTCATGTTGTTCCAACCCCATTAGACTTTCGTTCATCTTCGGAACACAAATGAAGATATTTCTGATTAAATCTGAGTGCTGGATCACTCCTCCTGCAGGCTTATGGACACCTCAACTTGCTGGCCCAGAAAATGTATTATAGACATTGTTAATATAGTACAAGTGACTCCAGTGGCTCAATCTTAAGTTTGTAAAGCGACAAGAATACTTTCTGTGCGCAAAAACAAACAAAAATAACGACTTTATTCCTCTTTTCATTTCCTTCTCTCTGGACCTCGAGGTTTTTTTTTACATAGTGTAATATAACGTAGCGGGCTATTGGGCGACTGTGGTCATGTGTGATACGTGGTGACGTGAAACACAGACGCGCTACGCTATTACACTACGTAAAAAAAATCTCTCAGATTTCATCAAAAATATCTTAATTTGTGTTCCGAAGATGAACGAAAGTCTAATGGGGTTGGAACAACATGAGGGAGAGTAAATACTGACAGAATTTTCATTTTTGGGTGAACTAACCCTTTAATCTTCATTTTTCTTTTATTCTTATTCTTTTGTTTGAATTCAGTCATTAATGCCTGTATCCCTGTATTTTTTGCTTGGTCATCTAAATCTCTGTCATTCCACTATGCAAGAGCAATACATCTATTATCTTAAGTCTTGTTAGAAAACCAACAACAACAACAACAAAAAAAAACTGTTCTTGAATTAAAAAAAATAAATAACATGATTTTATGAAATAGGAAGCTCATGTAGAAGGTGCATTAGCTCAACAGGCAGCCTCAAGCTACATGACACAATATCATTTATTAATATTACACTCTCACTTAAAGCTCACTTTAAAACACAATTGAGTATTTGTATCATATTTCGGTCGCAATTTAAAATGGTTTCAAGTCAAAAAAGATTATTTAAATATGTTATAGGCTATTTTGCATTTTTTTATGAAGCAATGGGCTATTTTTACTCACATGCATACTGTAAACATTCTTTGTTCCTATACAATAACCAAAATCGAACGGAAATCAAACACACACAAAACAGAATAACTTGAATCCTGCATTTATTAGCTTCTTGTATCAGATGAAGAGATGTGTTTAGTTTTGTTTGTCCACAGTGTACACAGCACTGCGTCATCCAGAAGGACAGCCTTATGGTCACGTTGGTTCACCATGAGATGATTGACAGCTTTACAAACGAATCATATCGAACTGATGTCATCACGTTTGCTGACGCAAATCTGGAAGAGCAGAGTCATCGCTGGCTCTGTTAGCTGTTTGAGCTCTTCAGATTGCATAATTCAGTGGGAAATAAATAGAAATATTATTCTGTATGACGATATCATATCAATTATTTCTCCAAATGTGCGCATCATTGGCCTAATAGCCCTGGGAGATCGTGGATATTGTATGTAGGCCTATATAAACACAAATAAACTGGAGATGAGATGAATGGCTGCTGTATGAGTGATGATTTCTATTCAAGATAACGAACATTACAGATTAATTATTTTGCACTTCTGGAATAAATTAAGAAACTTATCTAACTTCAAACCAGTTTAATTATAAACAGTGGTCAAATATCAAAGCTGGGGTCTTAAACCTTCCTAATGAAGCTCAGTTTGTGCAGATCAAGTAGGAGTGTGATGTTTTAAAGAGTAATAAATAAAATAATCTGGGGCCACCAGTGATCCTTGACAATCAAGGGGTTAATTATGCCTCTGATTGTTTTACTTCTGGTATATCTGCTTGGGGAATCGAAGCATTTAATGTCTCCTATTAACACCCGGTCTCCACTAGATAAAAACAGTCTGTCAGGTCACAGCTGTAATCACCTGTGATTATCATATGTAAAGGCAAATGTATAGGAAATCGTTAACCACACATTCCAAAAGAAAAAGGTTTAAGCAGTATGTAAATGAAATGATATTGCTGTTTTTTGTAACTAAAACCACTCAATTCACACTTGTGAATTGCAGCTATTCATGGATTCACGTCTGGTTCATGATCACCCTTTTCAGTGTTTATTCTGTTATGATAAACAGCTGGATAAACTTAATTTACTATGAAACTAACCAACAAATTAGTAATTAACTAAGAAGAACTATATTAAACTAGGCATATATATTATTTACTGTGTTTTATCTTTGATCATAAGGTTAATTAATGGAAATTTAGAAATAGTGCTATCCATTTTACAAAGAGGTTTCATTTGTTAATTTACCATAAACTATAAATAAACGGTTGTAATTTTATGAGCTCATATGAATAAGTTATCTAAAATAATACACTGTGCATTAATGTGTGTATGATGTTATTGGTTAGTTCAGATAACTGTATGCATTACATAATCTAAATGAATAGAACCTTACTGAAAATGTAATCCAAAGTGATGATGCATTTAAATTGAAGTTGTGCTGCAAGATTAATGATATTAAGAAAGTACTGGTCCATGTATTGTTTATTTGGAGTTCTGCATACTTAATATAGTTCACTGTTTACACCAATACATGATATAACCCCATATGAGTTTATTTATTTTCACTTTAAAACAGATCTTGTAGAGATTACCATATTGTTGTTTTATTTTCTACCCCAGAAACAAATCTATATAAATCTATATATATATTGAATGTGTGTGTAAATATTCACTGATACACTTGGTGTCATATGGTGTTTGTTATTTCTTTGGGACATTTTAACTAAATATATTTTATTAAAACTAATCTGAAATAAATAATATGGTCTATTTCATGTGACTTTCAAAAATGTGTATTATAAGTAAGTCTTAAACTTTTTTTTTTTTTGCAGTGTACTAAGTCATAATTAAGTGTTTTTGCAACAGCATTATTTTCCAGGGTAAGCTAAGCAACAATCACCCACTTGTACATATTTGGAGGCGCCAGTTTGTTTCCAATCCCAGAGAAATTAGCATTTCTATAGCAACAGTTATCTGGAGACCCAATCACTGTCCAGAGATGGTTGGGGTTGTGGGATATAATCACAGAACATTCACTCTTTCGTGTCTTTTGGAAGTGTTTGTCTCTGTTTGAACCTTGCGTTTTTGAAGGAGGAGAACATATTCTACAACATGAGGTAAGTTCAGCATTTTGATTGATCTATTTATAAAGAAAATAAATAATTACGCTGTTACAATTCAGAATTTCAAATTGGTTTCATTAGTAATTGGTATCTTTATAATTTATATTTTTGATACTCCTTTTTGCGGATAGTTAAAATGTCTAGAAGAGTAATTTAGAAATTTAGAATAATCCTTATTTTAGACTTGTAGTACCAACAATGATGATATTGCGTATATTTAAAATCATAATGGTCAATTTAACAAACATAAAAAACAATGTTTTACCAGTTATTCTACAGATGTTGCAACTGTTAAACATGTTTACGATTACTATTTTTTTACTTTCCTTGTTTTTTTTTTGTTTTGTTTTTTTTAGAAAAGTCAAGTCAACAGTTCATGTTGTTCAACAAGAACACTTCATCAGAGAATCCACTACTCAAAAGAAAGGTATGTTTCTGCTCAACCTATTGAACTATTTTAAAATGTTTTATTCAAATAGATTTTAACATTTACAATAATGCATGTAGTGGCAATCTCATTTCAAAATACACAAATGTTTAAGTGTTATTGTATGTTCGTTTGAAAATTGTAGATGTTTAAATCATGGTCCAGCCCTAGATTTTAAGATTGTGAGTTGTGCCTTTCCATGTTAAAGAAAGGCCTTAAATGTATAAAGTTTATTGTGACGCAGCTAATTATATTTTACAACAAATTCTAGAGCAATTGTGTGACTTCCCAATTGTGTGCTGCATAGTTAATCATTTGTATTGTAATCCTTTTATCAGGTGTGCACAGAGTTTGGATTATTGGTGACAGTTACATTAGACGTGGCGAAAAGCGAGCAAGAGAGACCATAGGCACCAATCTTGGAGTGGCTTCCCAGGTCCAGTGGTTTGGCAGGGGAGGCATGTGTTGGGGAGACCTCCTTCCCTTCTTCCAACAGTGCCTTAAAAGAAGGACTGCTCCGAATGTGCTAGTGATTCACTGTGGAGGCAACGACCTAGGACGTGTGAAAAGTGTGCTGCTTCTCAAAGCAATGAAGAGGGACCTACGTGACCTCAACAGACAGTTTCCCCAGATGAAAATTCTGCTGTCTTCAATAAACCAAAGGCGCCACTGGAGGCATGCCCCCCCGGGAAAGGTGGACAAAGTGCGAAAGTTTGTGAACAATGTGATGGCTAAGTTTGTTTTGTGTGTTAATGGGAGCATTGTACATCATCCACACATACTGTTTGAAAAGCCTGAACTATTTTTAAGTGATGAGGTTCATTTAAGCCCTAAGGGAAACGATGTTTTTTTAACTGATATTGGCCATTGTCTGAGACACCACAACCCATAAAATTGGTCTTTAATTACAGAAAAGAGGGTCTCAAATCATGATATCATTTTATAATTGTATTAAAATGTATACATTTTAAAAAAGAACTGCAAAATGTTTAAAATTCAAACCAAAGGAAGAAATAAAAGCATTCCCCTGACTTATTGCTGTGGTTGCATTTTATTTATCTAGTCTAGATCATTGTTGATATTGTAAATTAATAATTGGTGAGAATAAAATTAAAATTCTGTATTATTTGTTGATATGGAACTGTAGCTAGAGAGAAAAAATTAGGGACTGCATAAAAAAGCATATAAAATATATTTAAAGAGAGTGCGTTAAACAAGAAAAATAATATTATGAATGATAAGAAGCTTCTTCTCACATCTGCTTTTGAGCTATTGCTGCCAGGCCGTCTGTAATTTTTACCCCATTGTGTGGAAAACAGATTCAAATTAGCCTGGCTAATGTCAGACCAAGTCTCTTTTGAGCCTTGGTCTGGGAACCACGTGTTAATTTTCTCGTATTTGAGGCGTGGTTCACGAATGCCCAGAGCCGTTTATTGGGCGCTATGAATGTCTATCAAATGCGCCTGTACGTAGCTCATAGCCAATCGTTTCAATTATACCAGATGACGTATGTAGAGTGACAGAAATTCGACGAGGAAAAATACGATGGGTCAAAGATTTATTTGTACACAATGGCGTGAATATTACTGTTTGTGCAAGATAAACATGAGGGTAGAAGGTAACGTCGAGTCTGATGCCATGTTGGATCCATAGATATAAACAAACTGCTTCGGTGTCATCATCGTCTTGCTGCTCCCTCCCCATTCTGCGATTGGTTCCCTTTTTCATTGGAAAATCTGGTCTATGGTAGCCTGACGTCATCATACTCAGATTCTAGTCAGAATGTGAGTCTGATACTGGTCCATTGAACTTTGATTATGGGGCGTGTTTCAACCGAACTAGGAAAGAAAATGTCTCTGCACTCAATTGGATAGACCTACAACCAATCAGAGCAACGGAGTAAGTGACATATGTTTTTCATTCATGTTTCCAGTTGACAAATGCCTTGATCGCGGTTCTCTGTTCCTCTTTTAAAATGAATGCGCTGTCGATATCGTCTATAACAGACGCGATGGCGGAATCTACACATGATGTTTCATACAGAAAGTTCGGGAGAAGCTCGTTCAAATAATCAATCCAATCAACTTGTCATCAAACGATTGCCATGCCTACCTTATCAGCATGAAAGGAAGCATATATTTATTCACTCACCTAACATTCCTTGACAGTTTCAGCATCCCCCCAATCACTCTCGGCTTGTTCTTCCACAGCCTGGAATATGGGGGGAGTACCCTGGGTTCGGGCCGAATACCGAGCCCGCCCTCTCCTCGGACAGCACCCCAAATATGCATTTATTCTTTCTGACTTATTTATAAGTGTGAAATCTAAATTCTCCAGAGGCAGTCATCTTTTCTTTTACTGTCTATGCATCTTTGTTGTAAACGAATTCAGCCGGCTAGGTCTATGATGTCCAAACTGCCTAGCAACGTGAATAAAATCGCGCTGTGAGCAAGGCAGCATGGGGAAACCCAGGCTAGATTCAAATGGTCTTTCATAAAAAAAATAAAAAAAAAAATCTAATATTTAAAATTTTTGATAACTGATGGTTTGATCATTCTATTTTTTTTTTATACTTTTTATGTTTGTCTTGCATATTGGTCTCTGATGCCTGTGTGAACATTGTATAATTAGACACACACACACACACACACACACACACATACATTTATATATAACTCAGGCTTTACCTTAATGTTAATAAGTGTTTCCTGAAACATTCTTAGTTAAGAATACCTTCTGTAAGTCATTCGTTCGTGGTTGGTCTGGAGCACTCTTAGCTATACCTTATCACTGTTGACAGTTCATTACGATAGTGGCCACCACTGTTTCTTTACATCTCAGTCTATACCAGTGGTTCCCAATCCTGGTCCTGGGGACCCACAGCTCTGCACATTTTATATGTCTCCTTTATCTGACACACCCAGTTCAGTTCATAGAGCTCTTTCCTAACGAGATGATGATCTGAATCAGGTGTGTTAAATGAGGGAGACATACAAACTGTGCAGAGCTGTGGGTCCCCAGGACCAGGATTGGGAACCACTGGTCTATACGAATATAATTCTGCTAATTAAAGTGTTTTCATGCAAACAACATTGTCATAACACTGAAGTGATTTTATGTTGTTATTAATTATATTATCCAAAGTTTTATCAACTGGCAAACCATTAGGCAGTAGATAGCTGTAAGAGTATGTTTAAACATCCAAACACCAAAACCTTGTGCTTTTGTAAAATAAAGATCTGCCTTTGTTTCAACTGTCTCTGTATCTGCGAGAATCTTTCTGAAACTAATAAAGTTTAAACAATGGCCTATTATCACACAAACATTGTGCAGAGGCCAGCTATGCAAAATTGTAAATGCCCCCAACAATGACTTAAAAATAATCAACAAAGGCTATAGTACAGTAGCCTACGTTACACTGAGATTTCATGTAGGAGCGGGATTTGAATGCTTGGGCAGTGAGCGATTGAGTGGAGCGCATTGGCATAGAGTGGAATATTGAGCGGAGCACACATGCTGAGTTATAACTATATATTCAGGATTTACATTTATATATTCAGAGTTTTAACTATATATTCAGGATTACATTTATGTATTCAGAGTTATAACTATATATTCGGGATTTACATTTATATATTCAGAGTTATAACTATATTCAGAGTTACATTTATATATTCAGAGTTTTAACTATATATTCAGGATTACATTTATGTATTCAGAATTATAACTATATATTCAGATTTACATTTATATATTCAAAGTTATAACTATATATTCAGAGTTACATTTATATATTCAGAGTTATAACAATATATTCGGGATTTACATTTATATATTCAGATTTACATTTATATATTAAGGGTTATAACTATATATTCAGGGTTACATTTATATATTTAGGATTTACAAATATATTCATAGTTATAACTATATATTCAAATTTACATAGAATTATTTCCTGTTTGGCCCCCCATAATATGTATACACACACACACAGTATATATATGTATATATATATATATATATATATATATATATATATATATATATATATATATATATATATATATATATATATATATCGCTCTACACTGACCAACAGTGGACTTCTGCCTGCATTGGATCTCTGTGTGTGTGTGAACAGTTTAATTATTTTGTAACTATAACTATAAGTTATATTATATATCTTTTTTATATATGCAGTCCCTAACAATTAACTTGCCATTGCATACACACATACACACATACATGTCTATATTACTAACATAGGGGACTATCGCTCTACACTGACCAACAGTGGACTTCTGCCTGCAATGGATCTGTGTGTGTGTGTGTGAACAGTGTCTTTATTTTGTAACTATAACTATAAGTTACATTATATATCTTTTATCTATATGCAGTCCCTAACAATTAACTTGCCATTGCATACACACATACACACATACATGTCTATATTACTAACATAGGGGACTATCGCTCTACACTGACCAACAGTGGACTTCTGCCTGCAATGGATATGTGTGTGTGTGTGAATAGTGTCTTTATTTTGTAACTATAACTATAAGTTACATTATATATCTTTTATCTATATGCAGTCCCTAACAATTAACTTGCCATTGCATACACACATACACACATACATGTCTATATTACTAACATAGGGGACTATCGCTCTACACTGACCAACAGTGGACTTCTGCCTGCAATGGATATGTGTGTGTGTGTGAATAGTGTCTTTATTTTGTAACTATAACTATAAGTTACATTATATATCTTTTATCTATATGCAGTCCCTAACAATTAACTTGCCATTGCATACACACATACACACATACATGTCTATATTACTAACATAGGGGACTATCGCTCTACACTGACCAACAGTGGACTTCTGCCTGCATTGGATCTGTGTGTGTGTGTGAATAGTGTCTTTATTTTGTAACTATAACTATAAGTTATATTATATATCTTTTATATATATGCAGTCCCTAACAATTAACTTGCCATTGCATACACACATACACACACATACATGTCTATATTACTAACATAGGGGACTATCGCTCTACACTGACCAACAGTGGACTTCTGCCTGCATTGGATCTGTGTGTGTGTGTGTGAACAGTGTCTTTATTTTGTAACTATAACTATAAGTTACATTATATATCTTTTATATATATGCAGTCCCTAACAATTAACTTGCCATTGCATACACACATACACACATACATGTCTATATTACTAACATAGGGGACTATCGCTCTACACTGACCAACAGTGGACTTCTGCCTGCAATGGATCTGTGTGTGTGTGTGTGAATAGTGTCTTTATTTTGTAACTATAACTATAAGTTACATTATATATCTTTTATCTATATGCAGTCCCTAACAATTAACTTGCCATTGCATACACACATACACACATACATGTCTATATTACTAACATAGGGGACTATCGCTCTACACTGACCAACAGTGGACTTCTGCCTGCAATGGATCTGTGTGTGTGTGTGTGAACAGTGTCTTTATTTTGTAACTATAACTATAAGTTACATTATATATCTTTTATCTATATGCAGTCCCTAACAATTAACTTGCCATTGCATACACACATACATGTCTATATTACTAGCATAGGGGACTATCGCTCTACACTGACCAACAGTGGACTTCTGCCTGCAATGGATCTGTGTGTGTGTGTGTGAATAGTGTCTTTATTTTGTAACTATAACTATAAGTTACATTATATATCTTTTATATATATGCAGTCCCTAACAATTAACTTGCCATTGCATACACACATACACACATACATGTCTATATTACTAACATAGGGGACTATCGCTCTACACTGACCAACAGTGGACTTCTGCCTGCAATGGATCTGTGTGTGTGTGTGTGAACAGTGTCTTTATTTTGTAACTATAACTATAAGTTACATTATATATCTTTTATATATATGCAGTCCCTAACAATTAACTTGCCATTGCATACACACATACACACATACATGTCTATATTACTAACATAGGGGACTATCGCTCTACACTGACCAACAGTGGACTTCTGCCTGCAATGGATCTGTGTGTGTGTGTGTGAATAGTGTCTTTATTTTGTAACTATAACTATAAGTTACATTATATATCTTTTATATATATGCAGTCCCTAACAATTAACTTGCCATTGCATACACACATACACACATACATGTCTATATTACTAACATAGGGGACTATCGCTCTACACTGACCAACAGTGGACTTCTGCCTGCAATGGATCTGTGTGTGTGTGTGTGAATAGTGTCTTTATTTTGTAACTATAACTATAAGTTACATTATATATCTTTTATCTATATGCAGTCCCTAACAATTAACTTGCCATTGCATACACACATACACACATACATGTCTATATTACTAACATAGGGGACTATCGCTCTACACTGACCAACAGTGGACTTCTGCCTGCATTGGATCTGTGTGTGTGTGTGTGAACAGTGTCTTTATTTTGTAACTATAACTTATAATTACAAAATAAAGACAATGTTCACACACACACACACACATAGTTCCATTGCAGGCTGGAGTACCCTGTTGTATAGGGAAGACATCGTTCAGAGTTGCAGATCCCTTTGGCATATTTTAAAAAAAAATTGACAAAAGTAATATTAGAAAAAATAATAATAATACATATATACATATATATGTTTGGGGATGTTTGAAAAGACTTTGAAGTTCATTATCTAAGCTACCAGTTAAACAGCAGCTCTACAGTCTCAGAGCCTCTCTAGGACAGCAAGCCATTCAAACAATGGAGAAGTGTGAACGACGTGTGTTAATGGGCCATTGCAGTTCCTGCTCCAGCCTACAGGAGCGCTGCTGAGTATGGACTTAAACACACACACACATGTAGGTCCCCACTTGGTCAAAAATGTAAAAAATTCACCAGAGCGTGTTTTAGCTGATTTAAACATGTTTTAAAGCATGACCAACAGGGGACTTGAAAAATGTCCCCACTTGGCTCGACGGTCCCCTGTTGGTGAGTGTGTAACGACACCAAGGTCCCCACTTAGATAGGTAGACAAGTACACACACACACACACACACACACACAGTCTAGAATGAAAGGCATAAAGCGGCGCAGAAGAGCGACTGAAGCTGATGTGGAGTCGGCCATTTCCTTTATATCTGTTTTTCTCCAGTTTAAGCGTTAGAGAGTTAGTGTATTTTTATTGTACTTTTCTTTATTTTTGTAGCTTAGTTAGTTTCTCCCTAATAGTCCGAGGGTTTGTGTGTGTTGTTTTGGCCTTGCTCCCTCTTGAAGTCTTGAAATCCTCCACATTTGTAGAATAAAACTAGTGTTTGACATTGAGTTGTTTTCAGTCGTTGTTAAAGCTGTGTTGGGAACTGAAGCTCGCTGTCTCCACACATCACTCCATCTATTATAACTTTATACTTCATTTCTACAAATATAAACCTTTTTACTCCTGGAGTAACAGACAGAGCTGATCATTAAGAGAAATACTATTAAGACCATAACCATCTTTACAGTGTTACTGACAAACATTCAATGTCTCGAATTACACTCAAGAAGAAACTGAACAAACTGAGAGTGAATCTTTTCTACAGTCAAACCAAACATTATTCAGACACCAGATTTATAATTTTGTATATATTTTTTACTAGTGTGTGCAGGACACTATAGTTCATTTATGTAAGTGAGGATAACAAAATAAAGTAAACTGTGACATATTATACCCAATAATTCTTCATAAAGTGATTACCAGTAAATTTGATAAAAAATTTGGGACCAAAAATGATTCAGACACTTTGACCTGATCATGTTTTCCTCAAAGTTATCTGACATTATCAAGATGAATTTGTTCTGACACAGTTTAACATTTGCCATATTTTAATAGTATTTTTCTGAACTATAGCGGATAAACTGATAATGTGAGAAATGTTGAAGGTGTCTGAATACTGTATATAGTTTTATAAAGTATATCATCATCAGTTTGGAGCCGCTGCTGAAAGTGAACCAGTGAAATAAACTAATAGATCAGTTTGAATAGATATAGAATAGATTTTGTTGGGACTGATAACATGTGCTTTGACTCTGTCTGATATATGGACTATGACTGGATTATACTTGTAAATAAACTGCGTTTGGATCCTCACTCTCTGAATGCTGTGTTTCCACCGTCAAATCATTACAACAGAAACTCACTGACTTCCCCTGCTTTATGAAGATCATCATCACTGAATTACTGAGTTTATTAAAGTGAACATGTTTATATCATGTGTGACTCTCAATCAAACTCAGTTATTCAGTGACTGACAGAGACTCGTGTGTGTGATGATCCTCATTTCTGTTCATAAACTGCAGGAACACACATGGATTTGGTGTTTAAAATTTGGTGATTAACAGCAACGTTTCACTCCAACTACAGTAAACAAATATTCTCACAGCAGATGAATATATATATATATATATATAAGTTGGTCTTGTAGATGTAATCAGAACTGAATTGATTTATATAATTTTGTAACATCTTGACTATTGTAGAAGATCAAATATTATGAAAAACATTAATTTTTACTCTGTTCTCACTTCAGTGATTGTGTTTTGTGTCTGTTAATGAGTGACTGTCTTCAGGGAAATGATGTGGAGTGTGTTTGCATATTGATCAGATCTTCAGTGTGTGAGAGTGTTTATAGTGCTGTGAGTTTAACACTTCATCACTGACACACACAACAATCTTCATCAACATGACCTTCATCATCATCTTCATCTGGACTCTCACAGCGTTTGCTCAAGGTTTGTGGAGCACAAGTTTGATATTAATTCATTTCTTCAAGTATATTGTCAAAGTTTTGAGTGTATTTTCTTCTTGTTGTGTTTCAGAGTGTAGAGGACAGATCACCGTCACTCAGAGTCCCTCAATAACAGCAGAACAACCAGGAGGAACTGTGAATATCAAATGTAAAACCAGCAAAGATGTCCAGAGATGGAGTGATGGGAATGAAGGTTTATTCTGGTACTTACAGAAACCTGGAGAAGCTCCTAAACTCCTGATTTATTATGTAAAAACCCTCGAGTCAGGAACTCCATCTAGATTCAGTGGCAGTGGATCTAACAGTGATTTCACTCTGACCATCAGTGGAGTCCAGACTGAAGATGCTGGACATTATTACTGCAAGAGTTTACATTGCAAAACAGATTCTGATGGTGATTGTGAGAGTGATGATACATTCACACAGTGATAAAGAGTCGTACAAAAACCTCCGTCAGTCAGAGTCACAGTGACTGAACTGAAACTGCAGCTGCTCAAAGGAGGATCTGAAATAACATCGTCACACTGAAATAAAACCATCTAAATTAATCTGACACTCTTAATAATTATAGAGGTCAGAAAGAGATTTTGTGCTCTTATAGATCAGGACTATGATAATTGATGCAGAAAAGGTAAAGACGCGTTGGAAGCAGTACTTCGAAGATCTGTATAATGATCCAAATCCGGTGGACGAGAGAATTCTGGCCAACTTGGACTACAACGGAGACGAAGAACCAACACCGAGCATCATGATGGAAGAATTTGTCCGAGCAATAGACCGCCTAAAAACAAGGAAAGCCCCAGGCATCGATAATATTAGCAGAGGAAATAAAAGCAGCTACAGATGGAACAGGATTACAAATTATCTTCCAGCTCTGTAAACGAATCTGGGACGAGGAGGTGTTCCCAACAGAGTGGAAAAAAGCTGTCATCATTCCCGTTTACAAAAAGAAAGATAAACTGGATTGCAATAACTACAGAGGCATCAGCCTGTTATGCCACAGTAGCAAGATCATCACAACAATAATTATGCAAAGAATAAAGAAGAAAACGGAAGAAATCCTCTCCGAAGAACAGGTGGGCTTCAGAACATCATGGAGCACAATTGACCAAATATTCACGCTCCGACAATTAGCTGAGAAGTATACTGACTTCAGCAAGGACTTATTTGTATGCTATGTAGACTTCAAAAAGGCATTCGATAGCGTGTGGAGAGCTGGATTGTGGAATGTGATGAGGATATTAGGATACCCAGAAAAAGTTGTCAGAATATTAGAAAGCCTATATAAAGGTACTTTCAGCGCCGTAAGAATAGTGACTGAATGTTCGAAACAATAGTAGGAGTACTACAGGGCTGCATGGTGTCTCCACTTCTCTTTAATATCTTTTTAGAGGTGATCATGGCAAGTGCGCTGGAAGAGGCAAACGAAGGAGCAGTCATGAATGGACGAATCATCAACAACCTCAGATTCGCAGATGACATCGCAGCTTTGGCAGAAAACCAGGATGACCTACAAGTAGTGATCAACAGAATCGTAGAGGAGAGTACAAGGATGGGCATGAAGGTCAATACAGAAAAGACAGAAGTACAACATATTGGATGGGAAAGACCAAAGTATTCATCCAAATAGAAAACCAGGAACTTAAGCAGGTAGAAGAATTTGTGTACTTGGGAGGAAATATTAGTGAGGACGCCTCTACAGAACAGGATCACAGAAGAAGAATTGGACTAGCGTGTGGTGCAATGCAAAATTTGAAGCATTTTATGAAGCCTTGGTACTTAACATACTATTGTACAATTCAGAAACATGGACACTAAGAGAAGCAGACAAGAATAAACTGAGAGTGTTTGAAATGAATTGCTTACGGAAAATCCTAGGGGTGACAAGAAGAGACATAATAAGAAACGTCGACATAAGAAGAGAATTGGGGATGGAAATCGATGTGGTGCAGCAAATTCAGAAAAAGAGGCTTGGATACTTTGGACACGTGGTCCGAATGAAAACAGAACGACTTCCAAATGTCGCTCTATTCGGTCACGTGCACGGGACAAGGAGGAGAGGGCGACCAAAGAAAAGATGGTTCAACAATTTGGAAGAGGATCTGGAAAAAATTAGGCTGAACATCGTCGAGGCTGGCAGACTTGCAGCCTCTGATCGAAGTAGATGGAGGGACTCCGTGTTGGGGCTGTCGGAGCGTGGGCTACCATCGCCATGACATGACATGACATAGATCAGTGACACATTTGAGATCTGAGTGATTTCAGTCTGCCCTAGTTGCCTCCTTTTATTAATAATAGATCTTAATTTTAATAATATTCCATGGTTATTTCATTTGAGTATCCAATTGGGGTGACCACCCGTCCCGCTTTGCGTTGTACCGCACAGTATTTTCACCCCTTGTCCCGCACGTCACATATTGAGAAAATGTCCCGCATTTTCATCAGTCTGTCGGTTGTTAATTACCATATTAAGAAAACGTGCATGCTTTCTTTTGCCTTTTTAAGAAAGCATTTTATTTATTATTCTTGCGGCATAGTTTTTCACCTATATTTAAAGTGGGCAGAAGCCAGGCGACTCAGAAGATCCTCAGGAAACACAGAAGGCGAAGGCGAGAACCGGGAACCGGGTCACAGGAACCGTAAACACGGAGATAATCCAGGTGAGCTCACAAAACGATCTGACAAAGACAGGACAAAATTACAGACAATAAATAGGACGCCAATCATGAAAACACAGCTGCCGCTGATCCACTCATCAGAACGATAATGAGCCACACCCACCACACACAAACATACACACAACATAGCGTGGGCGAGTCAGTGAACCCATGAACCGTGACAGTATCCCTCCTCCTAGGAGCGCCTCCTGGCACTCCCAGGAGAACCTACCCGTTGATTGTAATCATCAATAAGGGAGTGATCCAGGATGTCCCTAGCAGGAACCCAACTTCTCTCCTCCGGACCGTAACTCTCCCAGTCCACCAAGTACTGAAATCCACGTCCCCTCCGTCTAGCGTCCAGAATACGATTAACCGAATAGGTTGGCTCCCCATCTACGAGACGCGGCGGGGGAGGAACCGGTGTAGGCGGATTAATACGGGAATGAAACACGGGTTTTAATTTGGAAACATGGAACACGGAATGAATTCTCCTGTACGCAGGAGGGAGTTTGAGGCGGACTGCCACCGGGCTAAGAATCTTAGTGACAGTGAACGGGCCGATAAATTTGGGAGCCAGTGTATTACTCACAGAGCGGAGAGGAATGTTCTTGGAAGAAAGCCACACTTTTTGACCAATGACGTATACGGGAGACTTCAGCCGGTGGCGATCGGCCTGAGCCTTAGTGCGCACCCCCACCTGGAGGAGAGTCTCACGGGCTCTACTCCATGTGCGGCGACACCTCTGGACGAAGGCGTGAGCAGAGGGAACCGCGACTTCGGATTCCAGACTAGGAAAAATAGGTGGCTGGTACCCTAGACTACACTCAAACGGAGAGAGTCCCGTAGACGAAACTGGTAACGAGTTATGTGCGTACTCAACCCAAGAGATTTGTTGACTCCAGGAGGAAGGATTCTGAGAAACCAGACATCGCAAGACTCTTTCTAAATCTTGGTTGGCTCGCTCAGCTTGACTGTTAGTTTGGGGATGGAACCCAGATGACAAACTTACACTCGCCCCCAGTAAACGACAAAACTCTTTCCAAAATCTGGAGATAAATTGGGGCCCTCTGTCGGAAACCACGTCCACCGGGAGGCCATGAATGCGAAAGACGTGATCTACGACAGTAATCGCTGTCTCCTTAGCTGAAGGTAATTTGGGTAAGGGTATAAAATGTGCCGCCTTCGAGAACCTGTCAACTACAGTCAAAATGACTGTATTGCCCTGGGAGGGTGGGAGGGCCGTGACGAAATCTAGCGCAATGTCATCAGGGTCTCGACAGTGGTTGAAGCAACCCATCCGGGGGTCGATTGGAAGTCTTACCACGAGCACAAACTGAACAAGCCAAAACAAAATCCCGAGTATCACGAGAAATAGAGGGCCACCAGAATCGTTGTCTGACCAAAAATCTGGTACGACTAACTCCTGGATGACAAGCCACATTGGAATCATGACCCCACCGAATAACGTCTGACCGGACTCCCTCCGGCACAAATAATCGACCTGGTGGGCAATCGGACGGAGGTGTTACCCCTTCTAAGGCAGTGCGGACCTTCGATTCGACCTCCCATGTGAGTGTAGAGACAATAAGTCTCTCAGGTAGAATGCACTCGGGAGTAGACGGGCGCTCGGAACGATCAAAAATTCGAGACAACGCGTCAGGTTTGATATTCTTGGAACCTGGACGGTACGAAAGCGAAAAATCAAAACGACCGAAAAAAAGTGCCCACCGAGCCTGCCTGGAGTTCAGTCGTTTGGCTGACCTGATGTACTCGAGGTTCTTATGATCGGTCCAGACGATAAAGGGTTCCCCCGCTCCCTCTAACCAGTGATGCCATTCTTCCAATGCTAACTTGACTGCCAACAATTCTCTGTTACCAATATCGTAATTACGTTTGGCAGTCGATAAGCGATGAGAAAAAAACGCGCAAGGGTGCATCTTGTCGTCCGCGGGAGAACGCTGTGAAAGAACTGCACCTACCCCCACCTCCGACGCGTCAACCTCTACCACAAACTGACGTGATGGATCAGGGGCTACGAGAATGGGAGCTGAAACGAAGCGGCTCTTGAGGTTGGTAAATGCCGCCTCAGCAGCATTAGACCACCTGAACGCCGTTCTGGTGGAGGTCAACGCGGTCAGAGGAGAGGCTAGTTGGCTGAAATTATGAATAAAACGTTGGTAAAAATTGGCGAACCCCAGGAACCTCTGCAGGGCCTTACGGGAATCTGGAATTGGCCAATCAACCACAGCCTTAACTTTGTCAGGATCCATGCGTACTCCCTCGGACGAGACGATATACCCCAAAAACGGAACTGACTGTGCATGGAACGTGCACTTCTCCGCCTTGACGAAAAGCCCATTCTCGAGCAACCTCTGGAGCACTCTGACGTGTTGAACGTGTTCCTGGAGAGAAGAAGAAAATATCAATATGTCATCTAGGTAGACATATATGAACTGGTCAACCATATCTCTCAACACGTCATTGACGAGTGCTTGGAAAACGGCGGGGGCGTTAGACAGGCCAAAAGGCATAACCAAATATTCAAAGTGTCCCCTGGGGGTATTAAACGCCGTTTTCCACTCATCCCCCCTTCTTATGCGGACCAAATGATAAGTGTTGTGCAAGTCCAATTTCGTGAAAAGAGACGCTCCCTGTAACCGCTGGAAGGCTGAAGACATCAACGGCAAAGGATAAGTATTCTTTACCGTGATATCATTCAGCCCCCTTTAATCAATGCATGGTCGCAGCGAGCCATCATTCTTACCCACGAAAAAAAAACCTGCGCCCGCAGGAGATGAAGAAGGACGAATAATCCCAGTTGCCAAAGAATCAGAAATATATTTCTCCATGACCTCCCTTTCTTGAACAGAAAGCGAATATAATTTGCCCTTAGGCGGAGACGTACCTGGCAGTAAATCTATTGCACAGTCATAGGGACGATGCGGAGGAAGAGAAGCAGCCCGAGACTTACTGAACACTTCCTTCAAGTCGAGATACTGTGGCACTTTTGACAGGTTCACTGGTTCCTCCTGCAACACAGAACGAGAAACAGACGAACAAGCAGACAAAAGACATGAGGCATAACAATGTTCACTCCATGCTGAGACCGAGTTCAGACCCCATCCTATTCTGGGTTCGTGCTTGACCAGCCACGGATGACCCAGAACGATGGGAACTAACGGAGACTCAGTGAGCAGAAATGTGGTGTTCTCAACGTGATTTCCAGAGGTGATGAGGGTGAGTAGATGAGTGGAGTGTGTGATGCCAGGGAGTTCCTGTCCATTCAAAGCACTGACCGAAATGATATGATCCAAAGACTTGATGGGAACCTGAAGCTGTCGAGCCAAGGAGTAGTCCATAAGGTTTCCCTCAGCCCCAGAGTCAATGAGTGCCTGGCAGTAGTGATGGGGACGAGACCGCCTATGCCGAGTCCGAGTCAAGACCGAGTCTTTGAAGGGTCGAGACCGAGTCCGTTGGTTTTCAAATTCAGTCGAGTCCGAGTCAAGTCCGAGTCTTTGAAGGGTCGAGTCCGAGTCGAGACCGAGTCCGTTGGTTAACATGGGAGGATTTGAACTTGAAACACGGAGTGTACTGACGCCTTTCCGTGGTTAAAACAACATTGCTTCTTATGTTTGTTCATGTTTATTTGAGGCTATAAATTAACTAGAAGGAAGAGATGATCGGTTCACGAGCAGCTTTAACTGATGCTCTACAGCGATCTGTCACTACACATTTAAGAGCCACAAAACGGTATTTATTGTTTAAATTTCTTTAAAAAAATGACCAAATTTGAAAGGCGAGACTTTGTTTAATATGTTTAATATCAAAAGTAACCGAAAAGTAACCTGGTCTGTCCTGTCTGTCAGCGTGTTGTCAGTCTCCTCTCTGCTCCGCGATGTATTTTTCACTGCGTGAGAACATGGTGTGGCGTGAGAACGGTGTAGCTTGTCGGACATAGCGACAGTAACTAAGGGCGGCGGGTCTTTGCGAACAGTCAATTAAAATTTTCTAGTGGTATGTATTCTAGTGGACTATTGATGGGACGAGACCGCCTATGCCGAGTCCGAGTCAAGACCGAGTCTTTGAAGGGTCGAGTCCGAGTCAAGACCGAGTCTTTGTAAGAACAAGTCCGAGTCAAGTCCGAGAAAGCAGAAATCGGTCTCGAGACCGGACTCGAGTCCGAGACCGGACTCGAGTACTACATCACTACCTGGCAGTCATGGAAACGGTCTGCCCATTGCAGTCTTACCGGGAGGAGAGTGGTAGAGGATTTAGCCATGTTAAGCCCACCCGACAAAAACCTCCGTCCTACTGTTGGGCTTGATCTTTTAATGGGCATGGCGCAAGAAAATGTCCAGCCTTGCCGCAATAGAGGCAGAGTCCACTCGCTCTCCGACGTTCTCTCTCCTCCCGGGAAAGCCGAGCTCGACCTACCTGCATGGGTTCAGGATCTAATGGTGGGCTGACCGTGTTCTCTCCTCTGGAACTGGAGTACTCAGGAAATGTTGGCAACAAAGTCTGATGTGAGTAACTTCCTCGTTGCAACCGCGCATCCATGCGCAACGCCAACTCAATAAGTCCGTCCAGACTTCTAGGAAGCTCCAAAGTATATATCTCACATTGAACACGATCAGCCAACCCATGCAGGAACATGTCCCACTGTGCCTCCTGGTTCCATTTGCACTCAGCTGCCAGAGTCCGGAATTCGATGGAGAAGTCTGAAACGGTTCTGTTGTCCTGGCGAAGATCGGCGAGTTCGCGAGCCGCCTCGCGACCCGCTACTGCACGGTCGAATACTCGTTTCATCTCCTCAACGAGTGCATGGAACGAGGAACAGCATGGATGACAATTCTCCCACACCGCCGTTCACCACAGAGCCGCGCGTCCAGAGAGTAGAGTCAATACCAATGCAACCTTAGACTGCTCAGAAGCGAAGGTTACAGGTTGAAGAGAAAAGAAGATGTTACACTTGGTCAGAAAGGTTCGACAAAGGTTCGGCTCACCGGAATACCTCTCAGGCGTTGGAATGCGTGGCTCGTGCTGGTTGGTGTTGACCGGATCTTGGGGAACAGGCGGCGGGGGTGGCGCAGTGGGCACTCTCAGTTGTTGAAGTTGAGAGGTGAGCTCGGACACCTGCGTTACCAGAGCTTGTATCGCCAGACCAGTGGCGACTAACTGTTCATCCTGCCTGTCCAAACGAACATTGTTGTTAGCGAGGAATTCCTGTAGCCTGGGTGCACTTGCTGAATCCATAACGGTCAGATCGTTATGTCAGACTCAGTAATGAAGGCAAAAGATCCAGTTGCGAGTGATAAGCAATGTTTATTAACAAAGCAGAAAAATAGATAGAGAAGCTGGTCAGTCGTCGTGGGCAGAGATGGATGTGCTCGGTAACGCAGGGACGCAATGGGCAGAAGCCAGGCGACTCAGAAGATCCTCAGGAAACACAGAAGGCGAAGACGAGAACCGGGAACCGGGTCACAGGAACCGTAAACACAGAGATAATCCAGGTGAGCACACAAAACGATCTGACAAAGACAGGACGAAATCACAGACAATATTCAGGACGACAATCATGAAAACACAGCTGCCGCTGATCCGCTCATCAGAACGATAATGAGCCACACCCACCACACACAAACATACACACAACATAGCGTGGGCGAGTCAGTGAACCCATGAACCGTGACAGTGTTCGTCTGAAAAAAGATTGACATACATCTCGAACGGCTTGAGGGTGAGTAAATCATGGGTTAAATATCATTTTTGGCCGAACTATCCCTTTAAGCTTTTTAAACATTATTTTCTTTATTTATAAAAGTTAATATTTATGAAATAATTTTGTCTACCGTCACACCATAGGACAATTTTGAGATTTGGCTCAAAGTTGTAAAAAAATAAATAATAACTTGGGTATTAAAACAACTAATTCATGTAAAACAAGAAAATGTTTAACCATTTACAGTATTCTAAATGATGAAAATGTGAAATAAATTATTTTTTATCTTCTGTGACGGTGAAAAAGCCACGTCACGTCAACTACCCATAAACATCTCTGTAAAGTGCACTGATGAAATATAAATCGAGAAATTTTTAGTATGAGTCTGCAATAAAAAACTGCATAATTCAATGAAATTGACAAAAACACCAAAATATGGATTATAGAAATTGGACTGTCTCATTAATACAGGCGGTAATAAATGACAACCAGTGTAGGATATTATCCACGGAGAAATGCACTTCAAGGTAATAACTAGTAAACATGAACAATACGAGCCGCGATGCTAGCGGGATAATCCGCTCGTTAAGCAGGATCAAATTACACTTAGAAAGATCGCTAATCATCAACTACACCACAAACATGGTCTAACTTAGCGCAGTTGGGATACAGTGTAACAATCTGTGTTATTAACAATATACAAGGAAAACGTACTTTGTCACAAACTTTCTCTTGCACATAAACACTGCACATGAATGCGTGCACGCGATATGATCCCTCAGTAGCTTTAGTGAATAGGCAATTACACTGAGTCCGTACGTGCTGAGAACGCTGTACTACGTTATTTGCGTACAACGCAACTTAAAATGTCACACACATAGTCAACTTAATATTTAAAGGGAGAGAATTCACAACAAATATACATGTGCGATTAGTCGACTAATCGCTTAAATGAACGACTACTAGTCGACTTGAAAAATCTTTGAATCTTGAGAGAGTCAATGGCTGCGTCCCAATTCAGAGTCTGGATCCTTCGAAGGCCGTGAAGGTCGGACTGAGTGTTAAATGGGAAATGTGAGTGTTGTTTCACAGAAAATGAAGATGCATTTGAAGGAGCCTTTGAATTGACACAGACTTCGTCGCGCCGCGGTGACGCAATCGGCCTTCAAAGGATGAAGTCTCTGAATCTGTAGAAAAAGCTGAAAGAAGCGCTGAAATCACATACTCTCTTAAGTAGATACTTATTTTGAATTAGTAATTACTTCACAGCCGCTAAAAAAGTCAGTTCTATATAGTATAAATGAGTGTGTGTAGTGTAATCCAGACGTATACATTCGCCATGTTGACATTATCATGTGATCTACCAGCGTCAGTTGCATCTCTTCACTGTCATTCACAGATCCCCTCCTGTGGCCTCATGGGATAGTAAAGTGTCCATCGTATCACACTTCAGGATCTCTCCAAAAGTAGTCGGACATCCGAGTACTTTTTGCTTTTATGAGTATTGTCAATTCGGACATCTTTCTTTTGTCACATACTGTTTTTATAGAAGGGAAGATGTGATTTCAGATGCAGCCATTAACTTTGTCATCCGATTTAAAACACTGATTCATTCAGGAACTATTGTGAAAGTGATATGAAGGCCAAGTGTGGAAACCCAAACTCAGAGTTTGTCCTCTGCATTAAACCTATCTGACTCTCTCTAACTGTGTTGAAGGCTGTAGAATGCACTGATGCTATTACGGTTCTAAATCACCTTAGAGTATTAATACACAATTAATGTCCAGTAACTAGGAGAGGAGCAAAGAAACCAGAGTCAAAGATCAAATTCACTCACTGTATTGATTGATTGATATTCATTTTCTCACAATGTCAACAAAATGTAAATATCACAATAAACAGCGTAGGCCTACGTAAAATAAACAAACAATAAAAACAATGTGGTTATATTCAAAAGATACAATTATATTCAGAGAGAGCAACGAAGTGGTGGTAATAAGTAAGTGTACTCAGTTTTAAGAAGTCCCAAGTATGCCAGAGGGAGTCCACTTAATGGAAGAAGGGTGCAGATGTCATCAGAAGTCGATCCTCAGACGAAAGGGTTAATTGCTGCGATGTTCAGTGTGTGTGTGTTGGGTTTGTGTGACAGGTCAGCTGGACAAAATGTAGATGAACGTGTATGTGTGGTTCTATAATAAAATAAACAAACTCAATTAGTTTCTGCTACAACTCTTACAATAAAATGCTGCGTCATTATCACTTCACGTGATTGAACGTGAGAGGCATCACAAACTTGTGATACAGGTATAATATATAGCAACTGTTCTTTTATAACTGAATAAATATATTATTGATGCATTAAACAGAATATCAAACAATGATTATTAGACAAAATAAATGTAAGATAATCACTTACAGTCTGCAAAGACGCACACGCGAGTATTCACCACAGAAATCCAACAACCTCAGGAGCGATCACACAACATCAGCCGCCCATCACATATGAAATACCAAACTGCTCACCAGCTATATTATTGATCTATAACTTTATGGCCTTCTGATGCACCTTAACTCGTCTCGTTTGCTCACAATAATAACTCGCGCCACATTTCTTCACTCTTTCCTCCATTGCCGCGAATATGCGATCTCGCGTCATTTTTACAAAACTCGCGAGACTTCTGATTCAAACCCCGCCCACTCGGCAAACTCAACACTTGAATGGAACAATGTAAAACTATAATAACAACATAAATATAAAATGACCATGCCCTTTTGCACAGCCGCCCCCAAATTTGGTATACAAATTTGCCATTAGTAGGGTCTATGAGGAACTCTCTGAGTCTAGGGGTAATATTGGCAATTCAATCAACTTAGCTACTGGTCTTGTGTACGTTTGATCTTTCAC
Source organism: Squalius cephalus (assembly GCF_949319135.1). Taxonomy (NCBI): domain Eukaryota; kingdom Metazoa; phylum Chordata; class Actinopteri; order Cypriniformes; family Leuciscidae; genus Squalius; species Squalius cephalus. The sequence goes on along the minus strand of NC_137146.1, from coordinate 3,728,431 downwards.
TTTGACCACTGCTGTTCTGACTCTCCCATCTGAACTAGGAATGACAGAAGAGACAGTACCAACTCTCCAGAGCGCTCTTGGAATCTGCTCGTCAACAATGAGTACTACAGTACCAACTGCAATATTCTCTTTCTCTCTGTGCCATTTCTGTCTTGACTGTAATGTGGGTAAGAAGTCATGAATAAAATGCTTCCAAAAATGATCACTCAGAACCTGACTATGTCTCCATCTTTTCCTACTGAGTAATTCTGGGTCTGAATAGACAACTTGAGGCAAGGAGGAGTCAGGCCGCCCCATCAGCAAGGAATTTGGCGTTACTGGGTCTGGATCTGCAATGTCGCTAGAGACATAACCCAAGGGTCTAGAATTAAGGATGCTCTCAACCTCGATCAGAATGGTTCTTAATACCTCCTCGGTAACTGTCTGTGCGCCTAAGGTGGTTCTCAAAGCTGTCTTTACAGACCTCACTTCTCTTTCCCACGAGCCGCCGAAATGAGGTGCACTTGGTGGATTGAACCGGAATCTGATTTGTTCTTTGGCCAACTGGTCTCTGATACTGGGCTGAATCTGAGAGAAGGTGTCCTCCAGCTCTTTACATCCCCCTCGGAAATTTGTTCCCTGATCCGAGAGAAGCTCATAGGGTTTCCTTCTTCGGGCAATGAAACGCCTGAGTGACAGCAGGAATGAATCTCCATCCATGTGATCCAATAGGTCAAGATGTACGGCTCGAGTAGTGAGACACTTGTATACGATACCCCACCTTTTCTCAGTGCGGCGGCCCACCTTCACTATCAGTGGTCCAAAACAATCTACGCCAGTGGAGTAAAAAGGAGGTTTACACAATCGCAGACTTGATGGGGGTAAGTCTGACATTCTAGGAATCATTGGCTTGCCTCTCCACTTGTTACACTCAAGACAGTGGTGCTGGTGTCTTCGAATCGCCTCTCTTCCCCGCAAAATCCAAAACGTACGCCGCAGCTCGGCATACACCCTGCCAGCTCCAGGGTGGCGCAATTGTTCATCGTAATGCTTGATTAGAAGCTTTACCACAGGATGATTCTGAGACAGAACGATAGGGTGTAGAACTGCATCACTCAATCCATGACACCTACGAAGTCGTCCTCCTACTCTAATCAAGTCTAGCTCTTTGTCATACTCAGGAGCAAGCTTTTTGTCTTTCCCTCCCTTGAGTAAGGCAAACTCGTCAGGAAAGTCTTGCATCTGACACTGTCTAAGGATAGACAATTCTGCCTTCTGAAACGCATCTGCACTCGGTGAATCTGTGTTGCCAGCCGCCCCATGAAGGACTCGCGCTGTAGCCTCTAGTAACTCAGTATAGCTACTAAATTGACTGGGATCAGGTTCAACTTGCAACTTATGTTCAGTCAACGAACCGCAAAACACAGATTTCTTAAGTTCCTGAACTTCTTCGGGGGCCTTTCTTTCTGGTGCCTTAGGCCAATAGCTGCTAGACTGCATCAAGAAAGCTGGTCCTTGTTTCCATCGTGTTTCTTCAGCTAGCTGAGCCAATGACAACCCTCGCGTTATATCATCCGCAGGATTGGCTGCAGAATCGACATAACGCCAAGCTCCAGGGTCAGACAACTCTTGAATTTCTGTGACTCGGACTCCTACGAACACTCGGTATCTGCACGAATCAGACTGTAGCCAAGCAAGAACTGTAGTCGAGTCAGACCAATAGACGAATCTGGAGATATCTAGAGTTAGCTCTTTCTTCAGGACGTCTCCTAGCTGCGCTCCTGTCAATGCAGCGCAAAGCTCTAAACGAGCAATGGAGATCTGTTTCCTCTGAGCGACTCGTGACCTTGCCGCCATGAAGGCAACCTGCGTGTTGCCCTGATCATCTTCAGAACACAAGTAGGCTACAGAGCCGTACGCCTTTTCAGACGCATCACAAAACACGTGAACACTGCGGCTCTTGATAGGATACTGAAGACTGGAACTGTAGCATCTTGGCAGGTGGATCTGAGACAATTGTGGAAGCTCGCTCTCCCACTGATGCCAAATGTCTAGTAAGCCGGATGGTAGATTAGGATCATCCCATTCTCGTTTCTTCTCCCACAACAACTGCACGACAATCTTGGCTCTTGTGGTATACGGAATGAGATATCCAAGGGGGTCGTACAGCTTGGCTAAAGTGCGATAGATGCTCCGCATCGTAATTTCACCATCCTCCCTCTGGTAAGGTTTGTATACCAATGTGTCTGGTCTACATTGCCATATCAATCCAAGGGCATTCTCCTGCGGGTTGGCCATTTCTTGACTGAGCTGAATCTCACCACTCTTCGACTTCAACTCAGCAGGAAGGTGGTGAATAACCTTGGGGATGTTACTGGCCCATTGCCTCAATTCAAATCCACCGTCCATAAGATGACACTGCAATCGGTTTACCAGCTGTAGAGCTTGAGCTTCAGTAGAGACACTCTTGAGACAATTGTCAACATAGAAGCTACGCTCCACCGTTTGACGTACTTCATCAGTAGCTTCGAGATCCACCTTTGCATGGGACTGAAGTGCGTAGGTAGCACAACAAGGGCTACAGGCTGTTCCAAATGGCAGAACTTGCCACTGATACACGATGGCCGGTTCAGATATCTTTCCATGACGCCACAAAAAGCGGAGGAAGGGTTTATCTTCGTCAAGGAGACGGATCTGATGGAACATACCCTTCACGTCACTGCAGATGGCCACAGAATGTTCTCGAAAGCGGAGGAGAACGCCCAACAAGCTGGCACTTAAAGTCGGACCGGGGAAAAGATGGTCATTGAGAGACTGACCCTGATACTCAAAAGAACAATTGAAGACAATACGGTTCTTCGCATTGTGATGAACCATATGATGTGGTATGTACCACGCCTTGGAACTCAGATCACATTCTGCAGATGTCAATGGGGTGACATAACCCGCTTGCAACAGTTTCTGAATCTCTGATTCGTAAGACGCAGCCATACTAGGGTCTCTGGCTAGTTTCCGCTCTGTGCTACGTAACAGGGCCATGACTGCCTCTTTGGGTGCATTCAGAGGTGGAGGAGACGCTTTCCAGAGTAGAGGAGTGGCGTACCTTTTGACACCATTCACATTGATCCTGATGGTTTTCTCCTCTAGGAGACGGATAGCTTCTGCATCTTGTCGTGATCGACTGACTACTTTCTCAGATTGATAAGGAAGGGTATCCAGCTGCCAAAGTTTTTCAACTTGACGGAATAGCTCAGCTTCAGGAGAAACACAAGAAATGAATAAACATTCTTGAGGCTGCAAGTGAGGCTTAATAAGACTTGAGGGACCTTGCAATGTCCAGCCAAGCATGGTATGAACCGCCGCTGGACCTCCAGGAGGACCCAATCTCACTGGCTCCACAGGGGTTATCAAATGAGGGTAATCCGAGCCGATCAGTACCAAGGGCTGCGCTTCGTGGATGTCATGCAAAGGTAAGTCACGGAGATGACGATATCTTCTTTGCAAGTCGGAGATGGGGTAAGTATGCCGAACTAGGGCTAGCTCTTTTGCGGTGAACGCACCCTTGACCGGGTAGGATTTGTCAGGGTGTGAAACAGGTGCTATGGAGAAAGATACAGATCTGCCATGAATGGTATGAACATCCTGTCTCACTGTGCGCAAAGCCAAATCCTCAATTTCACCTTGAAGGTCTAGACGTCGAGCAGCTTCATTCAACAAGATAGTACGCTCAGATCCGTCGTCTAGCACAGCATAGGTTTCTAGTGACTTATCACCATTCCGAATGATTACTCTGCTTAACTTCAGTAGCACTTGCTTGCCACTCGTAGGCCGATCCAAGTACAGGGTCTGAGAAGCAGGGCTTACTGTGCTTTTCTCCGAGGTTGGGTTATTACCTTTACTCATCCCATCGGCGTTGGCATTGACTTCATGAAGAACATCAAGATGCCTCCGTTCACACCGCTTGCACTTTGCCTTTAACGTGCATTTAGATGAAGAATGCCCTCGTCCACAACGCCAACATCTACGTCCCGTTCTAATCCAACTCTCAATTTGCTCCTTAGTTAAGAGTTTGAAGTTGGAGCACTGATTCATGTAGTGATGAATTGTATCACAGAACGGACAATACTTTTTCGGCTTCTCCTGTGGTCTTTCTGAGTCCATGTATTCAGTCTTGGGAAGCTCTACCAATCCTACTTTCTGCTCTCTTCCATGTAGAACAGTAGTCAGCTTACGGGGCACAAAGCCAGTTCACTTGTCTTTGTGAACGCTGTGTTTCACTTGATCAGGATAGGACCCATACTGTGTTCCTTCTACCTGCACACGAACCTCATATTCCAGCCAGTCTGCGAAATCAATCAGCGTTGGAATAGGTGTCTGAATGGGGTTAATGAATCTCTTGAAGTTAGCTCTTAGGTCGTACGGCAACTTGGCTAAGAGACGAGAAACATGAGAGCCACATTTCAGTTCAGTCCAACCTGTGCTACCTAACTGGTTTAACATTCCAACCAGTGCTCGGACACGAAGGGCAAATGCCTTGAAAGACTTCACATCCCCGCTCCTGATATTGGGCCCATCCATCAGATTAGTGATCCTTTGCAGTGCCAATTGATGTGGCTGCCCATACATATCAGTGAGCGCTCTCATAGTGTCACTGAATGGAGTGCGACTGTGACTATACGAGTCGGCGACAAGTAAAGCATCTTCCAGCTTAAGGTGGTCCATAAGTATTTGGAACTTAAAAGACTCAGAAGCGTCTTCAGGAAGAACGTTGTTTAATGCAAGCTTAAGACGAGCAAATTCTCGAGGATCATCCCGAACGAAATGAGGGATTGTAGGAGTTGGCCCTCGATATTGCATTGGGGGTGGATGCTCCGGACGATGAATCTCAGATTGTCCAAGAGAATGGCGAGAACGGTAATCTGTACGTAACCGGCCATGATCGCGACTGTACTCTTGCCTCCAATCGATTGGAGAATGATCAAGACGATCCATAGGGGCATCGTTATACAGACGCTCTCTGTCACTTAAGCGGCAATGATAAGGGTCTGTTGTTGGTTGATAAAAAACATCATGAGACCGCATACTGGACCGTGGTGGGTCATCTGCACATTGCTGACGGGTATCAGACAAACGAGGTGGGCGCTGTGGAACATCAGCTTCATAATGATGATCATACCGTGGCGAATCATTCTTACTACTATGTGGATCATTATACGAAGGGGTCGACATACCTGAATTAGGCGGACTATCACTAAGCCTGCCTGTTCTCTTTAGACTGTCTGTAAGCTCCTCAATGAGATCTCGCTCACAACTGCGAACTGTAAGGAGGGATTCATCTCTATGTGGCACCAAAGGAGTATGTTCTGTCTGACCAGAGTTTCCATCACCCTGAAATGACTCCTGCATACTAGTAAACTTTGGTGTAGATGACACCACAGCTCCTTCATTCGTAAGCCGTTGCTCAGACAATGAAACCTGGGAAGCTAACACAGGAGAGTTAACAATCATATCAGATATGCGTTGCATGTCCTGCCTCATTCGCCTGTTTTCCTCCCTCATTTCACGCATAAAACTAAGCATATCAGACTGCTCATCTGCAAATGCTAGCTGTTTCTGAGGATAACTAACCTCATAGTCACGCAAATGTGTTGGTCGTCTTGTTTCTCTACGAGGACGTACAACCTCTGGCTCTATAGCTTCCTCACTAGTTCTGGACATCATCGCTAAGGTGGTTATAGATCCGGCTCGAAGGACCATAAAATGTGTTGAAGGCTGTAGAATGCACTGATGCTATTACGGTTCTAAATCACCTTAGAGTATTAATACACAATTAATGTCCAGTAACTAGGAGAGGAGCAAAGAAACCAGAGTCAAAGATCAAATTCACTCACTGTATTGATTGATTGATATTCATTTTCTCACAATGTCAACAAAATGTAAATATCACAATAAACAGCGTAGGCCTACGTAAAATAAACAAACAATAAAAACAATGTGGTTATATTCAAAAGATACAATTATATTCAGAGAGAGCAACGAAGTGGTGGTAATAAGTAAGTGTACTCAGTTTTAAGAAGTCCCAAGTATGCCAGAGGGAGTCCACTTAATGGAAGAAGGGTGCAGATGTCATCAGAAGTCGATCCTCAGACGAAAGGGTTAATTGCTGCGATGTTCAGTGTGTGTGTGTTGGGTTTGTGTGACAGGTCAGCTGGACAAAATGTAGATGAACGTGTATGTGTGGTTCTATAATAAAATAAACAAACTCAATTAGTTTCTGCTACAACTCTTACAATAAAATGCTGCGTCATTATCACTTCACGTGATTGAACGTGAGAGGCATCACAAACTTGTGATACAGGTATAATATATAGCAACTGTTCTTTTATAACTGAATAAATATATTATTGATGCATTAAACAGAATATCAAACAATGATTATTAGACAAAATAAATGTAAGATAATCACTTACAGTCTGCAAAGACGCACACGCGAGTATTCACCACAGAAATGCAACAACCTCAGGAGCGATCACACAACATCAGCCGCCCATCACATATGAAATACCAAACTGCTCACCAGCTATATTATTGATCTATAACTTTATGGCCTTCTGATGCACCTTAACTCGTCTCGTTTGCTCACAATAATAACTCGCGCCACATTTCTTCACTCTTTCCTCCATTGCCGCGAATATGCGATCTCGCGTCATTTTTACAGAACTCGCGAGACTTCTGATTCAAACCCCGCCCACTCGGCAAACTCAACACTTGAATGGAACAATGTAAAACTATAATAACAACATAAATATAAAATGACCATGCCCTTTTGCACACTAACTATTAGGCCACGATTGTGTTTCTCAGAGTCGCACTGGTTTGTTTTACTGTGGTTTCGTTTGGAAATATTTCAGTTAGCCGTAACTTTCAATTAGTAAATAACTACTGGCAATATAAATTACTAAAATGTAAAGTAATTAATAATAGATCCTTGTTCATTAAACTGTTGTATCAAAGCAATATCACACTCACATTTTGGTCTGATATTCAGAAAATATTGTTTTATATCAATAAAGGATCATATTAATGTGAACTCATGAAATGTTTGTAAAGTCTCAATGAAAGCACTTTAAACTTAAATCTGTGACTCCTGAAGCGTTTGCATAGAGTCTGTTTTACATGAGCGACACACGCTTCAGTGCTCTGCATGTGTTTATAACTCTGTCAAACATCAAACATGATCAACAACTGTTTTTCACTAGAACTGAACCTTCAACCTACAAAAATGACTTTCATCACCATATTGATCTGGACGCTGGCAGTGTTATGTCGAGGTTTGTGTCAGTCAAGATTACAAACGTTATTCACTCGTTATCTTTATGTGTGTCGTGAAGATATACGGTTGTAAAAGTGTTTGTGATTTCTAATCTTTCTCTCTTGTCAGAATCTGTTGGGCAGGAGACAGTGACTCAAACTTCCTCAGAGCTGCTCTCTCAAACTGGACAATCAGTCGCTGTAACCTGTAAAACTAGCAGTGATCCAGTCTCCTGGTGTAGTAGAAAACAGTGTCTGAGCTGGTACTTACAGAAACCCGGAGAAGCTCCTAAACTCCTGATTTATGCAACAAACCTCCTCCAGTCAGGAACTCCATCTAGATTCAGTGGCAGTGGATGTAACAGTGATTTCACTCTGACCATCAGTGGAGTCCAGACTGAAGATGCTGGACATTATTACTGTCAAAGTGCACACAGTGGTAGTGTGTTCACACAGTGATAAAGAGTCGTACAAAAACATCCATCAGTCAGAGTCACAGTGACTGAACTGAAACTGCAGCTGCTCAAACACACACACACACACACACACACACACACACACACACACACACACACACACTAAGAAAAGCAATGTGATCTTATAATAAGCAATAATATTATTATATTAATATTATAATAATATAAAAGTTTGGTCAGTATATGACAGCTTTGATCATGATTTGTCACAAGTCATTTTTCTCCTGTTATTTTCACTCATTTGTGAGGAAATTCAGTCACGTTTGATCTTTACTTAGTGGATATTTCTCAATCTTTAACCATATTTTTGTTTTTCTGCATTTATGATTTATCCTCATTCTTCTTTCTAAACGGAATCACTGCATCATAAAGATGTTCTGCTCGATCAGTTTAATAAGTCTATCGATTTTATTAAGTTCATCCTTCATTGTCCTTCATCGTTCATCCATATTAACAGCATCACAAAACACAACTCTCAATTTCATAGCAGATGAACATTTATATAATTTTAATTAATATCTTTACATAGAATTTTAAAATTAAAGACCAGATTAGCAAACAGGTGCAGTCCACTATCAAATAATAATAATTTCCCATTTATTTTATATTTATTGTGTAATTTAACAGTGCTATATATAACAGCTTTTTCAAACACTGGATCAATATCAACATTTCATACTGATGTTTTTGGGTGCAATTTAACATCCATTTCATCCATGGAAATTTATTTATAGTTAATTTTCTATATTAAAGATTAAAGTTTGTTTATACGCATGTGTGAATAGTGTGGGTTGTGATGAGGCAACAACTCATGAAGATGAAATCTTATTAAAAAACTGACTAATGAATCCATAAGCACAGGAGAAACTGTTCCAGTTCAGAGCGTTGAACCAGTAAAAGAGTGAAACTGTGAGTTTGAGGTGAAAATCTCATTTGCATTGTCAGGTTTAGTGATTGTGATGGTCTCAGAATAGAGCAGCTCGTCTCCAGTGACCATGTTCAAACCCCAAGAGCTTCATTTCACATTTACTGCTGAATGCAGCTGTTCTCAACTATTACAATTAGGGGTGTAACGAGACCCTTATGTCACGATCCTGAACTCAACTCACAATACCATATTATTGCCATACTCCATCAAAATGGTAAATTTGGTTTAACATTGTGTGTGTAAATGAATAGGCTTGGACTTGGTGCTGATAACCCAATGCAGGACAATAGAGACACCAGAATAACAATATTCATGATTCTGAAGCTGAAAATACTGAATTATTTCAGACGAATATGCTTGATGTCTCTGACTAGATATATCTAAAATAATGTAGGCCACTTTTTACTGGTAACATCAGACATTTGGCATTATCAGGACCCACAAATATTCCCCCATTGCATTATTATACATTATATTTAACATTATATACAGCAGTTTAATGTAGTAGTGACACGAAAACCCTGTAAACTTCCTAAACTTTCATTTTGGGTGAATAATACGAGACATATTGTCACTATCCACTGTAATTATTGTTACACCCCTAATTCCAATCAATCAAAAGACGCTGAAACTTTAGTGCAGGACTTTGAAGGAACGACACACTGATCAATGATGCAGTCCAACACAAATGTGCGCTTGCGTTCAGATGAAGCTTTATTGAATGAACAGCAATGGCAGCACATTGACAGACTGCTTCAGTATTGAGCTGTAAATCACGTGACGCTCAGATACGCTGGTCTTCACTGGAGAAACATCAGCACTCGGAGCTCTTGAGGAACGAGGCCTCGTGAGCAGCTCCGGCATGTGTTCCTCTGCAGACGAAGCGCTCTGCGTCTTCCCAGCGTGCTTTGCTGAGGCTCAGGACGCTGCTGCGACTGTAGAGACCGTCCCGCTCGCTCTCTGCGCTGGTCTGAACCCCCTCGGTGACCTCTGACCCGTCCAGCGTCCAGCTCACCGTCGCCCCCTGTGGAGAGTAAGAGCTGAGCAGGCAGAGCAGAGCGGAGGAGTCTCCAGAGATCAGCAGAGAAGAGGGAGACAGCAGAGACACGGAGGGACCCGCTGGACACACACACACACACACACACACACACACACACACACAGGCGCGCTGGAAGCTGTTTCATGGAGGGGGGGCTGGGGGGCTGGGGGCTGGGTTGGAAAATATGTGACGTCATTATGTTGTGGCCAACGACAAGACATGAAATTTCTCTGTACTGTATATGTGTTGTAGCCATTAAAGAAAACATTTAGTTTCATATTTATGTTTAAATATAAAAGGATAATGATATTTTTTAATTTAATCAATGTTGATTATGAAAGTGAGCATATGCAGCATGAGAAAGATAAAGATACATCATGAGATGTGCAATATATCTGGAGACATGGAGTGGGTAAGACATGATTTTTACCGCTTCATTGAGTTTTGTTTTGTAGAAAGACTATTTTTAAAAGATTTTCGTTTTGTATAAATTGTATCTTAATTTTGATCAATGTTTTATCAACCAATTGCCTGTAGGCTATTTAATAAATAAGACGCAAATATATAGCAGACAATGTAATAAGGCGCCGACACGATCACTTGCATTGCACGTGAACTGGAGGCAGCTTGTGCATCACAGATTTTAGAAATATAGGCTATCTATTATAGAAAGCTTGAAAAGTCTACTTTTAAACGAAAATATTCAAAACGAAAAGAAATAGGCTATTCTCTGATTATATAATCCAAATGGAATGTGTATTTCACATGCATTTCTCTCTGGCGTTCATGGCGAGTCTGCATCGCCAACTCCATCTTTGCAGCATCACAGAAAACACCAGTTTATTAATAAACAATTAAATGTCTCCTTGCTATTTTTGACACATTCATAATTTTGCCGGTTCTTTGTGGCAATCTTTATGCATGTGGCCGTGCGCTTGAGTGCGGCTATATTATGTACAGGCTACACGCTCATTATCCTGTGTATATAGACTATTTAAGTAATAAAATTAATATAAAGGGGCGATTTGTACACTAATGACTTAAATGAACAACTACTAGTCGACTAGAAAAAAAACTTTAGTCGGAGGCAGCCCTTATTCCACGTATTTTTGAACCATTCTGGGATGAGCGAGCGACCCTGAGCGGAATGAGCGAGCGAGCGAGCGAGCGGAATATTCAGAAATGCGCTCTCCGCTCACGTGCTCTGAACGTAACAAAGCATGACAAATTAAAACTTTATTTCATTTTCTCCGTAGCTTGAACACTCACTTCATTAGGCATAAGAGAGTTAGTTAACGCTGTCTATTTATTTATTTTTATTTCACGTTTTTAAAGTACAATATAGTTCACAGCCCCCCTCTTGGGGGTGCTGATGCTATGACGAGGGGGCTGCAGCCCCCGCAGCACCCCCCTTCCCGCGCTACTGCACACACACACACACACACACACAGTTAGATGTCAGACATGGTCATGTTGTAGAAATCACAATCATTTTATCTTTGCAGAAATTCCACAAAACTGCTTTCATTCATAAACCACAAATATCCTGAATTCAGTTTAAAAATATTCTCAGTTAAATCAATATTCACTAGTACTAAAAAATGTATCATGCAATTCTAAATATAAATCAGTTCTGTAAAGCAGACATGATATACAGCGAATCTTACAGTAATTTTATATTTTCTGAATAATCATTTCATTATTAATTGTATTTTGAAAAATTCTTAAGACTCTCACAATCATAATTATCAGCAAATTTCAGTTCAAAAATGAATTTTTCAAATCTTTCTATTTGTCTGATGACGACACCTAAAATAGATTATTATTTTATCAATCAAACTTTTGTGACATGGATTTCAAAAAGTATTCGCCGTTAAATTTAAGAAATTAATAATAAGAATTATGGACACAATTATGTACTTTAAAAAGAAACCTGAATATGACAGAAAATATAACAATATTACAAACTACATTCAATATAATATTACAATAATATTGCAATCAACATATTAAAAAACAATGAATGTTAACAATTATAATATATGAAATTGCTCAGGTAAAAAGACAATTTTAAAACAATATAAAACATGCTTTGAAATAAAATAAATAAATAAACGTGATGAAATCTCAGGGAATATCAGTGTTTTTTGTAAAATAACAGACAAATTTAAAGAAATTGTGAAACAATCAAATTCACCATGAAATATTGCAGTTAAATTTCTTTTTAATTTAAACTTTTTTTATCTTGTTGTCAAATGCTTGCTAAAATAACCTTAAAACAAAACAAATAAATAAATTAAAAAAAAAATTTAGAGAATTGAAGAGACTTACTGATCGTCAGTTCAGTTCCTCCCCCGAAAGTGTACCACAGTGTTTCATTCTAGCGAAAGAGTCGTATGTAACCCAGGTTAAAAAAAAAAAAACGTATTAACAAAGAATTAGAAAATTCTAATCCTATATATATATATCCTATATAAATTCTCTTTTCATTTCATAAATTATTTTCATGCGTTTTAAAATAGCCAATTAAAATTAGTTTTATTTGGGAGGATTGACCAATGAGAGTGCATTTCTGTTTTCCATATTCCGCACGCAGTTAGAGACAGTGTTGCCAGATCAGGGACGGATTATGACTTGTAAAGGCCCTGGGGCCAGTTATCTCCAAAGGCCCCCTCAGCTTCGATAATAAAATCGTTTTTTGATAAATATAATGCACAATGTTGTTGGTGAAGACAGGGCTGCCAAATCTCACGCATCGTGTTGACACTGTTTTCCGTTTTTTCACACAATGAAAAATCCCGAAGCAAAGAGGCCACTCACTGACACCAACAGACAAGACGCGATCAGACGCGGCGTCAGTCGATTTTGATGGGGAAACCGGACAATAGCCTGCTATGTAAACCCCCGAAATCATAAGTTGTTATTTCATTGAGCTCAGGGCCGGATTAAGAATTTCCTGTGCCCTGGGCAAGAAGACTCAAGGCCCCGGCGTAGTTAGGGGGTTCGGGGGCATGCTCCCCCGAGAAAATTTGGATTTCTCTGATCTACATATGTGCAATTTAGGACTTTTGAAGGCCAAAAAATTATAAGAAATAGGCTCTCTTTAAAACATTGTCATTAGATTATTTGTCAATACCTGCTCTCTCCTCATCTTCATATTTCTTTTTCTCCCAGTCTTCTTATCCTGGCCTATTTCTTCCCCTCCTAAAGCTGAACTTAGTCTTTTCATTTTCGTCTGTGTCAGTGACGAAAGTAAACATAGGCTCAACTGATATTTATACGTTTTATGAATCATTTTCTTAGACAAGTTAATTCACTCAAGGCTACCAGGAAAGCTGTAGCCTAAGTCAGTAGGCCTATTGCCATTAGGAACCTTCTGCAAGCTTTGGAATTTGAAAACATCTGTTTTCAAATGTTAAAAGTAATTTTAAATAACACACATTATAGACTACGTTTACCGCAGTTGGTGGAATTGGCAGACGTTCCCTTAAGCATTGTGCGCTGTGGAAACTCGTCAAAGCATTCTCAGGTATAATTATGCAGCATTAATTCACAAATGATTTTGAATTAATATTTTCATCATGTCGATATGCAATGGTCACATAATGTTAAAACTAATCTTGCTATTGATATCTTTGTTAGACTACCAATCTGACTCATTTAACTTACAATAGAGAGAACAGGACTGGCACGAATCTCTTGCTGGAAACTTTGATTAACAGCTGATATCATCACCATAACCTTAATGCTAAATTCAATGTGCTCTACCTTAGTATTGTTCTAACTTAGTTATGTTATGTAAGGACATAAGATCAGCAGATCTTATACAGATTCTTAAATTTGTAACTCCACAGGCCCTTCATATTCACATAGGGCCCAACAGTAAGTTCCAGGGAGCGCTCATAGTCCAAATGCCTTGTTTAAGAGGCCTTGTGTAGGCTATGGGACACATATATTACAGAATTAATAAACATTTGTTTTCATTGTTAATGGGTTTTCTGAACCAAACTGGATTGCGTGGCCTTAAGCCCCAGGGCCCCCCCGGGCTTCTGGTAGGCAAGGGCCCCTGGGCACTGGCCCCATAGGCCCGGTCAGTAATCCATCCCTGTGCCAGATGTACGATAATTATCGTATTTGTACGATAATTTTGACCTCTGTACGATGTACGATCAATAATGGAATAAATCCTATAATGTACGATAATTTCAGAATAGTGTGACACTTCAAATGATGGTCGTTGTAATAGGACTTCTCATTGATCCAGCCGTGGATTCTACGTCTACCGGGGGAAGAACGTGTAGAGAGAGGGAGCGAGAGACCTTGCGTGTGTGTGCTAGTGTGCCTCACGAAGCGCATGTAAGGATCCAACCAATCAATTGTAAGTGCGGGCGGGCTTTTATCTATACTCCCGAATCAGAACCGACCAACCCCAACACAACCCAACACAATTAGAAGATAAGAGAAGAATTTCAAAAGGAATCAGATTAGGAGTTTAGCTTGAATTGATTATATTCTAAATTAAAATTTAATTATAAGGTGAAGTGAGTGTTACAGGTGGTGACTAAATTGAATTCTAAATTTTATTTTATGTTTCTTTTATTTTCCAAAAGAACCACTGAAATATGAGTGAAACCTAAGAAGTTTTAAACAAAAGTGTTTAAAGAAATTAATTTGTTTGAGACGCACACTTCATTGTATTTTATTTATTTTTCTATTTCCTGTATTTTATTTTATCTATCTCTATTTTTCTTGAATATCTTGAAATTCTTGAATACAAATTTTTCATTATACTAAATCAGTTACAACTTAAACCTTGTGTGAGTGACTCATTATTGTTGGGACATCCTATTCTCTACAGGCAAATTCTAGGCTTCTGATTTGACTGGTCCATACGCAGACATTGTCTGTATCAAATTTAGTGAAGGGTTACACGTACAAAAACCTCCGTCACACTCAAACGAACACACACACACACACAAACACACACACACACACACACACACACACACAAACACACACTGATGTGAGACTCAGATCTTCTCAACATCAACCATGATTGATCAAAAAAGAGCCACAAAATCTTCCTCTAAAAAATAGTCCAAAGAATTAATCTTAAAAATAAATACTTGATACTGAATGAAGGCTGAAATCCTTTGTTTCATAATCAGTCCCGAAATACATTCATCACATTTACAAACACATGTGATTTAAACTCTGCTAATTCTATTGACCTGCTTTATAATGAAATCTTCAGCAGATTTAGATGGTCATTCTCTATTGGATGACCTTTGACCTGTTATACAGTATCATGGATGATATAAATCTGCAGCTCAGGTATTAAATTCTCTCAGCATCAAAGTCTGAATGAAACTGATCATTAAAACAGTGTTTAGAGCGAGAAGATCGACCCAAAATAACATGAAGTAAATCATGAGTTTCTGTTTCTGAAAATGATCCACAGAAGTTTATTAGCAAAGACACTAAAAGACAAAACAGTGTTTCTTCTGTCTTCAGGGAAATGATGTGGAGTGTGTTTGCATATTGATCAGATCTTCAGTGTGTGAGAGTGTTTATAGTGCTGTGAGTTTAACACTTCATCACTGACACACACAACAATCTTCATCAACATGACCTTCATCATCATCTTCATCTGGACTCTCACAGCGTTTGCTCAAGGTTTGTGGAGCACAAGTTTGATATTAATTCATTTCTTCAAGTATATTGTCAAAGTTTTGAGTGTATTTTCTTCTTGTTGTGTTTCAGAGTGTAGAGGACAGATCACCGTCACTCAGAGTCCCTCAATAACAGCAGAACAACCAGGAGGAACTGTGAATATCAAATGTAAAACCAGCAGTGATGTGTACAGATGGAGTAATGGGAATGAAGGTTTATCCTGGTACTTACAGAAACCTGGAGAAGCTCCTAAACGCCTGATTTATTATGTAAAAACCCTCCAGTCAGGAACTCCATCTAGATTCAGTGGCAGTGGATCTAACAGTGATTTCACTCTGACCATCAGTGGAGTCCAGACTGAAGATGCTGGACATTATTACTGTCAGAGTTTCCATGTCATCAGCAGTAACTGGGTGTTCACACAGTGATAAAGAGTCGTACAAAAACCTCCGTCAGTCATAGTCACAGTGACTGAACTGAAACTGCAGCTGCTCAAACACTTTCTCACTCACACACACCCACACACACACACACACACACACACACACACACACACACACAACAGAAACACAAAAATGAACTTAATATAAATTTTTCATCACTTCATTAATATTACTGAAGATAATAAGAAATTATTTTGATCATATTTTTTCAGATAATTGTTGGTTCATCTATTCTCATATGGTTGTTCATGTATTTTTATAAAGCATGATTATTTTTTCTTCCTAATCATACACTCATACTGTAAAGTAAATCATAAACATGTTGTTGCTTGAATAGTTTATTAATCATCTTCTATAAAGCCGCTGTTTAGATCATCATGTCCAAGAGTCACAGATTAACTGATTCAGAGCAAAATGAGCCGTGAAAGAGAGAAACCTTATTTAACATGATCAGACGCTCCACCGTCCCACAATCAGTCTGTCTGTGACCATTCACTGTTTTCTGGACGCATTAATTATGAATCCAGCGATGCGTCTGAGTCTCACATGAGCAGAAGACAGATCTCTCACAACAACACTTCAGTCTCGACTCAAACACACTTAAACATTCATAAAGATGTTATTGCTCAACACTGAAATAAAGCGCTTCATTGTGTGGAAACTTCACTGTTATTTTTACAAGATAAAATACTGCAGTTTTACTGAGATCAGTGTTTCTGTTAGTTGTTAGTTTAAGTTAGTTGTTTGTTAGTTGTTGCTAACTTCAAACCCACATGCTAAAACAGTTAGCTATGTTACGGCTGTTTGCGGTGAGGATAGTTTTAACAGTTCATTAAAAATATTACAACCAAACCCTGAAGATGATTCCAGTTATCAATCAAATTCCCTGTTAAGACAAAATCATGTGAGTTTTTTGTTGCGCATTGAGGGATTTATGCATATGTTTCCACTATAGTTTATGTGCATGTCTTCTTATCGGATAAAAACATTATCACCTCAATTGAGCACATACGATTTTTCTGCACATTTTTAGAATTGATGTTCATCTCGGCATTTCCATCCGACGTTTTTTTTATGTGATAGTCAATCCCAAAATTCACATAAAATAGGAGGATGGCAACATAGCTAGTGACTGAACTGTTGTGTGACAGGAATTGAGAACACACACACATGATCACACACACAAACACACACAGCAGTTGTATTTGTGCTAAATTTGAAGTCCTTAAAAAATACAATACATTTTTTGTTACTTAAAATTGTTGACTTTATTCAAAACTGAATATTCTTTGTTCTTCAAAAACATTCTTGCACACATTTAGATTGTGTGGATATTATTTCAGCAAATTATCTCTCATTGTTCCATCGATCCCCAGCCTGAGTTACAACAGGACAGGGTTATGTCTCAACAACGACCTCTTTGTGTTTGACAATAACTCACATAATCTGTGATTGTGTTGTACATGTCCAAGTGAGTTATATTTCTAGCAGACAAATGTGGAAACCATGTCTCAAATGTTGAGAGATAAAGAACAAACAAGCACTGAGTTACCGATGCTCAAACAACAGGTGTTTCTCTCCTCCGTCTCTCTGCTGAACGCAGCTGTTCTCCACTATTACAGTCAATCAAGAACATTTAGTGTCTTCATCAAATCACTCATTATTGTGTTTTAGCTCAGACCAAAATAATGCAACAAGTGAATAAACATCTATACAAAGCTGTTGCACAAACATAATGAGAGTGTTTCTTCTGTCTTCAGGGAAATGATGTGGAGTGTGTTTGCATATTGATCAGATCTTCAGTGTGTGAGAGTGTTTATAGTGCTGTGAGTTTAACACTTCATCACTGACACACACAACAATCTTCATCAACATGACCTTCATCATCATCTTCATCTGGACTCTCACAGCGTTTGCTCAAGGTTTGTGGAGCACAAGTTTGATATTAATTCATTTCTTTAAGTATATTGTCAAAGTTTTGAGTGTATTTTCTTCTTGTTGTGTTTCAGAGTGTAGAGGACAGATCACCGTCACTCAGAGTCCCTCAATAACAGCAGAACAACCAGGAGGAACTGTGAATATCAAATGTAAAACCAGCAGAGATGTGAGGAAATGGAATAATGGGAATGAAGGTTTTGCCTGGTACTCACAGAAACCTGGAGAAGCTCCTAAACTCCTGATTTATGCAACAAACCTCCTCCAGTCAGGAACTCCATCTAGATTCAGTGGCAGTGGATCTAACAGTGATTTCACTCTGACCATCATGGAGTCCAGACTGAAGATGCTGGACATTATTACTGTCAGAGTTACTATTGCAGAACAAATTCTGATAATAAATGTGCGGGTGATCTTACATTCACACAGTGATAAAGAGTCGTACAAAAACCTCCGTCAGTCAGAGTCACAGTGACTGAACTGAAACTGCAGCTGCTCAAAGGAGGATCTGAAATAAAACCATCTAAATTAATCTGACACTCTTAATAATTATAGAGGTCAGAAAGAGATGTTGTGCTCTTATAGATCAGTGACACATTTGAGATCTGAGTGATTTCAGTTTGCTCTATAGTTGCCGCCTTTTATTAATAATAGATCTTAATTTTCATAATAGTCATGGTTGTTTCATTTGACCATCCTAACCTTTAATTCCAAGTGACTATTTCAATTCCAAGTATTCTCGTCGCTTGATAAACTTCAGGTTGAGGCACTGTTGTCACTTGGACTAATGTCTTTACTTTTCTGGGCCGGCAGATGAAATTATCTAAGCCTATGAAGGAGTGAGACAGCTCTCAGATTTCATCAAAAATATCTTAATATTTTTATTTAATATAAAATATATATATTACTTTATATCTTAATTTTTGATTTTCTTCATTTATGATTTAATATATTCTTCATTCTAAACTGAATCACCAGCATGTTAAATGTTGAGCAGTTTAATAAATCGATTGATTTATTAAGTTCATCCCTCATAATTCAGATATAAACAGCATCATAAACACATCCCTCAACTTCAGAGCTGATGATAATAATTTATATTAATATCTATGTGGAGGATTTAGCAATTATATAAAATTTTATTAAAAAATTAAAGACCAGATTACCCAACAGGTCCTGTCCTCCATCAAAAACAGCACATGCATGCCACCATATTTACATTTACATTTATTCATTTAGCTGACGCTTTTATCCAAAGCAACTTACAATTGCTATATATGTCAGAGGTTGCACGCCTCTGGAGCAACTAGGGGTTAAGTGTCTTGCTCAGGGACACATTGGTGTCTCACAGTGGATTCGAACCCGGGTCTCTCACACCAAAGGCATGTGTCTTATCCATTGCGCCACACCACCCCTAGCAAATGTATATTTATATACATTTATTTTATTAACATTTATAAAAGTGAAGATGTTTATATCATGTGTGACTCTCAATCAAACTCAGTTATTCAGTGACTGACAGAGACTCGTGTGCGTGTCTGTTCATAAACTGCAGGAACACACATGGATTTGGTGTAAAATTTAGGGATTAACAGCAACGTTTCACTCCAACTACAGTAAACATATTCTCAAAGTCTCACAGAAGATATTCAGGTTTATATACTGAAGTTGGTATTGTAGATGAATTGAGAATTAAATTGAATGATATAATTTGTAACATTTTGTAGAAGGTAAAATATTATGAAAAAGACTGATTTTTTTCACTTCAGTGATTGTGTTTTGTGTCTGTTAATGAGTGACTGTCTTCAGGGAAATGATGTGGAGTGTGTTTGCATATTGATCAGATCTTCAGTGTGTGAGAGTGTTTATAGTGCTGTGAGTTTAACACTTCATCACTGACACACACAACAATCTTCATCAACATGACCTTCATCATCATCTTCATCTGGACACTTTTATACTGCTTTACACTACAAGGTGCAACTTTTATTTTTGATATAAATCAATTTAAATATATAATTTTAACAGAGCTTTAAAAATATGGCAAATAATATATACTTTATGGACTGATAAATTAATATGTTTTTCAGGATGTAGATCTCAGATCACAGCAACTCAGACTCCTTCAGTGAAAACTGCTAAACCAGAAGAAACTGTTGAGATGAGCTGTAAATTCAGTAGTGATGATACAGCCTGCAGCCCAGCCTGTGTGTCCTGGTACTTACAGAAACCTGGAGAAGCTCCTAAACTCCTGATTTATCGTGTTAAAACCCTCCAGTCAGGAACTCCATCTAGATTCAGTGGTAGCAGTGGATCTAGCAAAGATTTCACTCTGACCATCAGTGGAGTCCAGACTGAAGATGCTGGACATTATTATTGCATGAGTAGCAACCGTGGTCCAGTGTTCACACAGTGATAAAGAGTCATACAAAAACCTCCATCAGTCAGAGTCACAGTGACTGAACTGAAACTGCAGCTGCTCAAACACTCTCTCTCTCACACACACACACACACACACACAGAGGACAAACACAGGAACTGCACATGTGACGTGCTCAAAACTGACTCATGACTGAAATGAACTCTAGAGTCTAGACTGTGATCTGATCTCTGACAGACGAGTTTGACTCTAATATGCTCAGAATCAGAGAAAAACAGTCTGTATATTGATTTCAAATCAAACAAACAAAATTGCCACCATATGTTTTTGAGCTTTTTTAAGTAGGCTAGATTAACCTTTCCCTCGAAGTTTATCAAGATAATAATAAAGATATTACTCATCAGAACTGTTTTATCAAAACTACTGACTCTATCACTCATCTCAATGTATTGTTAATGATTAAAGCAATTTTAATACATTCTGATGACCTGTGACCTCTGGAATGACCTTTGCCCTGTAATGAAGTTCACAGTGACATACTAGTGTAGCAACTCTGTCATTTGAATCATCAGAAAGCCTGAAGCTTCAGACACATGAATAAATGTTTATGACTCGTAACATGGAAAAAATCTCCTAAACACTGTTATGATTTATGAGCATCATGTGTTGGAATCCTTACACAGATTTACATAGACATGATTTGCATCGCAGCACATTGTGTGTGTGTGTGTGTGTGTGTGTGTGTGTGTGTGTGTGCTTCAGGAGGATTTATAACTCTGAGTTTGAACACTGAGAATCTAAACCATCAGCAACCATGAGCTTCATCATCTTCATCTTCATCTGGATGTTCTCCAGCTGTTTCACAGGTGAGGAAATATGAAGTTAAACTGCACTATTTTAACTGATTAACAGTGCTTGAAATATTATCCAGATATGTAATTCTGAATATTTATTTATTCTTCTTGATGTAGAATCAGTCGCTGAACCGACAGTCACTCAGACGCCTGCAGTGAAATCTGTTCAACTGAGAGACACATTTACTATATCCTGTAAAACCAGTCCTGACGTCTATCAGGGTTGGATTAATCAGCCTCTATCCTGGTACTTACAGAAACCTGGAGAAGCTCCTAAACTCCTGATTTATTTGGCAAACTTCCTCCAGTCAGGAACTCCATCTAGATTCAGTGGCAGTGGATCTAAAAGTGATTTCACTCTGACCATCAGAGGAGTCCAGACTGAAGATGCTGGACATTATTACTGTATGAGTGTACACTACATCAACAGTGACTATGTGTTCACACAGTGATAAAGAGTCGTACAAAAACCTCCGTCAGTCAGAGTCACAGTGACTGAACTGAAACTGCAGTTGCGCAAACACACACACACACACACACACACACACACACACACACACACACACACACACACACACACACACACACACACGTTTTCAAATACACATATCTAAACATTCTTCTATAAATGTTTTCTCTCTCATAAACTTTCACCAGTCAGCAGAGCAAACACATCTGAAACCAGACCAAATGGACCTGATGGACTCATTTCTGTTTCTAATAATTTACCTTGATCAATGAATGTATTTCCATGACTTTTCCAGTCAT
Source organism: Squalius cephalus (assembly GCF_949319135.1). NCBI lineage: Eukaryota > Metazoa > Chordata > Actinopteri > Cypriniformes > Leuciscidae > Squalius > Squalius cephalus. The sequence goes on along the minus strand of NC_137146.1, from coordinate 3,706,645 downwards.
CTGTCATTTAAAAAAAAAAATCCTATATTTTACTCACATAAAGCAAATTCTAACCAACAAAATATTTCGAGAAGAGCTTATGTCTTTGATTTACATTTATGAACTTTAACCTTCTGCTCCTGATGGATTGTCTCTTGCTTCCCCCTGTTGGTCACTGGTCTCATGTGCACCACGTATTCACAATACATGTGAATAGACATTTATCAACTTAGAAGAAATGAAAATCATACATGACTGGAACATGCATATGAGAGTGAGTAAATTATGACAGGTTTGAAGTGGATGTCATAATAACGTCAGTTGACGGGAAGATTTTAAAATGAGCGGTTCATTCATAAATGCGTAAGATCTTCCCTTCATGCTGTGGAAATACAAACCAGAAGACATTTATTTTAGACAGGAATGAAAACGAGGCTGTGAGGGATATATATTCTTTTCCAAAAAAGTAGATTAAAAACTCCTTCATATGACCTTTATACAATGAGTACCATCCAAAATCACATACTTTCCTATCTACTAAATAGTAAGCAAAAAAAAAACAGCATGTGACAAAAGAAGTACTCATAAAAGAGTAGGCAAAAAGTACCCGGATGACCTACTACTTCGTCACATGATAATGACAACATGGCGAATGTATGTCTGGATTACATTCACACATTCATACATTATAGAGTGTAGCCTACTTTTTTAGCAGTCGTGAAGTAAATATTTGTTCAAAATAAGCACCTACTCAAGAGATTTCAGACACAGACCAAGTCTATCCCTCGTTTATAACAGCCTCGTTTTCATCTGCGTTAAATTCAATGGCGTCTAACCTATGTTTTTTTTTATATATATTCTGTTGGAAAGAATAAGACTCGATTCAACACATTTGCTAAAAAAAAAAGAAACAAAATAACATTTATTGAACATGCATCCAACCTAAACTCATTACACTTCGGGAATATTTGAGCCGAGCCGGACTGTGACGTCCAGCGACTAACAAGGGCTCTCAAACCGCGGAAATACTGATACTAAACAGGAAGTGTGTGTTCGTGCCAGGAAACAGAAAACTCCCCAAAGGTCCAAAGGGAAAGACAAAATCAATAGTGTGAAATAATCACTTACCTCTCGCTCTAACGCACAGACACACATAGTGAGATTAAACGTATAATAATACACCATAACGATGATGATGTCACCTGCACGCCACAGATTCTCCGTTTTCGTTGATTGGCAGATGAATGAATGTCTAAATATATGTCGTGGATTAAACGCTCGTTACAAAAACATTATAACCGGCAATCCTGCAAGAACCCAAAGCTCGAGAAGCGTCTCAGAAACATTCTAAAATAAATTAAATTAAATAAACCAAAAATGATTCAGACACTTTGACCTGAGCATGTTTTCCTCAAAGTTATGTGACATTATCAAGATGAATTTGTTCTGACACAGTTAAATATTTGTCATATTTTATTACCATTTTCTAAACTATAGTGAATAAACTGTGATAATGTGAGAAATGTTGAAGGTGTCTGAATACTGTATAGTTTTATAAAGTATAACATCATCGGTTTGGAGCCGCTGCTGAAAGTGAACCAGTGAAATAAACTAATAGATCAGTTTGAATAGATATAGAATAGATTTTGTTGGGACTGATAACATGTGCTTTGACTCTGTCTGATATATGGACTATGACTGGATTATACTTGTAAATAAACTGCGTTTGGATCCTCACTCTCTGAATGCTGTGTTTCCACCGTCAAATCATTACAACAGAAACTCACTGACTTCCCCTGCTTTATGAAGATCATCATCACTGAATTACTGAGTTTATTAAAGTGAACATGTTTATATCATGTGTGACTCTCAATCAAACTCAGTTATTCAGTGACTGACAGAGACTCGTGTGTGTGATGATCCTCATGTCTGTTCATAAACTGCAGGAACACACATGGATTTGGAGTAAAATTTGGGGATTAACAGCAACGTTTCACTCCAACTACAGTAAAAAATATTCTCAAAGTCTCACATCAGATATTAAGATTAATATACTAAATTTGGTATTGTAGATGAATTGAGAATTGAATTGAATGATATAATTTTTAACATTTTGTAGAAGGTCAAATATTATGAAAAAGACTGATTTTTTCACTTCAGTGATTGTGTTTTGTGTCTGTTAATGAGTGACTGTCTTCAGGGAAATGATGTGGAGTGTGTTTGCATATTGATCAGATCTTCAGTGTGTGAGAGTGTTTATAGTGCTGTGAGTTTAACACTTCATCACTGACACACACAACAATCTTCATCAACATGACCTTCATCATCATCTTCATCTGGACTCTCACAGCGTTTGCTCAAGGTTTGTGGAGCACAAGTTTGATATTAATTCATTTCTTCAAGTATATTGTCAAAGTTTTGAGTGTATTTTCTTCTTGTTGTGTTTCAGAGTGTAGAGGACAGATCACCGTCACTCAGAGTCCCTCAATAACAGCAGAACAACCAGGACAAAATGTGACAATCAAATGTCAAACCAGCAGTGATGTGCACACTTACATAGAACTAAATGCATCGGGGTATCCTAAAAGAAAAACATACTTTTTTAGCTGGTACTTACAGAAAACTGGAGAAACTGCTAAACTCCTCATTTATCAAACAACAGACCACTATGGTGGAACTCCATCTAGATTCAGAGGCAGTAGTTCGTCTGCAAGAGACTTCACTCTGACCATCAGTGGAGTCCAGACTGAAGATGCTGGACATTATTACTGTCAGAGTCGCCACATCATCAACAGTGAACAAGTGTTCACACAGTGATAAAGAGTCGTACAAAAACCTCCGTCAGTCAGAGTCACAGTGACTGAACTGAAACTGCAGCTGCTCAAACACTTTCTCTCACACACACACACACACACACACACACACACATCAGAGAAAAACAGTCTGTATATTAATATCAAATCAAACAAACAAAACTGCCACCATGTTTTTGAGCTTTTTCAAGTAGCTTTATCTTTCCCTCGAAGTTTATCAAGATAATAATAAAGATATTACTCATCATAACTGTTCTATCAAAACTACTGACTCTATCACTCATCTCAATGCACTGTTAATGATTAAAGCAATTTTAATACATTCTGATGACCTGTGACCTCTGGAATGACCTTTGCCCTGTAATGAAGTTCACAGTGACACACTAGTGTAGCAACTCTGTCATTTGAATCATCAGAAAGCCTGAAGCTTCAGACACATGAATAAATGTTTATGACTCGTAACATGGAAAAAATCTCCTAAACACTGTTATGATTTATGAGCATCATGTGTTGGAATCCTTACACAGATTTACATAGAGATGATTTGCATCGCAGCACATCGTGTGTGTGTGTGTGTGTGTGTGTGTGTGTGCGCGCTTCAGGAGGATTTATAACTCTGAGTTTGAACACTGAGAATCTAAACCATCAGCAACCATGAGCTTCATCATCTTCATCTTCATCTGGATGTTCTCCAGCTGTTTCACAGGTGAGGAAATATGAAGTTAAACTGCACTATTTTAACTGATTAACAGTGCTTGAAATATTAACCAGATATGTAATTCTGAATGTTTATTTACTCTTCTTGATGTAGAATCAGTCGCTGAACCGACAGTCACTCAGACGCCTGCAGTGAAATCTGTTCAACTAAGAGACACATTTACTATATCATGTAAAACCAGTCCTGAAGTCTATCAGGGTTGGGGTAATCAGCCTTTACACTGGTACTTACAGAAACCTGGAGAAGCTCCTAAACTTCTGATTTATAAAGCAAACACCCTCCAGTCAGGAACTCCATCTAGATTCAGTGGCAGTGGATCTAACAGTGATTTCACTCTGACCATCAGTGGAGTCCAGACTGAAGATGCTGGACATTATTACTGTCAGAGTTATCACTGGATCAACAGTAAAGATGTGTTCACACAGTGATAAAGAGTCGTACAAAAACCTCCATCAGTCAGAGTCACAGTGACTGAACTGAAACTGCAGCTGCTCAAACATTTCACACACACACACACACACACACACACACACACACACACACACACACACACACACACACACACACAGAGAGGACAAACACAGGAACTACACGTGTGCTCAAAACTGACTTACAAAGGAAATAAGCTGTTAGAAAGTGATATAGCCTACTCTGAATCAGAAAAAAAACAGTCACATCAAACAAACAATAATGGCGCCATATTGTTTTGTTTTTGTACATTACACTGTAAAGTCATCATGACAGTCACATAAAGATGTTTTAGCCCTTTTGAAGTAGCTCCTTCATCTCAAGCTGATAATGAATGTATTATTCATAACTCATTTCTCATCAGCAGAAGTGAAACTGTTCCAGTTCAGAGCGTTGAACCAGTAAAAGAGTGAAACTGTGAGTTTGAGGTGTAAATCTCATTTGCATTGTCAGGTTTAGTGATTGTGATGGTCTCAGAATAGAGCAGCTCGTCTCCAGTGACCATGTTCAAACCCCAAGAGCTTCATTTCACATTTACTGCTGAATGCAGCTGTTCTCAACTATTACAATCAATCAAAAGCCGCTGAAACTTTAGTGCAGGACTTTGAAGGAACGACACACTGATCAATGATGCAGTCGAATAGGCTACACTGTACATTTATGTAATTAAAAATATATATTAGGTTTGCTTCCAATAATTTTATGTTTGATAAAGGCAGCTTTTATGCAAAGTGAACTGTACTGAAACTGATTATTAGATTGATTATAATAGTGCAGACCACTAGGCGGTGCTGTACGCAAAAACCTACTGAGAGCAGCAAGAAATCATTAAATAAAAACACGTAGCCTACATGAACTGGTGCTTAAATCGTTGAATATTGTTTTGTTTTATGACACCATTTTGCAGAACGGTCAATATTAATATTTCTTGCTCTATTTTGATCCGATGGTGTATTTTGGAGTGAAAGTGGCCACATCAGACTCAGAGCTTGATAAACTGTACATCTGAAAAATATTTGTGTCCAGGTTTGTTCGGATTCACTGAAACTTATGTAAATTTACAGTAGCCCAAATCTCCTCCAACATTAGCAAACGTGTCGACTGAAGAGCTAATTCAGATCATATGTAGCTACAGTAGTCTATTATTATTATTCAGGTATATTTTATCTTTTGTCCATGTCACCAACTGAAATGAATGCCATCACAAAATAAATCATTAAATAAATCCCAATACTTAAATATGCTAACTACTGGCGATGCGCGTTGTTGACGTATTTCCGATGTGAATTAATGCTTCCGGTTATGTTTACGTTTCCATATTCCACTTTAAATCAGTTTCTGCAAAAAAGATAATAAAAATATGACCTTTTAAAAAACTAAGGTAATATTTGGAACTAAACATCTTACAAACCTAACCAATAGTCTTGATGAAATACCATCCAGAGTAAAGTCGAGTTGTGACATTTTAAAACGTACAATTTCAAAATAGAAAAAAAAGTAAATAAATGCTACACAAAATATGATTTTTGTTGTGTTATTGTGAGATATTTTTTTGGGTAACACTTTATTTTGATGGTCCATGTCAAATACATGTCAACTAACTATCATTAGTAGACTGTAAGGTTAGAATAAGTACATGTAGTTGCAAAGTTACTTATAGTAAGTAAAATTTCTAAAGTGGACTATCGAAATAAAGTGTTGCCTTTTTTACTCCCAGAAACTGGCATTGATGTGAGAAAATGGAGAGTACAGGCAGCAAAGGGAGCTCATGAAATCAGACTTGAAGAGCCAATGAGAGCGGAGACAACTTAAAAAGCACAGGGCAAAGGAAAGATGCAACCTGGTTCAGGAGGAACTAACTGGGGATGAAGAAACAGTGTCAGCAGGACGACAGAGACACGAATGAGGTGGGAAACAGCAAGGTCCAGGTCACTCACATGCTATAGATTCCTTTTAGACAAAAAAAAAAAAAAAGAAGAAAAAAAAGCATGGTCTAAAAATGATGCATTTTTAAAACCAAATTCGTGAATCTGAAAAATGCAGGACTAAAAAAGACTATCATGAAAAAAGAGTGTATATAATAATGTAAAATAAAAATGGGATGATTTGAAATCTAGAGAAGCTACCATATTGCTTTCCAATTTACATTTTCATTACATGTATTGCTATGGATTTAGAAAGCGCTACAAAAGGAGAACAAAAGCAATTCATCAGAGAGCCAACAATAATTGTAATATACTGTACAATACCAGGTTTATTAGACAATTGAATGTTTGTTTCTAAAGCAAAAGTTAAAGCTCAATATCATATATGATTTCCAGCAACCAAAGAGCAGTCTGACCTGTAAAACTATTACAAATAGCAAACTGTATTTATTAGCTTATATACATTTTAAATCCACAATTTGTACACCCTGACCCCTGATTTTGTGTTCCCGTTCACCTCATTCCTCTTTCTTGAGTATTAAACAAGAGGACTGTATTCCCAGCCAGAAGCCTGGCAGAGTTTTCTCCTTTATGGGATTCTTAAACCTGTGAATAAGTTTCACTTCTTTCTTCTTTGACTCTTCGTCTGTCTCCACGGCGTAGAAGCAGAGCAGGCCTGCGGGCTGATCCACATAGACACCTATAGTGCAGCACTGGTGAGTGTCCTCCACCCTGCTGTTGATTCCTTTATGCCAGGCGTCATAGCAGGACCCGGCCCAACCCAGACCCCACGACTCCTCGTTCTCCCCGAGGCCACAGGTCCCGTCGCCCGCCCTCCTCCCTGCACCCTCGTACGTCGCCCCTATAACCACCCAGCCGGAGTACAGCACCTCCCAATAACAGCGCGACGCCCAGATAGGCTCCTTACACAGCACCTGCACACACACACACACACACACGCAGGAATGCGTTTTATTATTCTGGAAATAGTGCATGAGAGAGACAAAGATATCTGAATTATGTGGAGTGTGTTTGTGTGAGTTGTGGCCCATTCATGATTTTGAAAACACTTTGAGATTTGATACGCAAAGTATATGGTTTCCCAATATGTGTTTATTATGTAATATTTTGGAGTTGACTTTGTCATCTCACTTAGCAGAAAAACCTTCACAAAAGTATATATATATATATATATATATATATATATATATATATATATATATATATATATATATATATTTATATATATAATTATTAGTAGTTGTAGAAGAAGTATCATATGTGCTTGTTATTAGTACACTTTTATGGTTATTGCTCACTATATTAATTATTAGATCATTATTTACAAAGATTATGCTGAGACTTCACCTGAGGGTTGTAGTCAAATCTCTGTTGTCTGTCCAGGCAAGGACACACCTCATCTCTCAAGCGGGAAACTTTAGCCCCGCCCTCTGTGATCCACAGCACTTTATTGGCAGTTCGTTCGTCCAATGAAATATTGAGCCAGTCTAGGATGAAAGAAAAAGGTCAGCTACGCTAATTAAGTTCAGTCCAGTGTTATTTTACAATCATTGATATGCAGTATATATTATAATTTTTGTTTATATTTTTAAGTTTTATTTTTATCATTTTAATTTTAGTTAAAGTAGTAACCTAACTTTGTTGTGTTTTTGTAAAAAAAAAAATGTTTTTTTGTATGTGTAAATTTTTTTAATTTAGTTTTAGTTTGTAGTTTTAGTTATTTTGGGGGAAAAAAATTTTGTTTCCTTGGCAACTAGCAGATATAAAATAAGTTGAAGGTGTTTTTTAAAATATTTTATTTAATTTCAGTATGTTTTTAGTTTTAGTTAAAGATAATAACCCTGGTTCAGACTGGAAAGGAGCAGGGGTGCGTTTCCCAAAAGCATCGTTGGCCAACTATTGAACTCTATTGGTAACGACGGAACTTGCGACCATAGTTGGCTTTGAGAAACGCACCCCTGTTCAGTACTGGTTTATTTGATTCTTGTTCTGTGAGCGAGACTCACATTTAAGCAGCTCCTCTCTGGACGTCGGCTCGGGGATGTTCGGCTCATAAACTGGAAGCTTTTCTGAAGAGGGAGAATGTGAGAAATATATCAGCGCAGACATACAGTGGCAGATTTACTAAACAGGGCAATACCAAAACAGCTCGATCTACTGAAGACGCGTACGCACATTAAAGAACACAGATCATTTTCATAATGGCCAACGCAATCTACCAAGTCTGGTTAAAGACATGCTTCTTTAGGGTGGTAAATAATGCTGCAAACACCAGTAAATTGACTAGTGCAAACCTTAGTAAATCACCTTGCATGATTAATTTAAATATTCTCCTCCCATACATTTAGCTTCTGAAAGGGAAACTCCTTCAAATGTATATGCAATAAGATCAGCTGCAAAAATAACCCTGTCAACACATATTAAAGCAACACTCAGGAACTTTTCCTCTGCGGTCCCCCTACAGGTTGGAAGCGGAATTGTCCATTACCGCTGTCGTAAATAATTTAGCCTACAGCCTACTGTCGCACGCACACTCGCTGTTTATCCGGCACCGGTTTTGGAATGAACGATGTCCACAAGGTAGTGTATGATGCATGATTTTATGAAAATATGACAAATTGCGACATCAGAAACGAAGAAAAACAAAATAATGACTATTGTAACGCTTGCCGTAAAGCAAGTCAAATTTGTAGTTTTCTTATGTCTCATTAGAACTACAGAAACGTGACCCGATCTGGCAATCTTACATAGTGTGGTTATAGCAGATAAAGGACCGCAAAGCGGAGGCATAAGTGCCTTTCACCCTGTTGCGACTTGATAAACCACTGAAACGATTTTGGAAACATTATTTTAATGTAAAAAATGTTACATAGTGTTGTTTTAAGCGCTAACAACTTCACAGCGTTTATGTTAATCCTGATAGTAGTTTTTTAACACCAAAAGAGCTGTTAGTAAATCTGGCCCTTATAGACTTCGGCATTACAGGGTACAAAGGGGCTAAAGGCGCACCGGGGTATTTTATTCTCCTCTAAACCACTAGATGGCACAAAAACCTCCGCTTTTCAAGATGCACGTGGAAATTTGTCTGATTCCTGATGCAAACGCAGGCAGCAGCGCAAATTCATTCAGTGCTAAATTGATAATAAAAGGTAATTAAAGCAATAGTTTTTTTTAATAACGGAAGAATATGTAAAAGGATGGTATTTGGGGTAAACAGTGCTCCTGCTGTCAGGGCGAAAGACACAATAATTAGCATTATAATAAACAGCTGACTGACTTTTTCATTTGTTGACATGACATGGTTAGATTCAGATGGTAAATATATATTAAGTTGGGTGTCCACCTTAGAGATAATACCCATATTTATAATGAAACCATCATAAATAAATAAAAAAATATTATATTAATCATATCATATAATAAAATTAGGGCTGTCAAACGATTAATCGTGATTAATCGCATCCAAAATAAAAGTTTGTGTTTACATAATATATGTGTGTGTATGGAGTATAATTATTTTCTATATATAAATACACACACATGCATATATATTTAAGAAAAATGTGTTATTTATATTTAAAATATTTATATATAATATAAATTATATATAATATAAATATATATACACAGTATACACATGCAAATATTTCTTAAATATATACATGCATGTGTGTGTATTTATATATAGAAAATAATTATACACCGTACACACACATATATTATGTAAAAACAAACTTTTATTTTGAATGCGATTTATCGCGATTAATCGTTTGACAGCCCTAAATAAAATATCATGTTGTTTGTTACTACTGTAATGCTATTATTATGAGATCTCATTCAATGCTTTCAGAATATTTACTTTTTTTTAAATAATTTTGTTTCTGTATTTTTAAAATAAACATATTTTAATGATATTTATAGAACAAAAATGTTAATTTTGAATTTTATTCATCAAAATAAACTGAAAATAGTACAAACTCTGCTTAAGTGCAAGTATTAACTTAGACATTAATAAAAACATATTATTTTAGCTAAAGGATTTGTATCAATACGTTGTGCCTTTTGCCCTGTGTGTCTGTGGGGTAAAAGGCCCATCTCTTATAAGATTTTTAAATAAATAAACCACTTGTATGATTTAGTTTCTCACAACATCTGTTGCTCAATAAAACATAAATATTTTTTTCTGAATTCATACATTATGGGAGTAGTGAAAAGCCCACTTTTCTTAAGGTGTGCCTTTGGCCCCGTTGTATTCATGATAATGATCATATTTATTCATGCAGACAGGGTTTAGAATGATATATGTTTAGTCCATCATACCAACAGGAGTTTTTCTGGCTTTGATTTTCATTCCTGGAAGAAAGAAAAAAGAAGCTGAAGAGTTTGATCAGTAAAGTGTGGGTTTGTGCTAATAGATGAACCTTTGAAGAGGACAAATGGCCATTTATCCTGTCAAGTTAATTTAGTGTGTGTGTGTTTCTCAGTCTCTGTGACATTCAGACTCGTCTCTGGTAACAGCATCAAACCCGCGGCATGTACTGTGTGTATGAATGTGTGTGAGTGTGTGTGAGTGTTTAACCCACTGACCCAATAGCCCAGTTTAAAATCATTCAACGCTTGTTCAGTCTTCTGAGAATGTGCCAATACAGTCCAGCGACACACTGAAACAAACACTGATTATGTGCTTCTTTATCATTTCATCATTATCAGTATCAATCATTCATCACTAATTTATATTAAAAAAAAAAATTTGCACTACTTTTTGCATTAAACAGATATGCTTAATTACACGACATTCGTGGATTTTACATAATGAATAGATGTGACATAATGGCCTCATGTACACCTTTTAACACTTTATTATTTAGACTTATTGCAGTTTAGCCAACTAATTTCAGAGCAGCATTATTTCAGTATCATTGATATAGTTTTTGTTATTATTTTGAATTTTTACGTTTTAATTTTAGTTTAAAACACTAAAAGAGTCTGTGCTTTAGAAACATTGTGAGATTTGTTCCTGGGTTAGTTCTGAATTATGATAGTAATGCTTTACCTGTCTTCCTGGTTTGAGGCGTCATGATTCTTTGGCTTGAAGGCATTTTGATGATTGAGTTTGAGAGTTTGTCAGTAATGTGTCTAGATATTGACCGCGTGTGTAAGGCACAGCGGCTCTTTTATAGTCGACATATATTGGGCACAAGGCCATTAGAAACCGTGAGGAGGGCGTTTCCAATGTCAAACTTTGGCCATGTAAAGGCAGCACATCAGAAACACAAAGTGAAGAGGGGGAAAGGATCACAAACCAGGTCAAATTACACACACACACACACACACACACACACACACACACACGCACACACACGCACACACTTTACCTGGCTATCTAAAGGGACGTTTGCTGCAAATCTTTGAATAAAAAATAATATAATTATTAATATGCTAAATAGTAGATTCTCAAACATAATCCTAAAAGTAAGTTCTGCGCAAAAAAAAAAATTTAAACCTTTTTTGTGTATTTTTATTTATTTATATATATATATTAAAATATGTTATTATTTATTATATTTCCATTGACTATTAAATCAAACTTTTGTCAACTTTCTGGAACAATTTACAGCATTTGACCCAATAGATTTTAGCTACAGATTCACAGAAACATTTGCTTGTTTTTATGGTGGCGACTCAGTTCAGAGCAGCATTATTTCAGTATCATTGATATAGTTTTTGTTATTATTTTGAATAAGATTTAATTTTTACATTTTAATTTTAGTTTAAAACACTTAAACAGTCTGTGCATTAGAAACATTGTGAGATTTGTTCCTGGGTTAGTTCTGAATTATGATAGTAATGCTTTACCTGTCTTCCTGGTTTGAGGCGTCATGATTCTTTGACTTGAAGGCATTTTGATGATTGAGTTTGAGAGTTTGTCAGTAATGTGTAGATATTGACCATGTGTGTAAGGCACAGCGGCTCTTTTATAGTCGACATATATTGGGCACAAGGCCATTAGAAACCGTGAGGAGGGCGTTTCCAATGTCAAACTTTGGCCATGTAAAGGCAGCACGTCAGAAACACAAAGTGAAGAGGATCACAAACCAGGTCAAATTACACACACACACACACACACACACACACACTCACCCACACCCACACCCACCCCCACCACACCACACACAGTCACACACACACAGACATTTTACCTGGTGATCTAAAGGGACGTTTGCTGCAAATCTTTGAATAAAAAATAATATAATTATTAATATGCTAAATAGTAGATTATCAAACATGATCCTAAAAAGTCCTGCGTAAAAAAATTAAAACCTTTTTTGTGTATTTTTTATTTATTTATATATATAGGCTATTTTTTAATATTTTATAATTTAGGCTATTATATTTACATTGAGTATTAAATCAAACTTTTGTCAACTTTATGGAACAATTTACAGCATTTGACCCAATAGATTTTAGCTACAGATTCACAGACACTTGTGTTTGTTTGTATCACGGTGGCGACTCCATTGTATTCAGTGGTTTTTATTCTGAGCAAACAATATTATCTCTCAGCTAAAGGTTTCTGTATTTCTAGGTTTTCATTATTTCATGATTAGGTCGTCATGGGAAGGTTGACTGCTACGTCTACATTAATCCGGATACATTTGAAAACGGCGTTTTCGTTTATAAACGCTCTCCGTCCACACTGCAGTGCGTTACTGGGACATTTCAGTGTGGATGAGAAACTTTTGAAAAACGCCTGAGAACGCTAAATTCACCTTACTGCGCATGCGTAAAACCCCACAAAAGATCACTGATATGATTCAGATGGAAAAATAAATAATGAAGTTATCGCGCAATTCTTCTGACAGGATCATTTTATTTAGTAAAATATCTCACCATTCACCAATGCGGTCCAGGTCGCACGCAGTCATATGCCTAGGCCTATTACCGCAGGACAGCAAATGTGAGTAAATTCTGTCATCTTTACAGGACTGTGATATGAAGAGTGTGCGATGTAGAATATTTTTAGCAACAGTGTGAAAGTGAATAGCACATAACAGGCACAATACTGGTATAAACATGAATACCTATTAGTACAATAGGCTATGCGTCACATGACTAAATTTACGTCATCGTTTTTGTGCGTTTTCAAAAAAGCTTCGTTTTTATTAATAAAAACGCCGTCTCGGCCCCGTCCACACTACTGCGTTTTCGTTTAAAAACGGAGAATTAAAACGAATACGATCTCTCTGTCCACACCAACAGCGTCCACATTAAAACGACTGAAAACGCGGATCACGTGACCATTCACCAACACTGGGCATGCGCTTGCCGGTGTAAACCTAGAGACTTTCAAACATAGACTGTAAAAAAATGCTTTCAAACATCAAAATGTAATTTATTAATATGTATTTGTGTCAAAATGACATATAAACATCTTTTCCTATTCTATTTTGCCTGGAAACGCTTCCAACACTGCGTGTCGCTTGAAAAATAGGCGTCTGTACAGTTACAGTAAGAAACTGTTCCAGCGGGTGAAGTTTACTGGTACTGAATATTACCTGTGTATACTCCATGACCATGACTGATGACACCCAATCATAGAGCCGAGCGTGAGCCTCTGCGTCATCGTTTCTAAAGTCCTCCGTTTTGACCCGTCCACACTAAACGCCCTCCGGAGATTCAAAACGAAAAACGGGTCGGCAGCGTTTCTAAACTTCTCCGTTTTGAGTCTCCGTTTTTGCCGTTTTAGTGTGGACGGGAGGTGCAAACGTAGCAAAAGGTCCGTTTTTAAACGAAAACGCAGTAGTGTGGACGGAAGGCCAAAACGGAGAGAAAAATATAGCTACGTTTTCAAACTAAACCGCATTAGTGTGGACATGGCCTGATCCCCATTTGTGGACATCATGTGAATGGCACTAATGACAAAGTGACATTGAGAAAGTAACACGGAGTAAAGAAAACAAATGTGTGTGTGTGTGTGTGTGTGTGTGTGGTACATTTCAGAATTTACTAATTCAATTCCACAGACACATTCCTGTCACACTTTTATAAGATATATGATCCAGAGATTAGCAGGTCTATAAGAGCACAGAATGCATGCGCATGTTTCTCCTGAAACTTCACCTGGCCGCAGAACACTGATCCATCAGAGGAAACTAGTCAACAACCGGAGGATGATGACAGGGGACATAAAGTCTGTTTAAACCCAGCTTTCACAATCATATCAGTATTGTTCCTGTTTCCAACACACATTTTGTTTTATGTTAATTTTTATCTATATTTTATATTTAGTTTTCTCTATTTTTTTTATTGTATCATTGTAAGTTTACTGTAATTATGGATTGATTGTTTCTATGATTTTCATCTGTCTGACATTGGATACTCTCAGATTATATTTTATTACTCTGACATTAATTCATCTAAACTAAAACTAAAATCATAAAATTTGAGCTATATAAATATTTATTCAATTCAGGATTCTTATATTCATGTTTAATCTCAGAGTTTTATGATCAGTTATATAAATAGAGTTATTTGTTCAAAATTGTATTATTCATATTTCACTCAATTGAGATCCTCAGATAAATTGCTTTATTCAAAGGGTATAGCTTGACTGATAACTTATTTAAATTATGAATAGCTTTAGCTTGGCATTAAACAAGTCCAGTAGTAGAAATGACTGCCAGCGAGGGGTTTTGTATTATAACTGATGTGTGTTTCATGTGTAACAGCATTATTACTGAGTGTGTTTTACTGTCAGACGCTCTTGACCAGACTGCAGGGTTTTCCTCTCGTTTATGATGAACAGAGTTCTGCTTCTTTCTTTACTTCTTTCACAGTTAATGTCTTCTGCATTAGCTCATCTTTTCTTTTGAATCATCAGCTCAAGGTTTATTTGTGATTTATGTATCATTTTTCCCTGCTTTGCTCATCCTGTGAATTTAGTTTAAGTGTAATGATTGTTTTAGAGTCGGTCTTTTCTAGAAAATATAAATACACAGAACTTCACAAATAGACAGATCAGATGTGAGATGCAGTGTGTGTGTGTGTGTGTTTGTGTGTGTGTGTGTGTGTGTGTGTGTGTGTGTGTGTGTGTGTCCGTCATTGAGCTGTCGTTACTGAAACAAAACATCTGACAACACATAAATCCTTTGTGTGTGTGTGTGTGTGTGTGTGTGTGTGTGTAAATGTGTCAAAATGACAAAGTGATACAATGTCTCAAAGCTAAAATGACCTTCTCTAACCAACTGTGTGTGTGTGCGTGCGTGTGTGTGTGTGTGTGTGTGCGTGTGTGTGCGCGTGTGTGTGTGTGGTCCTGGTAAACCCTACATACACAAATGTCACATCCTTGTCCTTGCGGGGACATTTTTTCGTCCCCATGAGAAAAGCAGCTAAATTATATTTTGTGAAAATGTAAAAATGCATAAAGTTTTCTGTGATGGGCAGGTTTAGGGTTAGGTGATTAGAATACACAGTTTGTACAGTATAAAAACCAATATGTCAATGGAAAGTCCCCGTAGAACATGAAAAAGTGAAAACTATTTTGACCCATGCTTATCTTAATGTGAGGCAAATGAAACGGCAAAACATTTGATATATTCATGTATAGACAATTTATACTATTAAAAATATAAGACTGAATACTGTTCATGTTTTGTTTATTGGACAAACCATGGAATCAAGAGAGAATAAAAATTGAATTAAACATGAAACATAAAATATATTGTAAAATTTCAATACTGAACAATACTGAAATCATGGCATGAGTTACTGTCATTAAATGCAAAGAACAAAGAACGAGATCACTATTTCCAGAATGTAATACTGACTGAATGAACACTGTCCTGCCGCTGCTTTAAAAATAGCAAGTACATCCACACACATTATCCCATGACAAATGAGTCGAGTGAGTAGTATGCGTATTGTTTCATGCATTAAGAAATGCTAATATTATTTACTACAGAGATAGTAACAGGCGTATGGTATGCTGTTTTGAACATATCTGACAGAAATACTTAGAATTAAAGATTAAATTAAATACCACGATTAAAGCCTGCAATTTAATTAAATAAATATATGCACTGCATGTTTCAGAGTAAATCAATGTATTAAGACAGTAATAAAGTAATTAAGACAGCCATACGTATTGATATTGTAATTTAATTTTACAGTTGTAATGCAAAATAACAAATTTATTGTATTATTATTTTTAGAATATTATATTATTTTTCTTACATTTTATTTTACAGTGAAATATTACAATAATATTATTACAAAAAAATCTAACAAATATATATATATTTGCAGTTGCAATGTAAAATAATAATATTATTATTTCTATATTAGTATTATTATTACTTTTCCCATTTTTGCAGTGAAATATTACAGTAGTATTTGTTTTTATGTATTATTTTTTATGTTTAATTAGTGATGATAAAACAAACCTGTTTTTTAATCACATTTTAAAATTGCAATTGCAAATGTTTGCTGTAGTTTGACCTCGTTTCTGACTTTAATTTAAATAAGTTGTGTGGCATGACCCGATTCAAGCACTATATACAAGGCAACACTTAAATAAGTCATTACACGCTGCTATATGGATGTGACGCTTGCAGTATATGGAGAGTTTGAAGCAATAAATCTTATATAATAATTATCGCAGATGTATATGCGTCATTCTAAACAAGGTCAGTTGCTAGTGCATGTTTAGCGAGCTTGTCTTTAGTGTGTAATGTGATGAAGAGCATCAGCTGCTGGAGCGCTCACACCTTTCACAATACAATCAGTCACTCACACAACTTCACATTTCAAGCATGTTAAGGCAACATGAACACTTTACATTGAAACAACAAGATTTTTTAGTGTACCTAACATATTGATATATTTTTCTTATATTATATTTATTATGTTTGCTTGTTTTGACTGTCATCTGGAGCACTGCCCCTTATGGAAAGAAAATATACTTCCATATATTCATGATCAATATGTTAAATGGTTTAAATATATCGAAAAATATGTGATGATATATTTACTATGTTGCATGTAAATTAACATGTTTTCACATTTCACTTTCACTCAGTTGAGTTATGTTTCTACTATTTGAGTTGAGTTTACGAGGAAAGTTGTGAAGAATTTTTGATCTTGGAAAAAATACTAATCAATGGGGGACGAGATCTACTTGATTACAAACATTGTTCCAAATATCTTCCTATTTGTGTACAGCAGAACGAAGACATGTAGGCTATACAGGTTTGGAACAACTTGAGGGTGAGTAAATGATGACAGAATTTTCAACTAATTAGTTGAGTTCAAAATACTCAAAATTCTGATGCAAATAGTTAATCCAAATATTTTTGAGTTAAACCAAGGACATATTTTTAAAGTATGTGGAAACTGATTGCCTTAAATATCTCAAGCATAACTTATTGTTGTGACAATGCTGGATCTCATGCTGGAGCATCACAGGGCTGGCAATGTAAGATTTAAATATATTAATAATACAACTTTTGATCAGTGATTAGACTTCATATAAGATCAGTGAATCCGGACCCTTTATGAAGATTAGATTACCATCAATAATTATCCATCGTCACGTGATTCTATTTGCCATGAACATCAGCAAAGACATGCATGCCATTCATTTTGTTAAAAGACTTATTATTAAAAATGTAAATAGCATTTATATTTCTGTATTGTGTTATATTTGTATGTTAGTAAGTGGTGTTAAAAACTGCGCTGTGTTAATGGTGAGGTCTGGACCGGGTGTGATTGCCTGCTCTCTGCTAGAAAGTCCAGGGTCACTTTTTAGATAGAGCCAGTCCGGCACAGCTTAGTTATCTGCTTATTACATAAGCGCTGTAATAAACACCATCACTGACGCACGCTGACTGACCCCTAGGATAGATCTGTATTATTGCAGGAGCAAGATCGACTTTAAGTGCAAGGAAAACATTCAAATTTTTGATCCATTTATTTTCATTATATTTCCCTAGACTCACAAAACCCTAAAAGAGCCAAAACTTTGTTGTTTATATTTTGAAATAGTATCTTTTCTGATGCACGATCAACAATTACTTTTATTAAACTACCAAAGAACTGACTTCACTGGAATTCATAACGAGATATTATTTACGTTCTCATATCCCTTTCTACAAGTGATTGTATTATAAATATAGGCTATTACATTTATTTGAAGTGGAAAGAGTAAAGGTTTGACCCCGACGTGATTTGAACACGCAACCTTCTGATCTGGAGTCAGACGCGCTACCGTTGCGCCACGAGGTCCTGCGGCCAATGGCTTGAGGTTTTAGGGTGATACACAGGTTCATCTCGACTAAGCTGGTGCATTGATTGGGCTGCAGCGCCATCTTGTGATCTGTCCAGTAAATGTGATTTAACGTTCAAACATTATAATAATCATTAAAAATCGACAAATAAATAATTTAATGTAGTTAGATATTCTCGACCTGTCAATACATCTCAGAATTAATAGGCCTAATTCTTATAGAATATTTTTTTAGCAAGCAAAAACAACCGCAGTTGTGTGTGTACTATAAATACCTGTCTTAATTTCATAATCGTACTCGGAATATAATGTGTGCTGTTAATTTAACAATGTTAGAAGCTTTGAGTGTGAAGATGAAATAAGTTTTGACCCCGACGTGATTTGAACACGCAACCTTCTGATCTGGAGTCAGACGCGCTACCGTTGCGCCACGAGGTCCTGCGGTTAGAGGCTTGATTTACGGCTTTCGACTGCTACTGCTACTGCTACTAAGAAAGAGTTGGATTTATAGTATTTCTCTTTACAGTAGAAACTCTTACAGTAGTAGCACTAGCAGCCATCAGGAGCCGTGATTAACCAGAGGTGTAGTCAAGAACCAGACCAAAACCAAGACCATTCTTGAAGTTAATGAGATCATTAAAGGAAAAAAAATATATATATCTGTCATCATTTACTCACCCTCTATTGATCAAAACCTGTATGAATTTCTTTGTTCTGTGGAAGTTAAAAAAAAGATATTTTGAAGAGTGTCGGTAACAAACATTTGTTGGTCCCCATTGACTTCCATAGTATGAAAAATATATAAATATACTATTGGAAGCCATTGGGGACCAGAGACTGTTTGGTTACCCACAAAAGGCATATACAATAAGCTTTTTTATTGTATAAAAATAATTGATCACATTGTATAAAAAAGAAAGAAAAAAAGATTTCCATCGTGACCAACAATTTTGCCACTAATAATGCCTAATAATTTTGCCACTTTTTTTTCAAATGTTTGTGAACTTTAAGAACACAATAATATCAGTAAGGAAATATTTAAGTAAAAACAAGGTAAAACACACAGAGTGAACTAGTAGCCTACTATTGTACTATAGTGAAAAACTGCTTATGAAATTAGAAAGCAAAACAGAAGATCCAAACATGATATTCAAAACATGTTTAAAATTATCTATATTTATAACTATGAAAATATGTTTCAAATACAATACACCATTTGTGGTGAAAATGTTCGTGTTAAAAATAGAATGTGCAAATTAATTGGAACTTCAATGTATAAATATCTGCTTAATGTGTATAGCCTATTATGATTTAAAAAAAAACATTTTATTCCCAAAATTTCGTTTTTAATACACTTTGACTTTGTAAAACATATCACAAAATGTTTAAAATAAAATATATAAACAATATAGCCAGTCAGTCTATTAATGGTGTAATATTATTTTAAAGAAAAATAAAATAAATTCAAAAGGAAGAAAAATGAAAATGAATGCTTCCTAATTGCACGTTGGTTATTCGTCCATGTAAATAAAATACACACATGTTGCAACTAAATATGACTGTCACTCATATCCACATGGTGTGTACAACCCAACTGAACAACAGTGATGTCATTAGAAGCATGAGACACATACTTTAGATTGTCTCTCTTCACCAGCCCTGCAGTCAACGTGTCCTGATCCTGCGATACACACCAGATATGGGATGAGACCTCTATTAATAAAATCAGCACGAGCTTGGGAATATGAATTGAGTTTCAAGCAGCAATAGGAGAAATAGTAGTTAAAGCTGCAGTCCGTAACTTTTTTGAGTTAAAAATGATCCAGAATACATTTTTGAGCAAGTACATAACCAGCCAGTGTTCAAAACTCTCTGCTTGCCGTAGCTTGATTCAAAACGGTAAGCTTGTAATAATGTTTTTAACTCCAGTGGTCCTGGTGGATTTCCCACGGGAAATGCGAGCATGTCTTTGCATCATTACACCACATCTGTCCACATAAAGAAGGAGTCTCGGCTATGTGAGGGTGTTGGAGGTGGAGATTTATAGCCTTTTCTCGCAGCACTTGATATAATTAAACTTATCAATTTGATGGCGGATCCAGAAAGGTTCAAACAACAATCACCAGTGACAACTAGAGATTCACCCGTTGTAAAATGCGAAAGACTTCGTTCGGACTTCGGAGTGGCTACAGAAAAAAAGAGACTGCAACCGGCCCATGCGAAAACAAGGATACGTTTCGAAAGGGCATTAAATGTAGTCACGCAATGCTGATGTTGTTAACATTAACAATTTGAGAACAAAGTATAATTTGCACGGTTTGACGTGATAAGTAATCGTTAGATTTAATCGGCGTGATTTACTGCAATGCTCTTTTCCCCTTAGTTGGTCAGAACAAAAGTGGATGTTACTTGTTCAGATTTCATTTTCCGGTGAAAATTCTTATGTTGGTCATTCCAAAAAGTAGGATCTGTGATTGCGAATGCCAGGATCCACACCGGCGGCGACTGACAGCCGCACATTCTCCTCAAACCACTGAATTCATCTGCGCTGTGCCGTGCCGAGGCACAACCCACGTAAAGTTGATAATTCTGCGAATAACTGCAATTGCAGATTTCGAACAGAGATGGCGACAAAGAGGAAAAACTACGGACTGCAGCTTTAAAGATCAGTTCATTAGGACTGTTGTAAAGTTTTTCTTTCTTCAAAGCAGACCAGGAGACGTTGGGGATCACGTTCAAACAAAGTTATTCTTTATTGAGGACTTCGCGTTGACGTGGCTGCAGGAATCCAACATAATCAGTCTGACTAACTTAACTTTACATGGTTTTCTTATAGGCATTTCAGTGGGCTGTCCTTAAAGGTGCTGACTTTACACACAGACTTAGGGCTGACCACTACATCTAATCATCTAAAGACAATAGAGGCAATTACCCCCAACTGAGATAATGGTACCCCCCAAATTGTATAAACAACACATGGTCACGGGAACTAAGACTAGGTAAACATTCACACACAGTTCAACTCTTAGTTGGAAGATCAAAGACTAACAAAACCCCTGACTATTACAATGTTTAGACAGCTGACTTACAGCTGACTTCTAATCAGTAAATTGATGCCATCATGTTCACCTTGAATGCCCAATACAGTGTAGTTCACCTTAGTGTTTCATATGATATTATAAAGCATGTAGGATCAGCAGATCTTAAATAGATTCTTAAATTTGTAACCCTTCAGGACCTATATATATAGATATAGATATATTATACATATATATTAGCCTGGCAAGCCAGACCTACATCAAGATGTTAGGTCTGGCAACTCACCATAGACACGGCTCAATCCGAGGGGCGGGATAAACGGCTGTCTTTCAAATTCCCTCTGCACGCAATAGGACAGCGCTTCAACCAACCAGAGCGTTTTCCCACCAGCGGAGCTAACGTTAGTTGATAGATTCAACTTTTGAATCTGGCCCGGCAAAACTACGAGCACATCTTCCTTTTTTAAGAATGACTTAAGTGTCGTTCTTTGCTCTTTTCTTAAAGAAAAACTTAACTCCAAGTCCTCCAGAGTCGCGGCCAAAGCCATTTCGAAAGACTGTTCTCCAGCAGCAGCTCTTCTTTGTTTTCAAGTAGCAGGGAACCGCCGCAACTCTGTCGTCATTATGTTAAGCCCGCCCCGCCTACTCTATACACGATGTGATTGGCCTGACCCAGGTTTTTTAGGTTTTTACAGCTCCGAAAGTCAACAGAGAGTTGCTAGACTACCCTGGCTGCAAAATAAATTTTCCTGCCGCTAGGGTGCGTCTAGATTTCTAGGCTACATATATATACTATATACTATATATAATGCTGTATATATATATATATCGCGATTAATCGCATCCAAAATAAAAGTTTGTGTTTACATAATACATGTGTGTGTACGGAGTATAATTATTTTCTATATATAAATACACACACATGCATATATATATTTAAGAAAATGTGTTATTTATATATAAAATATTTATATATAATATAAATTATATATAATATAAATATATATACACAGTATATACATGCAAATATTTCTTAAATATATACATGCATGTGTGTGTATTTATATATAGAAAATAATTATACACCGTACACACACATGTATTATGTAAAAACAAACTTTTATTTTGGATGCGATTAATCGCGATTAATCGTTTGACAGCCCTAATATATATATATATATATAGATAGATAGATATACATACATATATATATATATATATATATACATACATACATACATACATATATATATATATACACACACTCACACACACACACACACATATATATATATATATATATGTACAATATATTTATATATTTTACATTATATTATATTAATATTACATTTAAATAATATTTTATACTCCACAAAAATCACCACAGAAAATGAAAAAAGAAAAAAGAAGAAGAAGCAGATTCTGTCAAAGACAGGTGGATGCAAACAGAGAAATGTTGTGGTGTGCTTGTAAGAAATGGTGTTGAAAGAGAAGTAATCTGTTTAGCTGGTGTAAAACTCTCTGTAAAATAACAACACCTTAACACGTCTGTCAGCAAACACTCGTGCCCCGTCCCTCATCTCTGTCTCTCTCTCCATCCAAACTTTGTTCCTGGACTTGGAGAATCCAAGTGGGGTTTCAAGTGTCAGTCCTTCTCTCTTCTCTCCCCCTGGTTTCTCCCTCCTTCCCACTCTCTCCTTGCTTGGTGGGTAATTTGAGTTCCCTGAACGCTTTGAATAACAGGGGGACTGTGAAATAAAAAGCAAAAAAAAGTGACACAAGCTTGTCAGTCGAAGGAAGACAAGCAAGACGCAGCCTCAACCATGCCTGAGCCCACAGAAGGTACATCTCTCCTTTCCCTTCATTCTTAATCAATCTCTTTTCTGGCGCTTTAGTACTTCTGCTACTTCTGCTGTTTGATTAGTAGTAGTATTAGTAACTAGTATGTTTAGTAACCGTATTGCTGGTGACAATAACAGAAATACTTTACAAAACTTGACCACAAGAAATTGCGCAAATTAATACAAAAATATTTACTGACATGTATTTGTGCTCATATTATTGTTTATTTATCAGCTGATATTGTCAGATAAGAGATAAGAATCAAACTTTTTTCAACAAAACTGGCATTTGCTGATTTAGAACTGTTAGATTGATACACAATTTATTTTTTATTTTTTTGATACATGACAGATATATTGTAATCTGGCATGTTTTGTGCTGTTCTTTCCATAATTGTCATTGCTTCTAATAATTTTGAACAATATTTCCATGCACTTTCTTTAGTTTGGAAGCTTTAAATGTCTCTAAACATGTTCATGCGCACCTCAAATTAATAGTATAAGCAATGCACGAGGATAAAAACTGTGTGGGGGGAGGAGGAAAGATCGTTCATGAATGAGGAAGGGCTCAGTGTGAAGAGAAAGGGTGGAGCAGATGTGTCAGGGCAGAGAGAGAAAGTTGCACAGATGCTAAAATTAAAACCTTCCAGATCGGAGTTGGCTGAGGAAAGCTGGAACACACCCACTTCTACACACACACACAGACACACACACACACACACACACACACACACACACACACACACACACACACACACACACACACACACACACACACACACACACACTGATTATTAGAATTACACTTTACAAGAAAAGACTCTTTCAGTCTTTCTACTTCAAAAATTAACATTTGTTAATTCATTCATCTGCATTCCGTAAACAGACAGACATATATATATAATCTATCTATCTATCTGTCTATATATATATATATATATAATCTATCTATCTGTCTGTATATATATATATATAAATATAAATATATACATATAAAATCTATCTGTCTGTCTATATATTTATATATAGACAGACAGATAGATAGATAGATGATAGACAGACAGACAGACAGATATAGTAGATAGATAGATGATAGACTATCTCTGTAGTCTAAACTATCTATTAACAGTTCACTAAATCTGAGGCGCTGCACATAAAACCATAAGCTCTGTCAGATTGACAGTGATTTGCAAGTATACAGTCGTGAAATATTTGTCTTCCTCCTGTCATACTAGTTTATCTTTTTAAACCATCCTGCTTTATCGAGCCCGTAAGACGAGAAGCCGCTGATGATTTACACTCATAAAATATTTAGGCTAAAAATCTGATTTATGAATTTGAATTGCATATAAAAATTATCATCCATTTGGATTACACAGTTTTAACATCAACAAAATAATAAACTTAATAAATGCACTCCAAAAAAAATAAAATAATTGTGGACCCTAACCCTAACTATTTGCATCTCTTTAATTTTTATTTAAATAATAATATTTTCAAAATGCATTTATTCAGATTGCTTAGAATCAGTTCATTGTGAAAATTAAATATATACGGCTGGCTGTGAGACAAGCTATAGTCAAATAGTTCAAATGTATGAGATTGAAACAAACTGGATTTATTGATGATAAATATATAAACCAGCTTATTATGTATTTAAAACATTTAGTTTATTAGTAATATTCCAGAAACCTGTCCTCTTTCATTTATGTGTGACTGACAAATATGCATCGCAATCAGTTTATTAGTTTGTTTGTGTTAAAACTGTGATACAAATGAATGGAACTTGTATATGCATATTAATTATATGCATATGCAATTCAAATACAAAATGATTTTGAGAAATTGGAAAAAGGCAACCCCTAATTAAAGATGAGCAGAATCCGAAACCTCGAGCCACATTGGTGGAGACACATATTATCTGTGCTTTCGTTTGGAGTAAGTGTATAAATCCCTGCTGGGATCCAATTAACAGTTCACATACTAATAAAAGAGTGACCCTCGAGACCTTCACTAAATCCATGCCCACGGCCACATGACAGACAGTATCATATGCCACAAAACCTAAACTGAATTTGATGAAGGTTTTCAGTATCTAGGATTGTTGGCCTCTTTGACACTCCAGAGTAAGATATAAATATCCCATGATGACCTCTGCCTTTTCACCTCACCATCCGGTCTATAAATCACAACTTTATTATTCATGAATTGAGTAACAAACGGAGCAAAAGCAAGAGAAGTCAACGGTTATTATAATGTGATTATGTGGCAGAAAAAAAACAGCAATGATGAACATCACGTCATCAAATCAATCCCTCGGATCGTTTCATTGCAATTTCTCATTGTAAACTCTGTTACCTCGCTCCTCCTTTTCAACGAATGCATCCCGACAGCAGTAAATCTGATCAGCAGCCCGTCACAAGTGTTGATTTACACACCGACACACACTTATAAGGGTTCTTCCAGATGCTGTCGTCCGTTATGGTAATGCCACAGAACCCCGGGGGAGAGACAAGCTCTAAAAATACCATCTGATAATCGCCACTTCAGTTTCAGAGACTTTATAGTGTGAAAGAACACACTGAGAGCCGATTTAACAGTGTTTGCCACCATCAAATGCATAGTTATAGCTGACTCTTCTATTTAAAGGGGCCATGAATAACTTGTTTTAAAACAGTTGCATGAAATGAAGACTATCCTAATGATGTAATTTAAAGCTAATTTGTTTTAAATGGAGCCAACTCAACATATGGAGATCTTATGTCATGTTAACTCACTCAACCCCCTGTTATTGCTCATGGAATAAATTAATCATGGCTCACAGCAGAAAAGGCAGCGTTTGCTTTTGTGCAATGCTATGCTACTATTCAAAAGCTCAGGGTTGATACGATCTTTTTAGATTTTTTTATAAAGAAGTCTCTTCCGGTCGTCAAGGCTGCATTTATTTGATCAAAGATACAGATGTAAGATAAAATTTTCTGTATGAATATTTTTTTAAATGTAATTTATTCCTGTGATCAAAGCTGAATTTTCATTATAATATGCTGATTTTATGCTCATTTCTGATTATTATAAATGTTGAAAACAGTTCGTATATTTGTGGAAACCGTGATACATTTTTCAGGATTCTTTGAAGAAAGTTCAAAAGAATGAAAATAAATCTTTTGTAACATTATAAACTATGTCACTATTAATCAATTTAATGAGTCCTAGCTGAATAGAAGTATTAATTTCTTAAAAAAAAAAAAAATCTTTGAACGGCAGTGTACATTCACAACGGTAAGCGTCAGTCAAATGCCATAACAATCAGCACAAAAAAAATTACAGTGCAGATGTAAAAAATATATAAAATATAATTTAATGTGGTTCCAAAGTCTGATAGCACTAGTGAAAATGCTTATATTTTGCACTGTAATTTAATACCAAACACTGACATTATACACATTAAACACATTTTCAACGTTCTGGGTTGCTAATTTTAAAATGAGCAAATAATTGCCCAAAACGCAAATAAAAACATGCACTTGACACTTGCTAGAAACCTAAGAACAGATTTAACCCAGCTAACAAAAGTATGTTACACTAACACATTAAGCCATGAAAACATTATTTCTGAATATTCTCTGAAAGTTCAAAAAGTCTTTTTTTTTCCTTGGTTATACACGAAAAACATTCCGTTTTATCCTTTTGCAAACATCATGGGAACGTTACTTTTGAATGTTCTCGGAATGTTCGCAGTAACATTTAAAAAAACATTAGATGAACGTCCAATCAGAACATTTCAGAAAGAAAAAAAAAAGTTCCATTTATGATTTATAAATAACGTTTTTGTGCTCTTATTTGAACGAATATTCCATTAACGTTACTGGAAGGACTTTTGTTCATAACGTTGACAGAACCTTGACAGAAAGTTCTGAGAACGTTCCCTGTTTGCTTGGAATCTGTTACTTGATAGAAGATAATCATAGATAATCACATGATCAAAACAATGCAAGGTACAAGTAAACAGTTTGACCCTGTTAGAGGTTGCAACTTGATAAATGCATTTAAATATGAATTTGAAAAGTCCAGAAGTGAAATCAGCCGTGAATCAGCACACTTATTACATTCCCATGGAGTGACCCGGGATCGAGTGCTTTGCTCAGGGCACAATGCTGACAGGTTGTGTGTGTGTCAGACGCCACATCAGCCGTCTACATGCACAAATATAGACCGCAGCCTCGGCAACATTTCATTATTTGCCACCCAGATTTGCTGATTTGGTAACGTGCGACCAGACGCTTTTATAACATAATCTCAATTGCTCTAGTGATAGATGGAGCTTTAGCAACAGCCATGTGTGGAATTGTGCTAAGACAAGAGCTTACCGTCCTAATGTGCTAAATCCACCAGTAGTACACTGTGTTGAGTATCACCTCAATCCATCTGAAACACACACAAACACACACAAACATAGGTCAACCATAAAGACCAAGTTTCTTAGTGAGGTGTTTATACCAGAGACAGTAAAAAAAGATACTTCAACCATAAACACGATATTACGCACTTCTCTATGGAGTAATTTACTTATATTTGTAGCGGCTAATGGACCAGAAGGTGATACAGAATTAAGTAAATCAGTGCTTGAATAAATTGTATTAAAAAGTATTATATAATATTACAATTTATAGTAAAGGTGTAGTGTGTAATTTGTGTGTCGCTCATCCACTGAAAGATATTTTTCGACTTTTATTAAATATATTATTTTTTAATGTCAATGTTATCAATGTTAAACACAATAAATACAAGCAGAATACATTTAAATAAATGTATAAATAACAAAGCCAATGCTTATGAATACCAAAATCTATAAAAGATTATAACATAAATTAAACTTAAGGCAGGGTTAATCAATATATATTGCAAAGTAATTTAGAGAGTTTTAAAGAAATTCTTTTTTTCACCTGTTTTCAGGATTGAAACAAAATTTCAAAATTTTAAATGCCTCAAAATTTGGAGCAACTTTAAATGCAACTGCAAATGCTGCCGTTATTGGTGCAGAAATCACACTTCAACTTTAATACACTATACAGGGTCAATCAGTTCTTCTGGGACACAATTTGTTTCTGATTGCGCTGTGTTATTATTTCTGTTAAATGACATGGGATGTTATGAACTTACGGTGTTCCAGTAGAGGTTTGTGAGTGCTTATAACTTTACTGTTTTAACTTGTGTGTGTGTGTGGTTTGAAATGTGATACAGTGCTTTAAAAAAGAGGCTGCATGGGGAAGACAGACCAATGACATCAATGGGGTTCATATTTTATCGAGACCTAAATGAGTAACAACAACATCCTTCAAAAGGAAGCTGATCCATACTTTCTAAAAGATTGTGGGCCCTTAAAAAATATAATTGAGCTGGAATGGGTCTCCTAGTTTATTTACAATCAATTAGTGGAAACATAAAAACATCCAGCCTGGCACGTCTTCTTATACATGCTGCATATCTGTGGTTATGGGTCATTATACTTGGGGGTCAGTAATTTTTGACAGTTATTTGTCTGACCATAAGAGCAAAGTAAGACGTTTTTGCTATTTGATACCGGTGTGGTCGCTCGTTGGATTCCTGGCCTGACATAAGAGAGGTTAGGAGTTATCATGGCCTTTTCACAAGTGCTATGGCAACATCTTGCCCTCCTGAGAATGAGGCGGGTGGATGTTAGGCATGCTGCTATTTCAGACCACATGATCACCGAGAGTCTCATCATCCGAGTGGAAACTTCTTGAAGTTGCATCAACACCTTAATTGCCAAAACAATAAATTAGCACTCAACCGATATGGGTTTTTCCAACCGCAGATGCTGATGATAACTAGGAAATATATTTATAGGATTTTTCAGCACATTTCTTGTTTAAAGAAATTCAAAAGTGTTCTTGTTACTTGAAAATTCCCTTTTTTAACCCTCTGGTGGTGGTCAAAAATTGAAAAAATTTTACGTTTTGTTTTTTTTGTGTGAATTTTTTACTTGGTACGAAACTTGGTAAAGGTTTTAGCACTTGATGTGAACACACACACACACACACACACACACACAAACAAAAACAATATGGACATGATTTGAAAAGGTTAAATGTTCCTGAAAAAAATTGTCAAAAACACTTGTATTGTTCGTGGTCAAAAATGAGCGCATTGAAAATGAATGGGAGATGAATTTCATCTAGTGGAAACTTTTGGTACTGCGGCCCAAACTAAATCTTACTGAAAGCTCATTTTTTGAGACATCAACCTCAAAACTTGTTTAGATTAATGGCTTTGATTTTCTCACAGTTTTAGAGTAAAACATGTTTTTGATAATAAAAAGTGCATTTTTGTGCGTTTTTCATAATAATAAACTTCTATAACTTTTTGAGTTTCACTTTTTAGCCTACATTTTTTTCACTTCAGCGATAATCGGTCAAGTGTCTTCTTTGAAAATAGATCAAACTGAAGTCTGAGACTGTTGCTCCAAAGCATTCAAGATTTACCACAGTTTAAGTTGGAAATTTCATTTTCATGTCTATGCTTAAAAAGTGGTTAACAGGTAATAAATGGATCATAACTATTCCATAAATAAAACTTAGTACCATAAAATCCCCTAAAAATACAAAATATTACATTTAAAAAAATTATCGAATTAAAAAGTACATTAATTTCATTAAAATAAAAAATACAATTTTTGACCACCTCATGAAGAGCACCAGAGTGTTAAACAAACTGCATGTGCATTAAACCAGAACCTAGGAATCGAACCCATGTTTATACAGCAAAGTGCATCACGTTCAATCAAATTTACAGCTCCTACACTATAACAAGTGCATTTTTGTCCCCTGCAAAGCATATCAGTCTCAGTCAAAGATCTTATTAAGTGCATGTAAAAATATACAGAAGGTCAGTTTATTCCACCTATATTCTTCTGGTGTCGTATTTTTAGTATTGTAGAGCTTCCATGTGGCCGACTGCCTGAGGATTCCTGAAACATATCAGCTTACTACTCAGAGGTCTGGAATATATTTATCATCTGGACAGATGATGTCAGAATCGTTACTAGTAGTAACTTAAGTGGTGGTCATCAGTCATGATTCACTAAATCATTTAGTCATCAGGTCCGCAGTTTGAACATTTTATTGAATGAATGTATTGCAGAAATATATTTAAAAACATGTCTTTTGTTGGGTAATTGAAACATTAATATTACTAAACTTTAAAAAAAAGTTAATGTTTAATTCAATGTGTTGCTTGCCATTTCTTTGTAATTATTTGTAACATTTACTAGCAATTTCTGAGTTAAAATAGTTTCAAAATAAATAAATAAAAATGTCAATGTATTATTATTCACTGTTCTAATTGTAAATAGTTGGCTGTAATCTATGTACAATTTTTTCCTTTTTTCCCACAGAGGTAAGCCATAAGTGGCATCATTAGATTGTATTGTTTCCAAGTTACACACATTTAACTATTTAAAATAGATATAAAGTTATGCATAGGTACACTTGACTGAATGTGTTCCTCACAAATATGTAACCACATATTTAGGATTTAGCAGGACCTATAGGCTAATAATTTAAGAATTAACCATTAAAAAAACATATAAGTCAAACATTAATCTAAATATTGGGGCACTGATTTGAAAAACGAGTGTGCACAGAATTCACTGAGCTTGCATTTCTATATTTATACCAAAAAAAAAAAAAAAGTGATATGACGAAAATAGTTAAAATATTTATATCTAATTTGACTACATTTTGAACCCGATTTCCAGATCAATTAGTTAAATCACGAGGTCACATAATAGGCTAACTTGTCGAAAGCCGCAAAAAAAAAAAAAAAAAAAAAAAAACGAGATTATAGCCTAAGCAAAAACTTTAATTTAGATTTGTCTCCGATTTAAAATTACGCGTCGCTTTGACGCAAATTTGGCAGAACCATAGACTGGAAAAAAAATGTGGCTGAACAAATCACGATAATCGCCTAAGTTCAAAACGGCAGCGTGGAGCGCGAGTGAACCAATCTTCCTCAATAATACTATTCATTTTAGCACGAAATAAAAGTGAATGAACATCAGAAGGTATGTTGAAATATAAAGTACTATACTTACTAAAATGTATCATGCCTCATGTAATCACGCAATCAGTGTTTCAACAGCGGAATAAATCAGCTTGCAAATAACGTGTCACGTGACGTTACATTTAAGTTACCTCAGGAAAGTCCATAGCTAAAGTTAGTAAGCTAGAAACGAGAACTTTACAGACTAGCATATTGTTGATATCCAAATATAGTTGAAAGTGTATAATATATTACCTATATTACAAATAATTATATTTTTTACTTAACCACGTCTAATGTCACCTTTTCTCATTTCTTTCCACAGAGGTAAAACCTGAGGGTAAGTGATATCATTAGCTTGCATTGTTTACAAATGAAAAGAGTATTTAACCATTAAAAAAATATACAGATGTGCACAAGTAGATTTCTTTAGTTTAATGGTGTTCTTTCATCTGCAGAAGCTTCAGGAGAGGATGGTAATAAATCTGATAAAGATCCCTTAGCAACTTCCTTCTATTGTCCTTATATATAAACCACTTGCTACTAATTATAAGGAGTCACTTAGAACTTATTTTAGAGTTCTAAGCCGGTGTGCATGACATGACTCTATATAATTTGCAACAATTCCAATTATATTTACATTGAGGTGTGTGTAAATATAATTGGCTTGCCCTAATATGGAAATACATTTTAATTAAAATGAATGACTGTAAAATAAAAGTGAGACAAGGAAAGAATTGTTGACTCTTACCTTGTGCATGAAGCTCATCCAGAATTAATTTATTTCAGTGATAATATTATTAATGTAATCCGTTGTTAATTTTAGACAACCCAGTGTATTACTGTTTTATGCTTGAAATTAATATATGTTTTAAATATTTGCAAGGAATATATTTTGACACGTCTAATGTCACCTTTTCTCATTTCTTTCCACAGAGTTAAAACCTGATGGTAAGTGACATCATTAGCTTGCATTGTTTACAAATGAAAAGAGTATTTAACCATTAACAAATATACAGATGTGCACACAGTAGATTTCTTTAGTTTAATGGTGTTCTTTCATCTGCAGAAGCTTCAGGAGAGGATGGTAATAAATCTGATAAAAATCCCTTAGCAACTTCCTTCTATTGTCCTTATATATAAACCACTTGCTACTAATTATAAGGAGTCACTTAGAACTTATTTTAGAGTTCTAAGCCGGTGTGCATGACATGACTCTATATAATTTGCATCAATTCCAATTATATTTACATTGAGGTGTGTGTAAATATAATTGGCTTGCCCTAATATGGAAATACATTTTAATTAAAATGAATGACTGCAAAATAAAAGTGAGACAAGGAAAGAATTGTTGACTCTTACCTTGTGCATGAAGCTCATCCAGAATTAATTTATTTCAGTGATACTATCAGTAATGTAATCCGTTGTTAATTTTAGACAACCCAATATGTTTTATGCTTGAAATTAATATATGTTTTAAATATTTGCAAGGAATATTTAAAATGGAAACAGAGCGTGCTTCTTGACAGCATTTTCACCATGGCTTGTTATTTACAGGATCCCTATCTGTGAATATCCGAGTCTGTCTGCATGTGTGTGTGTGTGTGTGTGTGTATATCTTTGTATTTACTCATTCCATGCTTGCAGGACGAACCGAGCTGACAGGACTTTTTGTGGAGAAGCCAGAAAGTGTGGTAGCCATCACAGGTATAGAAACCCAGACACACACATTATTAAAGCACCATAACAAAACAACCATCAATGGGAATGACAGGATGCTGATATTGATGTTTTATACACAGGTAAAGATGTATCATTTCTGGTTAAGGTGGACTCCACCAACCTCACACGTAAACCCACCATGAAGTGGTTAAAGGGGAAGTGGATGGACCTCGGCAGCAAAGCGGGAAAACACATTCAGATAAAAGAGACCTATGACAGAAACACTAAGGTTAGAGGGCATTGTGCTGTCATATATAATGCCATATAATGTAAACAAATATGCACCATGACAGGATTTCTAAATTCCGTTGCAAATGCCAGTTGCATAAACATCACCAAGACACACCAAGCCGACAGTCGGCCAACATCTAGCAGTCGGTGAGCATCTTTGGGCTAGTTTTTGCGGTGTGTTCCGCACGTCAGCTTTATGCTCAACCAATTGAACATGATGAACCGGCGTCGGCCCATCAAGATTGTCTGTTCAGCTTTGTAAACCAGCACATGAGAAGAAAAACGAAAGTGACAAAGCAAGCAAACGACTAAGACAACAGGGCTCACAAAGAATGCACTTACACATTTTCATCTTCATCTTTACTGAGCATTCCAATACACAAATATTTTCATTACGACATGGCCGTATGAAGCCTAATTAAAAGGATAGTTCATCCAAAAATAAATTCTGTCATCATTTACTCACCCTCAAGTTGTTTCAAGCCTGTATACATTTCTTCGTTCTGCTGTACACAAAGGAGATATTTGGAAGAATGTTTGTAACCGAGCAGATCTCATCCCCCATTGACCACCATAGTATTTTTTTCTCCTATTAGAATTTTCATTTTTGGGTGAACTTTCACTTTAATTTAAGTGAAGACAAACTGATCTGCATGATTCATATTCAAAATGGTAAGTGAGCGCTGCTTTGTTTTACAGTTTGTATATTTGCATTCCTAATTCACTTTTTTGAATGAAGAATACAGACTACTGTCATCTGCTGCTGTGGACGTTATTATCTTTCACAAATGCACAGAACATACATGCTAGTTGACCGTCGGCTTTAGTTTTAGTGGTGTGTTCAAGCACAGCTTTTTTGTCCAGACAATGATTGAAAACATGCATAATTTCAAAAACTGTTGAGGATAAAATACACCAATAAAGCTTTTCGCTTGTTTTTTGACATCGGTTTAAGAACTAGTCTGACCTAATAACAATTAGTCAGGGCAAATCTGTCTTACTTTTCAGATTCAAATTAAACCAATTTACCTTTTTATGTTACTGACTTAAAAGTTATGACTAGTCTTAGATGATATCTGGCCAGAGGTTTCATAAATATGCTGTGTATTGGTCTTCGATCCAAGTAGAGCATTTGTTTATTGTTCAAAGTCAAAACTGTATTGTTAAAGTTATTAATTTTATGATTAGAAACCTTCAAAACTCTTTGAATAATTTTAATAGTGCTATATATTGAATGGCTTTTTTGTCCACACATAGATTGTCTTTACACTAAGTTGATCAAATAAAATGACTTTGTGACATATATTTTATTGAACATCATCCTTAAATGTGGCACATTTCATTCGCTCGCTCGTTCTCTCCCAGATCTACACATACGAGATGAAGATCGTCAAGGTGGTCCCAGGAGACGCAGGTGGATACAGGTGTGAAGTGTCTGCCAAAGACAAATGTGACAGCTGCACCTTTGAAGTCACTGTGGAGGGTTAGTGTGTCTTTCACACAACAAAAATAACACTTACACGCTTTATCTCTTAGTATGAATCTGTAAATGACTGTTCTATATTTATCATTCTTCCTTGTCTGTAGCTGCTGAACAAGAGGAGCAAGCAGATATTTTGTCTGCCTTCAAAAGAGCGTAAGTCTGAGTAGACAGAGGTGACAGAATATATTTCTCACAATTTATGACTGAACAGTTACAGGACTAAATTCAATAATTGAATCAACTATTAAAAAACACATATGAGACCCTGGACCCCAAAACCAGTCACATGGGGCAGTTTTTTTAAATTGAGATTTATACATAATCTGAAAGCTGAATAAATAATCTTTCCATTGATGTTTGGTTTGTTAGGATAGGACAATATTGGGCCGAGATACAACTATTGAAAATCTGGAATCTGAGGGTGCAAAAAAATGTAAAGTTTTTTAAAGCCTTTAAAGTTGTTCATTTACGTTCGCGATTGTGCTGCATTCACTCACAAAAATAAATGTTTTATATATTTACGGTAGGAAATTTACAAAATATCTTCATGGAACATGATCTTTACTTAATATCCTAATGATTTTTGGCATAAAAAAAATGCAATAAATTTGACCCATACAATGTATTGTTGCGACTGATATACCCGTGCGACTAGCGACTGGTTTTGTGATCCAGGGTCACATATTGGTCAACTGTTAATCTAAATCTAATTTAAATCTAAAAATTGGGGCGTATATACAGTATGATAACATTGACTTAGGAAAATTGTTCTTTTCCCTCAATGCGAGGAAAACAAATGAACGCACACTTGTGAATCACACATAAATATGAGCATGACATGTTATTGTGCTTTATTTACGTACTGTATATATACATTTAATTCATAAATTGTTCTTTTTACAAGTATGTACTATATTGCATGAAATGTTTGTTTTGTGAATTCAACACGTGCTGTTGTGCAGTGATGCTGGGGAGGACGAGGGAAATCTGGACTTCAGTGCTCTTCTCAAAGCTGCTAAAAAGTAAGTGTTCATTCTGTCCTTTAAAAGCACACTCCATCTCCTCTAACCGCTGACTTTTATTGATCACGTCTCTTTCACAGGAAAAAGAAGCCAGAGCCAGAGTTGGAGATCGACGTTTGGGAGATTCTGAAGAGCGCTCATCCCAGCGAGTATGAGAAGATCGCATTTCAGTACGGCATCACTGACCTGCGTGGAATGTTGAAACGACTCAAGAAGATGAAGGTTGTGGAGCCCAAAGCTAGCGAGGGTACGTGAAGGAGAGATAAATGAAAAATCAAGTCTCTGTGCTTCTGTTTGTGAGTGTGTGATCATGTGTGGGATGTTTCCGCAGCATTCCTGAGACGATTGGAGTCGGCGTACTCTGTTAATAAAGGGAAGAAGATCGTCCTGTCTGTGGAGGTGGCTGACCCTAATGCTGAGGTCAAATGGCTGAAGAACGGCCAAGAGATCAAAACTTCTGCCAAGTGAGAATGCAGAAACATTCAATTTCAAAGACACATTAATGGCCAAAAAACACCTTTTATTTGAACCAAAAACATTGCTATGATTATTGAAGATCATCCCGTTTTTAATATTTTGAACTTTAAAAGTGAAGTGTGTCATTCATGCACCAAACAAAATGGCAAAAATGTCCAAAATATACAGGCCATGAGAAGCCTGTAGATCCAATCTTATTTTGTGGCAATATTGGAGATATTTCTGGGATTTAACCGACTCTTTGTGTGACAGATACATCATGGAGTCCAATGGAAACATTCGAACCCTCACGATTAACAAATGCAGTCTGGCAGATGATGCAGCATATGAATGCGTGATCGGGACTGATAAATGCTTCACTGAAGTCTTTGTTAAAGGTGTGTGTAAATCAATTACCAAATACAGTAACTTGTCATTAACAAATCATTTTTTAATATACATTTTTTATTGACATGAACTTGCCTGATTTTGGCCTATTCCCACCTCTGTTTCCAAATATTGACATTTCTATAAAAGCCATTACCTTTTTTTAGTTTTTAGTTGACATAATTACTACAAATACTTGGGATTATGCATCGACCCTATTACCATAACAGTTTTCCATTTTTAAAGTAATGATCTATTCCATAAATCAAAAAACATAATGGTGAAATCATCTTTTAAAGAAGTCATGGGAAAGTCTCTTCTTTTCGATCAGTTCATCTTAGATTTTATCAGTAGGGGGCGACCTTAGAAAAACAGCACTCTTACAATCGATTTTGCAAAGCAAACAATTGATCATTGTGAAGTGGAATTTAATTAGCATAAAATTCTCCTTCTAAGAAGCACGTTGCAGTTTCATTAACTATTGTCAAAGTAAACTGTAAAACTGCATTCTGAAGGAACTATTATAGTCCAACTTACATTCAAATGTATTATTTTATTTTGAGATGGTATCATGCAATTTAATAACACCTTCTTTATCTGGTACAATGTTTAAAGTCTTTTTTTTTAAATCACCACACCAAATTTGTGCATTGCAGAGCCACCGATCACCATCACTAAACTGCTGGATGACTATCATGTTGTGGTTGGAGAAAGAGTGGAGTTTGAGATAGAAGTGTCTGAGGAGGGAGCACACGTCATTTGGTAAAAACAAACTACAAACAGACAATAGTTTGCAACATTTTTTAAGCCCATTAAATGTTAAAAAAAAAATATTGCTTTCAATTGTACTGTAAAGTCGAATGGCTATAATTACTTATTTCATCTCCAGAACAACACATTTGACAGCACTAATATGTCAACTAATATGCTAATTATGTCAACTAACACTTATATGCACTTTTTGCATTCTGGATGAAATCGCATCATTACTGCATAGGCAGCACAGTTTACATTTTTAATGTATGTGTACTTGTAGGATGCATGAAGATGTGGAGCTGTCTCGAGATGATAAAAATTCCAACTATCGATTTAAAAAGGATGGGAAACGCCACTGTTTTATTATTCAAGAGGCAACACTAGAGGACAATGGCATGTTCTTTGTTTACACCAATGGAGGCCATTCGAAGGGAGAGCTCATCGTTGAGGGTAACTACTCCAACCATCCTTTTATTTACAGTTGTTTAACTGGTGGTTTTGAGGACCGAAGTTTAAAACTCTTTCTTTTTTTCTTGTCTTTGTCAAACTCAACCACAGAGAAGGAACTGGAGGTGTTGCAAAGTATCGCAGATCTTACGGTCAAATCGGCAGAGCAAGCTGTGTTCAAGTGTGAGGTGTCTGACGAGAAGGTCACAGGGAAATGGTTTAAGGATGGCGTGGAAGTTGTGGCCAGTGACCGTGTCAAGATGACCCACATCGGCAGGTCAGCGTTCAGATACATGTGCATGAGTTCACTTCGCTCGTAGATGTAATTATGCATGTTTTAAATGTGTGTGTGTGTTAATCAATTCCAGGGTTCATCGTTTAGTCATTGATGACGTCAAGCCACAGGATGCTGGAGATTACACGTTTGTCCCAGACGGTTATGCGCTCTCACTCTCCGCTAAACTTAACTTCCTGGGTGAGAAGGAAACTCTATAGTCAGCAAAACTATGTCAGATTTGTTGATCTGTTGTGACCGTACATAATCAGATTATTCTTTTTCTTTCAGAAATCAAGATCGACTACGTTCCCAGACAAGGTAGGACCACTGTTATTTTAGTTTTATTATAGTTTTATTAATATTTTGAATGGGCTTTTATTTCAGTTTTAGATCGTTTTTGTTTTTGGTTATTTCCAGTTAATATTTTTAAGAATTAACTAGAATAATTGTAATAATTTAAAATATATATATTTACTTAAACTTATTTCAGTTTATTGCCAAGGCAACATTACTAATTTTCATTTAGTTTTAAGTTTTTCAACTATTATTTATATTTTAATTTATATCAGCTTAATTTCAATTAACAAAATTGTGTTTAAATGTTTTAATAGTAACACTTTACAATTAAGGTTCCATTAGTTGCATTAACTAACAAAGTACATACAGTACATTTGTTACAATATTAATTCATCTTTGTTAACGGTAGTGTTGATTTTTGGTCCATGTCAGTTTAAGTCCATTAATTAATATTTACATAATATACAGCTTTTGATTAGTAAATGTTGAAATTAACCTTAACTAAGATGAATAAATATATTTTGTTAGTTTATGTTAACTAATGTAGTCAACTAATGTTAACAAATGGAACCTTATTGTGAAGTGTTACCCTTTTAGTTTTAGTTGACGATAATAACCCTGGGTAGGACCACGATTAATCCCTTTGCCAGACTTTTCATTTCTCTTATTATCTACATAGCATCAGAACTTTTGCTCCCTTACTGCACTTGCTGGCGTCCACTTACTTTGTCTTGCTCCTTTTAAGATCCCCCTAAGATCCATTTGGATGTGGCTGGTAATATGGTTTCTCAAAACACCATCATTGTTGTTGCTGGTAACAAGCTGCGTCTGGATGTGGAGATCACAGGAGATCCCGCTCCCACCGTCTGCTGGATGAAGGGAGAGAAGGTACTCATACGCTCACGTAACTTTGATGACAATTACGACATGATTAAATAATTCACAAACACTCTAATACAGCTGTTGGCAACTTTATGGCACGTGGAGGGATAATCACAGAATGGTTTGTTGGATCTGCGCACTTGCACAGATAAAAATCTCACACTTTTATAGTATTTATACTATAGCACCTCTGTATGCAAGTTCGAGGGACTTTATTTAAATTAAATTCATACTCTTCTTTAGCTATTGTCATGTGCCAGTGATTATCCCTTCATAGGTTGTAGACTCTCTATTAGATTACGTAATAAATGTGAAATAATTCATAAAATATTTGAAGTTACTTATTTGAGACTTGGCCTAGTGGGTAATGACTAGGGATGTATCAATATGGTAAAACAAGGACAACTACAGAAATAAATATGTATGCCTACTGTGAACCTTTGAATAAAGAAATTACACATGCTTATTACCAGGGTTTTTAATAAAAGTTAAATGGTATGGAGCCCCACACGACATGCAGACAAAAACATAAACATATCGTGGTGACGATTTACTAGTTCGTTCACTCGTTTTAGTAAATTGGATGAAGAAAAAGATGAAGAACAGAGTGAACATTTTTTTTTTTTTTTTGTGTTGAGAAATACTGTAAGTAGACTAACAAGAAATAATACAGGGTCTCATGTGGCTATAATTTTCAGATAAATTAAATGTATTTATAGGAGCAGCAAATCAGCATATTAGAATGATTGACACTGATCATGTGACACTGAAGACTGGATTAATGACAGTGAAAATTCAGCTTTCCATCACAGAAATAAATGGCATTTTACAATGTATTAAAAGATAAAACAGTTATTTTAAATTGTAATAATATTTCACAATATTACTGTTTTTACTGATCAAATAAACAAACAGACAGTGCAAAATATTGTTTAATATTTTGCAAAATAAATGAATAAAACCGCTGTCCCTGTATATTACAGGCACTGACAGAATCAGAGGGACGTGTACGTGTGGAAAACAGGAAAGATCTGAGCTGTTTCGTCATTGAAGGAGCCGAGCGAGAAGATGAAGGGAACTACACCATCACTGTCACCAACCCGGCAGGCGAGGACAAAGCCAACCTCTTCATCAAAATCGTAGGTGTGTTTCCAGCACTGCCTCTTTCACCCTGCAGATGGCACTGTGGTGTTATGACCACAACTGAAGCAAGACATTTCAAGTAGTTGAACATCTACTAACTACAAACACTACTCGACCTCTAATGATTGAAACACTGTTAGTGTGAATGCACCTTTAGGGTCTTAAATGCACATTTAGGTTTACATTTATGCACTTGGCACATGCTTTTATCTAAAGCAACTTATTAATCATCTTATCAGTTCATGCATTCCCTGGGAGTCAAGCCCATGCCATTGTAGGTGTTTCTAAATTCTCTCCACTTTTGCAGATGTTCCTGATCCTCCTGAGAACGTGAAGTGTACTGGAGTAGGAGAAGACTGTGCCAATATTATCTGGGAGCCTCCAAAGTTTGATGGAGGAGCACCTTTAAAGGGTAACACACACCTGTTAGAGTAACATAGCACACACCTGAAATTACCTATTACAGGTAATTCAACCCCACTCACTTAAATACCAAGACATTATAGCCACATTCTCACAGCCATGGAAAAATGTATTTTAGTCCTTCATACAGTTCAGAAACAGTACAGTTATTTACGGGAGTGACAACCGCAGTCTATAACCGAACTCCTTCCTCGGCCTGTCACGATAACTACTTTTTGTTGGGTGATATATTGTCCCAGAAATAATTGCGATAAACGATATTACTGTCCATAATTCTTAAGAATATTTAGAACCTTGAAATGGTCAACAACAAAAAAAAAATCCTAAATAAATAAAAAACTTGAAGAAATAATAAATGAACATTTTCTAACAAAGTGCACAAGTAAGAAGAAAAGTACAGGAGAAACTCGAAAAATTTGAATATTCTGCAAAAGTTCGTGTATTTCAGTAGTTCAAATTAAAAGGTGAAACTAATATATTTAGTATAACTATATACATATGCATGGTTATACTTTTCAGAGGGCCGACATTTCTGTATTTAAAATCCTTTTTTTTTATTGATTTCATGTAATGTTCTAATTTTCTGAGATTTTGAATTTGGAGTTTTCATAAGCTGTAAGCCATAATCATCAAAATTATAACTTTTGCACGATATTCTAATTTTTCGGGTTTCACCTGTAAGTAGAAAATAAAACACAACCATTCTGTGATTATCCATAAGGACTCAACTGCTCCGCTCTCCACTCAGATATAAAGCCTGCTGTGGGTTAATGAAGATTTGACAGATGGGCTCTTGTCAAGTTAAAAGTGATTAGACCTTTCAGTTTTATGGACATCGCCATCTTTAATATTACTTTGGTCACATTCGCTAATGTGGTTACTGGTAAGAGAATACAGGCTTCGCTCCCGTTGTACGTTCATACAGACGCTACCGTTGCTGTGTGTGAACGGGACGTTTCAAGACTCACACCTGGAAGTAAATGCGGTTGTCAATCCCAAAAAACTGACGGTGTAAACAAAACCTATTTAACTCAGAGAAGAAGTCAGGAATCTGTTCTGCTTCTGTTTCCTAGGCTATCTGATGGAGAGGAAGAAGAAGGGATCATCTAGATGGACGAGGCTTAACTTTGACGTGTATGAGAACACAACATACGAGGCCAAGCGCATGATTGAAGGCGTTGTGTACGAGATGAGAGTTTTTGCGGTCAATGGAATCGGAATGTCGGGTCCCAGTCTCACCTCCAAACCATTCATGCCAATCGGTGAGAAGGTTTTGCTATGAAATTTGTGATGAAATTTTTCTGTCTTCTGTTTTAAAGGGATAGTTGACCCAAAAATGAGAATTAGCCCATGATTTAATCACCCTGAAGCCATCCTAGGTGTATATGGCATTCTTCTTTCAGACGAATACAATCTTGAGTTATATATAAAAAATGTCCTGGCTCTTCCAGCTTCATAATGGCAGTGAATGGCTTTATGTCTTTGGAAGCGCATCTATTCATGATTTAAGTGCTCCATGCGTCTCCGGGGGTCAATAAAGGCCTTCTGAAGTGAAGCGATGCGTTTGTGTATGAAAAATGTCCATATTTTAAACTTTATTGACTAAAATAACTAGCTTCATTCATAATGAATGAATGAGTATGCTAATGTCCACTTTTAGATTCCTTTTCCTCTCTCCTTTTTCTCAAATAGGTGTCCCTGAGGTTTTTCCACAGTGTTTTTGCGTCTTCAACTAAACAATACACAGTACATGTAACACACAAAGTAACAAGTTAAAATCATTCGACTAGAAACTGTAGATATCACACAAAGAATGTATACTAAAAGCAGCCCTATATAGTCTCACTACATTTTGTTACATGTTCAAAGTAAACACGGATCTTTGATGATAATAGTGTTAGCTTTCTATCCCAAATGTAGTTTAGCCTGCTAGATTACACAGCACAGGACTATACAACGACTAAAACTATCACACAACATACTCACAGTCGTGATAACCGAGTTGGTTGGCAATGCTACGCCACACATTGTCTTTCAAATCGTTGTCCTTGTAGTGTGTGATTGGCTGAAGCCTTTTCTGTCGCCGCAAAAGTAAAACAAAAATCGACATCGAAGCGGAAAAAATAAAAGTCGTTTTTTCGCCGCAGCACATTCGCGTTCGGTGTGGAAGCACTCATTACACAAACAGCCAGAGGCGGAAAGAGTACACAGCTTCATTACTTGAGTAAAAGTACAGACACCCCTTGCTAAATTTTACTCAAGTACAAGTAAAAGTACTACAGTCAGATGTCTACTTAAGTAAAAGTACTAAAGTACTTGTTTTTAAAAGTACTTGAGTATCAAGAGTACAAGAGTACATTTTCTAAATGTTGCATTACTACTGCCACAGTGCTTACATTGGTAAACACAGCAAACACTTGAAGCGAAAACTATCATTAACTTGTTCAGAAAATTGAAATAGTCTGGCGAGGTGGGGCCACGGGTTGGCACATTCCCGGGATGGACCTGATGCGTCTTCATCCATTGTTTCGTCCATGGTTTCGTCTCTTATCTAAATCTGACCATGGAGTTGACTTTGGCGGAAAGCTGATTGCTGATAGGCTGTCCCAATCAGTGGCGCCTGCACAATCCAATCACGTTTGAGAGGGAAACAACAAATTGAGGGTTTCCGAGATTTTTCTTTTTTCCTTTTTTTTTTTTTTTTTTAGAAGAAGTAACGGGTACTCACGGTTATGGATAGAAATGTAGCGGAGTAAAGAGTACAATATTTGCCTCTCAAATGTACTTGAGTAAAGTCATGAGTACTCCCCAAAAATGATACTCGAGTAAAGTACAGATCCCTCAAAATTGTACTTAAGTACTGTACTCAAGTAAATGTACTCAGTTACTGTCCGGCTCTGCAAACAGCTGATCAAAAAATAAAACCATCGCGCAAATTATTCGTGCGTCAAAATCGCATCCAGTGTGAAAGGACCTTAACACTTAAACTTGACGGTGTGCGTCAAGTTCATACAGCCATTATCAAGCTTGAAAGAGCCAGGACATTTTTTTTATATAACTCAGATTGTATTCGTCTTAAAGAAGAATGTCACATACACCAGGATGGCTTCGGGGTGAGTAAATCATGGGCTAATTTACATTTTTGGGTCAACTATCCCTTTAACTCTTGGTTTTCCTTTTTCTCTCTCTCTCTCTCTGTCTCTCTCTCTCTGTCTCTCTCTCTCTCTCTCTCTCTCTCTCTCGCTCTCTCTCTCTCTCTCTCTCTCAGCCCCCACTAGTGAGCCCACTAAGTTGACCGTTGATGATGTCACGGACACTACGTGCTCACTGAAGTGGTTGGCTCCGGAGAAGATCGGAGCTGGAGGGCTTGATGGATACCTCATAGAATACTGCAAGGAAGGAGGTGAATCATCTTCTACGTCAAACCATTCTAGACCTAAACTAACACTACACAAAGCTAGTGGAAACATGTGCAGTGTGCGCTTGGGCAAGGTTGCTCCATTTATATGCTAATACCATTTAAACTCTCCTACATCATGCTATACATGGATAAATACTGTAACACCTGCTAAATAATAGGGCTGGGTGATATAGCTAAAATAAATTATAGCAAAATATATATTTTTTCATTTTCAGCCTGTTCATTCAGGGTTATAATCATTAACTAAAAACAAAATTATATATAAAAAAACATGTACGTTAGTTGAAATAATTAAAAAAAAAAAAATTTAGGTAATTTGCAAGGCTGCATTTCCCATATAAGTAACTAAAACTAAAATGAATGAAAACTATAAAAAGATATTTGTTTACCTATAACTATAAAAATCTAATATTTACTTGAATATATTTTTAACTAAAACACTAACATACACTGAACTCCTTCTGGGAAATTTTCTGAGTGATAATGTGAACAAATCGTTATAAATCATTCAGTGTCATCGAATCAGTCTTAGTGCTCTCATTAATCGATTCTAATCTCATGACAAGGACAGTGTTGCTCAATCTTCTTTTGCATGTGAAATCATTGCAAATATATGTTGAATATTCAATATATCATCGTGCCCAATTTTTACTTGTTAATTATTTTAACAAATAAAATATTTTTAATTTTTTAATATTTAGTTTTTGTTTTATTTTAGTTCTTACTTATTTTAATTAGCCATTTTTATGATTTTATTATTATTATTTTAATTATGTATGTTAAAATATATATATAT
This sequence comes from Squalius cephalus, assembly GCF_949319135.1. NCBI lineage: Eukaryota > Metazoa > Chordata > Actinopteri > Cypriniformes > Leuciscidae > Squalius > Squalius cephalus. The sequence continues at coordinate 3,661,755 of NC_137146.1, read as the reverse complement.
TTTTAATGATTTAGTTACTTTAAATTTACATTTTGCATTGAATTATTATTAATAATCCTTTTTTAAATGTATATTTTTTTGATTTTCTCTCCGTGTCAGAAACGGAGTGGCATCCTGCTAACGCTGGACTCGTTGATCGTCAAAGTTTCGTGGTGAGAAACCTTCCCACTGGAGAGAAGGTGAATTTCCGTGTGTTTGCAGTAAATATTGCAGGCCAAAGCCCTCCAGCATTGCTCGGGCAATCAGTCACTGTCAGAGAGATTATGGGTAAGCACAAAGTAAGATTCATTAAACATAAGTTGTGTCTCTAGCAAACTTGTTCCTTCACAGTGATGTTCTCCTCTCGCTTCAGAGCATCCGAAGATCCGTCTTCCTCGTCAACTCAGAACCAAGTACATCAGGAGAGTCGGAGAGAAAATCAACCTTGTCATCCCCTTCCAGGTGTGTATGTTAAATACAAATGAACCACATCCAAATCCAGATCGTTTTACAAATGAACAAATATACGTGTGTTTTTAGGGCAAACCTCGTCCTATTGCGACATGGCTGAAGGACGGGCAGCCAGTGGATGAAAAGAAAGTAAGTGTCAGGACCTCAAACGTCGACTCCATCCTTTTCATTCGTACCGCTGAGAGAGATCACTCTGGGAAATACACACTTGTCTTGAAAATTGAAAACATGGAGGACTCAGCCACCATAGACATCCGAATTGTAGGTAAGACAAAAAAGACAACATGCATTACTTGCGTATGAATATCATTAAAACCAGTGGTCGACCAATAAGGATTTTTCAGTGGTGATATATAGAGAGCATGGTGGTGAAATAATAGCCATCTAATGCAATTTAATAATAACAAATAACTAATAAAGTTATTTTTAACACAATATTTACAATTTACAAATTCAGTACCCCTTTAACTTACCCCCTGAGATTAAGTTAATATTTCAATAATTTGATAACAGATTTGCATGTTCACGGTTCTCTGATTTCGGTCACATGACATGCAGGTAATCAAAAAAATATATTTAATCTTTTTTAGTGTTATTTATTTTGAAATTATTAATTTATATATAAATTGACATTTATATATAATTATCTTTAATTTAATTATTAAATAATAAATCATTATTATTAATTTATTTAGTATTTATGTATGTAAATAGAAAATAATTTTAAAGTTATGTATTTGTTTTAATTTGACATTTTATAATTTAATTACTATTAATGTAATTATTTATGCAAATATACATTTATTTTGATTTTAAATTTTTGAATATTTCTAGTTCAAAATTGAATTGATTAAATTATGCGAATGCAATCATTTTAAAATTATTTAAATAAATAAATATCATAAAATGAAAATATTTATTTATTTTTGACTAATAATTAGCTTTCATCAAATCCCAAACCCTCTCCAGTTCCCTCACGAACCCTGGTTTGGCAAATTCTGTGTTAAACTCTAAAATCTCTCTCTGCCTTATCACTCACACACTGAGCGCTGATTTACTCCAGAGACGTTCATCAAGTTTAGCCTCTGACTCTCCAACTCTCTTCCCAGATAAACCGGGCCCTCCGACTCAAGTGCATGTGACTGATGTCTGGGGTTTCAATGCAGCGCTGGAGTGGAAACCACCCAAAGATGACGGCAACTGCGACATCACTGGGTACACGATCCAGAAAGCAGACAAAAAAACCAAGGTGAGAGATCTGGTTTCCATTTATCCACCAAAGCACTCATTAAAGGTATCGTTCATCCAAAAATGACCATTCTGTCATCGTTTACGTCCAAACCTGTGTGACTTTATTTCTTACATGGAACATTTGGGTCAAGTTATGGGCCACTGTTATGGTGATACATTTCCCTTTATCAATCAGTCCATCATGTGTTGTCCTCTCATGACCCTGTAGGAGTGGTTTACGGTGTACGAACACAATCGTCGCCCTAACTGCACCGTCTCTGACCTCGTCATCGGAAACGAGTACTTGTTCCGCGTCTACAGCGAGAACCTCTGCGGTCTCAGTGAAGATCCCTGCATGAGCAAGAACACCGCTGTCATCGCCAAGTCTGGTCAGTGTGGGGAACCGAATAAATGTCAGGAGAATTTCACAATAAAAATGATGCCTAGTTATTTGACTGAACTGCAGAAACTATTTAAATCTTTTCAACAAAATCAAAATAAAAAAAAAGAGATATACTAAGGTTGACTAGTTAGCTAGTTAGGGCTGCAGGATTCAGGGATAATTTTTTTTTTTAAATTAATAAAAATGTAATTACAATTTAAAAATCTAGGTTTGCTGTGTGCTTGTTTTTAGGGATGCACAATTTAACCAAAATTTGTGATTATATATCAATATAATAATAATGTAATATTTTTATATAATAAAATTATTATTATTACTAAATAAGAATATAAAACAAAATAAGACATTTTGTGATTTATATAAATATCAATATAATAATAATAATAATGTAATATTTTTATATAATAAAATTATTATTATTACTAAATAAGAATATAAAACAAAATAAGACATTTTGTGATTTATATAAATATCAATATAATAATAATAATAATGTAATATTTTTATATAATAAAATTATTATTATTACTAAATAAGAATATAAAACAAAATAAGACATTTTGTGATTTATATAAATATCAATATAATAATAATAATAATGTAATATTTTTATATAATAAAATTATTATTACTAAATAAGAATATAAAACAAAATAAGACATTTTGTGATTTATATAAATATCAATATAATAATAATAATAATGTAATATTTTTATATAATAAAATTATTATTATTACTAAATAAGAATATAAAACAAAATAAGACATTTTGTGATTTATATAAATATCAATATAATAATAATAATGTAATATTTTTATATAATAAAATTATTATTACTAAATAAGAATATAAAACAAATGTAATATTACTAATATAAAATTTATAATATACATTATTAATAATTATTTATTAATGAGATATATATATATTATATTATATATATATCATTAATTCATTGTTTTATTTTACATTACAACTGCAAAATTACAATACTAATATTTATGGATGTTGGCTGTATGTCGCACCGATATCAATGTTTGTAGATTTTGATGTCAGTTTTCTCTATGTCACACTACCAGATTTGGAACTCAAACATCCTCCTTACAAGGAAAAGGATATGACCTCTCCCCCCAAGTTCACCGCACCCCTCGTCAATAGATCTGTGACTATAGGCTACAGCACCGCCATCAGCTGCTCAGTCAGGGGCTTTCCTAAGGTAAGACACAGTGATCATCTCAACAGTATGTTGAGTACATGTGGGCAGAATCCTTGTCTTCAGCTCAGTGTGTAATATTATTGGGTAGCTTTGATTGAAACCAAGCTCCCAAAATGACTCGTTTCGGATATTGTCTCAGTATGACATCATAGTGTGACGAAAGACCGCCTCTCTGCAGATGATCAACGCCTACTTCTACATCATCACTTCTTTAGCCCCGCCCCCTGATTCATGCATGCCATGCAGTGGTAAATACCAGAGACCAGTGTTGGGGGTAACTCATTACAAGAAACTTGAGTTACGTAATCAGATTACTTTTTCAAGTAACTAGTAAAGTAACGCATTACTTTTTCAATTTGCAATAAAATATCTAAGTTACTTTTCCAAATAAGTAACGCTAGTTACTTTTTCACATTTATTGACTGACAGCTCTCCTGTCCCCATGTTGAGAGAAACAAAGTGAGGTGGTGGTGTGTGCGCTGTGTAAACATGATGGTTATTGTAGTTCTAGAGTAAATGTGAACTTACTCATCTCACTGCTCAAAATAAATAAAAACAGTAAAATGCAATCTCAACTTTTTTTTTTTACTCAACTTTTATAATTAACTATTAAATTACACAAATATACTTTGTGAATTTAATCTCACTTTATTAATGTCTTTGCTGCTGACCTTCAATGATCTAATTCAACCATACTAATAAGCAACAATTACTTAAGATTTAGAAATAAGAGTGTTGAACTTCCTTCTCCTGTATATTATTGCTCTTTAATCCAGAACAGCAGCGCGAGCGGCACCCTTTACTGTACAAGCGTAAATATACATTTCCTTCAGCCTGAGGCTTATTCAGTTCACTTTTGGTGTGAAAGGGCCTTAACATTTGCCAAAAATATAACTTTTTTGTTGGTTTTGTTATTAAAAAAACAAACAAGCAAGCCCAGCCCAGGTGAGAAGAAAAAGTAACGTAAAAGTAATGTAACACATTACTTTTCATAAAAAGTAACTAAGTAATGCAATTAGTTACTTTTTTGGGGAGTAACGCAATATTGTAATGCATTACTTTTAAAAGTAACTTTCCCCAACACTGCCAGAGACACAGGATTAGTCCAGCAACAAAACCATAGAGACGCCTCTGAGGATTACAAGACGTTTTACACAGTCTTTGCTTTTCCATACTTATGATCCTAACATTAAGAAAGCATGGATGAACTTTATTTCAGTAGGACACGGTTCGTGTTCACTTCATTTGACTGCGGATTCGTGTTTAAGCGACACAGTTCGACACTAATATGGTGTAATAAAATACAATACTACCTTACAAATACATAAGGAATAAATATAAATAAAGATGATTAATTACCACGCAGTCGCAGACTGGAGTGTCTTTGGTATTTGTGTAGGTTTGTCTTTGATTCAGGATCAGACTCTGGCTCAAACATGCATGGCTGAATTTCACCGGTTGCTATTTTTCAGCATCGGAAGTTTTCAAAACAATTTCACACTTGTAATGGCGGCGGGGATGTTGAAAATTATATTAATATGCAAAACTGTTACCCAATCATTGCAGTGGGTGTTTACTTCCACACCAATCAAAACGTTTTTGAAAGAGAGGGTCAAAAACAGGATAGAAAATAGCTTTTATTTCTTGTAAATTAGGATGCTTTGCTGTAAAAATCTTGCTAACATTATAAGTGGACCTTAGATATCATTATAAAACTTAAAAAAAATGCAGTTCTTCAGTTTTATTCCTATCTATATTCTGAAAGTTTTTATTGAGAGATTTGTTCATATAGATACAAATAAAACTGTACAATTTGGTGTATGTAAGTGAAGATTTTGAGAGAAAAAAAGCCTTTAAAGATGTATTTTAGTGCAAATAGATAAAGTGCAATAAAATAAACACTTACCAGTGTAATTTGGATTTTTTCTTTCCACTAGTCTGAAACAACAACATTATGAAAAGCCAAATAGCCCAAAATCTTAAAATTGACCAATGTTTTTGCCTTAACATGCACTCACCATCATTTAACATCATTCACATCCCTTACAATCCACTGCAGGAAAAACTACAACATATTCACTGATTTTACCATGAAACAAGATCAGTGTCATATCTAGTTTAATACTATGATGTTAATAAATAAACAAACATTAAACTTCAATCCTGATTAGAGTAATTATACATTAATTCAAATTCAGTTCAATTAAAAAAAACTTTATTATCTGTCAGCTAGTGATAGAAATTTGTCTTAGGTTAAAAGGCTCACATAAACAGTGAACACAACTTCACAAAACACAACTAATACAAAGAAAGTACCTTACAAACATGTAAATAAATAAATGCTTAAATACAATATACGAATACAACTTTTTAGTCTTATTTGAAATAGAATTTGCAGTAGGAATTACAGCTTGACCTCTTTGTGTTCCTGTCCAGCCGAAGATTATCTGGATGAAGAACAAGATGATAATAGGCGACGATCCAAAGTTCCTGATGCAGAATAACCAGGGCGTTCTGACGCTCAACATCCGCAAACCCAGCACCTTCGACAGTGGAAAATACTCTTGCAAGGCTGTAAACGACCTCGGAGAAGATGAGGTGGAGTGCAAATTGGAAATCAAAGGTAATATAATGTGTGGACTTAACAAAACTTAACAAACATACTAAATAATGCCTTAATAAAAATATAAAAAGGTTAATGGGCAGGGATAGGAGTTAGAAAATATCATAAGCTCAGTGTTAAACCCATATTATTCAATGAAAAATCCCCACCGTGATAAACAGATGTGTGTAGGAACAAGAGCTGATTGTTTTAAAAGCAGCGCTTCAGTGTGTCACTAGAGGGCGCATGTAGAACGAGTCAATGCTTCCTTAATTAAACTGCTGTGTCATGTTTTCTGACATTCTTGTGTCACCAGTTAAACATTATCACTGGGAGAACCTCTGTAAAACATCAGAATATGTCATCAGACAACATTCAGATGGAAAGTTACATGACACAGACAAAGAATACGAACAAACAATGAAGTTACGCAACCTGACATCTCTAGAGCTAGTTTTCAAGTCATTGCCTGAGGAGAATGAATACATTTAAGGTGATTTAATGTATATGTCATTCTGGCTTCCACACAGAATTCAAACAAGCTTTAGATGCGGGAAACTAACTAGATGCGTTATGGATTTCCTCCCACGCAACATGTTACAGAAAGATAATTAAAGCGGGAAAGTCATACTTAATTTCACATGTCTCTTTTTAGTAATGCCACTGGCTGGCGTAATGTGGAGCATTTAAAACAGCACATTATCATCGTGCTACATCTGAATTCTGTGTGCAGAACACACAAACAAGATATTATCCACATTTCCTGCTCATTCCATCCACTTATCATCACAATTTACAGTTAGATGTTCATAGGCCACTTACTAATCATAGATCCCTTAATCTGTTTATAATATAAGTAGTTTACCCAGATTAAAAAAGGATTGATTATATTAATTAGAAGACATTCATTTACCTGTTTTGATGGCCAAGACAACGTGTATTAAAATGTGATTATGTGGAGATGAGAAGTTTGTCACCTAGTATTAACTGGAATGTGTTGAGGTCCAGGTCATGTTTATCCTCCAAAATAAAAGGAAAATATATTTAAAAATATATAATAATAATAATATTTATATTATGTTCATGACAATTAAATAAATGAAATTTATATATATATATAAATAAAAAAAATCTAATTATTGTAATGCAAAAAAAATCTCATTACATTCTTATTCTAATTACTCTATAAAATCATCCTATTCAGACACATTTTTCTTAAAATTAGCATAAGTTAAATGCAGTACACCAGATACTACCATGATATACACTTTTTATATGCACTCAATTTACATAATATATCATTTCATGAGTAATGAGAATGATATTTCTTGCACATAATTGGTTGAGAGGTTTTGGGTGACGGCATATCATATCTCACTTTCTCTTTCTCTCTTTCTCTCTTTCTCTCTCTCTCTCTCTCGAACTCAGCCAGGCCGATAGAGAAGGAGTAGGATGAACGGAAGCAGCGGAGATGAAATGGATCGGAAACGACACTGAATATGATCGGCCTTAAACTTATGTTTTACAGTCATTTGTGTTTGCCAGGCTCATGAAATGACTAACGGCGGCTCACGTGGTGTTAAACTCTCGCTCTGGTTTTGTAGCTTTTGATGGCTTTGAATAAACGCTCGGTTGACTGCATTAAGCCCCAGTGAGAAGTATTTTTATCAAAACTATAGCAACCGCTGACGTTGAGCAATTATGCATGTTCAAAAACAATGGCTTTAATGGGGACTGAAAACAGAACCTTCCTTTCAACATATATCCTCTTCATAAATGATTTTAGGGTTAAAACAGGTGATCAATTACCTTGGTTTTGCTGATCTACGTTATTATTGATAGCAGTTACATACCTTAATGATAAGTGAATTTAATCACATCAAATGGAATTGTGCTTTCATTTTGCTACACACTATCTGGACTCAAAACTGCACTGTATATGTAACTTGTATCTGCATTTGTTGTGTTTCAGGACAGAAAATAAACTATTTTATGGCAACTGCACCATCACTGATTTCACAGCACAACTGCAGAGTAAGATAAAGCACACACCTAAACACATAAACTATGCGCATATTTTCAAAGGCCACTAACCAGCGATATTATAGATCTGTTAATCGGTTTATAATATAAAGAGTTACCCAAATTAAAAAAAGACCACTAATTGCACTGAGTATATAAATTAAAAGACATTAATTGACTTGTTTTGATGGCCAATGAAACATGTATTAATATTTATATATATATGTATATGTATATATATATTAATTGTTTTGTAATATATATATATATATATATATATATATATATATATATATATATATAGATAGATAGATAGATAGATAGATAGATATAGATATAGATGTGTGTGTGTATATATATATATATATATATATATAATTACAAATTAATTATATAAATGAATTATTTTGTAATAATATATGTATAATTAAAAAATATGTAAAAAAATATATTACATTTTTTTTACAAAAAATATATAAACCGTTTTTAAGGTTTTGTAATTTTATAATTATATATATATATATATATATACAAAACATATATAGAGAGTTTTTAATGTTTTTGTCATATATATATATATATATATATATATATATATATATATATATAACATTTTATATAAATGTATATGTATCAATATATATATATATATATATATAAACCGTTTTTAATGTTTTTTCAAATGATATATATACAAAAGTAATCCTAGTACAAATAAAACATTGTCATTTCAGTTTGACTTGGCCAATTTACTGTATTAATTTGCATACATCATTGCATGCAGTTGTGCTCAGCCACTTGGTGCTGCTGAGGCAATGCTGTAAGACCCGTCACCATAGTTTCTGGAGGTTTCCATGGCAACTGAGCCACTATATATCAGCCGAGATGGAGGGAGAACAGCGGAGGGGAGCAGAGAGGTGAGCTTTGGAAAGCAAAGGGGAGGAGAAAGCCAATGAGGGGAGAGTCAGACAGCAGGGGAAAGGAGGAAAAAAACACTGGCATGTCTTCAGAGACAATAAATACATGCATGTTAGAAAGAGAGAGAGAGAGCGGGCTATTTTCAGCCCGTGGTTGTCATGGAAACAGAGGCCTCGCTACTGATGCAGACGTTCAGTGCTCACAGATGCTCGGCACTTGAATCTGATTAACAACAACTGGCGATAACTATTCGATATATATCAAATGTAACAAGCCAACATAAACACTACGACCTTAGTGTAGAGAGAACTGCAAATGTTATAAAGCACTACAAACATCTCAGATTGCATGAAGCATCCCAGAGATGCAGTTTGCACTGATGTAGACACAGTCAGAAAGCATCTGTCATTGGGAAATAAGACCGTGGAGAAATACAGTAACGCATACAGTCAGTCAGCGAGCGGCATCATTGCAGATGATTTCCATGAGTGCAAACACTATATGCTGATGCTCCATCACTGTTTTCAATCACATGATTACCAGCACCCCCTCACTCCTCTCTGAAGGACAGAGGGTTTCCCACATTTCACAGTTGCTATGGAAACGCTGCAGCCAGAGCGGGGAGTGTGTGCAGGAAGTGTGTGTCGTATAGGTGAGGCCACAGGAAGACGGCGACGTGTGCACATCCACTTCAGCTTTACATTACTGCTCAAAAGTTTGGAATAATCGTGATTTTTGAGCCACTCCAAGGCTGCATTTATCTGATAAAAAATGCTGTAAAAATGTTTAAACAATTTTAAACAGCTGTTTTCTATGTGAATATATAGTAAAGTGTAATTTATATCCTGTGATCAAAGCTGAGTTTTCAGCATCATTACTCCAGTCTTCAGTGTCACATGATCCTTCACAAATCATTCTACATTCTCAATCAACATTTCTGATTATTATCAATGTTGGAAACGGTTCGTATTTACGTGGAAACCGTGACATATTACCATACAAAGTTTAAGGTAAGATTTAAAAAAAGAAAGAAATAATTGAATGTTTATTCAGCAAGGATGCATTCAATTTATCAAAGTGACACATTTATAATGTTACAAAAGATTTAGATTTCAAATTAATTCTTTTGAACTTTCTATTCATCAGTAGCCTGGGAAACTTCCGGTAAATTTAGATTTGCTCTGCAAGTAGTCTGGCAAAGAGCCCATTTCTAATCCGTCGAAATCGCGGCACCAATCAGAAACGCTGAGGCGGGCTTTACATGATGACGATTGCTCTGATTGGTTTTAGGTCTATCCAATTGCGCCCAGAGGCATTTGAGCGACGTCCGTTGGTGAAGCGCACCAACTTTTAAATGCATTATTATATTCAAATTGCACACACGAGGACAGTCTCCATGAAAGACCCACTGGCAGATGAAGGTGCTACTACATTTCTCTCCGAAACGGTAGGAAATTAAATTAGATTTAATAGAGGATTTTAACTGTGACACGATGATTGACAGGGCAGTTTACGTGACAGGACGCACGCGACAGATCCGTCCGATAAAGATGACGAAGTAGTATGTCCCAAAGCTTGCCTACTTTTTTGCTACACATTCAAAAGTAAATACCTTTTCTTCACATACTTTTATGGCGTAGTGTAACTTAGGTGTAACATATGGCTTTACACGATGACGATCGCTCTGATTGGTTTTAGGTCTATCCAATTGCGCCCAGAGGCATTTGAGCGACGTCCGTTGGTGACGCCCCTTTGGAAATGAGTTATTAATGAAGCTTTGCCAGACCATAACTCAGTTACTACTGAGAATGGTCTGGTTTTAACCAGGCTAATTCATCAGAATCCTGAAAAATGTAGCACTGTTTTTAGCATTGATAATATTCAGAAATGTTTCTTGAGCATTAAATCATCATATTAGAATGATTTCTGAAGGCTCATGTGACACTGAAGACTGGAGTAATGATGCTGAAAATATAGTTTTGATCACAGGAATAAATTACATTTTGCAATATATTCACCTACTGTAGAAAACAGCGATTTTAAATGTTAAAACATTTCACAGTATTACTGTTTTTACTGTATTTTTCATCAAATAACTGCAGCCTTGGTGAACATAAAATAATCGTAATTATTCCAAACTTTTAACCGGTAATTTAAATGTCATATTCCAAATGACTTGTTTCTTTGGTCAATTGCAGCATTCTGCTGCCAAATACTCTAGTATAATGACGCTAAACTCTACAGTTCACTGAACTTAATTTCTCTCAGAATCATTTACACTTGAATCGGTTCATATAGTAGCCGTGTAATAAGTGGGATCATGTACAGTCATCCGGTCATTATCCCAAACTAACCCGGCCGCTCTATGGCGTGTATTTTGCGGTATTGACTGTACACGTGTGTGTCTGAGAATCAGAGGCTTGATGTGGGTCGCAAGGTCACGGTAACATCTGTTGAATACAAATAATAAAATGCAACTTACTGTAAACATGCATAGGATAGCAAAATAAGGTCACGCTTTAGTTTAGGGTCCAGTTCTCACTATTAACTACATCTTTGTGTATTACTGCTTCTCAATAGTAAGTAAGGTAGTTAAGTTTAGGTATTGGGTAGGTATTCATGCAGAATAAGGCATTAATATGTGCTTTATAAGTACTAATAAACAGCCAATATCCGCATGCTAATAAGCAACTAGTTAATAGCGAGAATTGGACCCTAAACTAAAGTGTTAAGCATATTGCAATGAGGATAAATATGGTTTGTACACCATTTGTTTTGTGCTGGCGAAACCAGATTCAAAGACGAGCCAAATAAATCATTAAGTAAATTTTCTCATTCAGCCAGTGTCCTCTTCCAATTTTATGTGTGCATTTCATGGCAATATTTCAGTGTTTGGCTTTTAGTTTTCAGTTTAGGACATTTTAGTATGATGAATAAGTGTTGTCCTGTGTTGGGTCTGGGTCTTGAATAACAGCCAGTTGAGAACCACTGATTTACTCATCTAGAAACTGCAGAAAGAAATAACTGTTGAATCAGACCACGCCCTCTTTTCAAAACCCCGCCCTCCACAGACATGAGTCACATCCAGACAGCATTAATGATTGGCTAAAAAAAAAGGCACAGGCCACTCCCCTTTCTTTGCTGTTTACAGAGTCTTAGGCTGTGCAACACTTTCACAAATATCTCAGTTTATGGATTGTTGACAGCAGCTTTAATCAAAGTTGAGCATAAAGACACACAGTCAGAGTTCTAAAGCCAAAATGTCCATGTTTTATTGGTAAAGAGCGTCTGTGTAGCGAATGGCATAGTGCAGAGGCTCACACGCACAGTTAAGCATTTGCCACAACCTTTGACCCGGAACTGATGGCCAACCAACTATAGCTCTTCACAGCCGAACCACACAGCATCAACAAAGAAACCAAATCAACTAAAAAATACTCAGTACAAATAAATAGGTAAACAGATGAAGAACAAAGCCGATATCAGCAGTGCTGTATTTTTCTTTTTTTTAATGCAAAAAAGATTAATTCTAAGGTTTTTTTTTTATTTCGTTTTTTTTTTTCTTGAGGAGTTTGTTGTTCTAAAGACAGAATAAGAGAAATATATGAGTGAATCTCACAAAACCTGCAAAGAACTGGTTTCGGGTCAAATTTCACCCCAAAATCTCATTTTATTTTGTTTAATAATAGTGAGAATAAAACCCATTACTTTTTTTTTTTTTTGCAATGTGTCATTTTCATAACAGATTTTTTTTCTTTTCTTTTTTTCTGGGACAATCTCTCAGAAAAAAAGGAGAGAATAATAATTATTCTCAACATTGCAAAAAAGAAATATATATATATATATATATATATGTGTGTATTTTTAATGTATGATTGTAGTACTTGTACAAAATGTTTTGCTAATATATATTTACATTTTTAGAAATTATTTTTATTTATTAAAGCACACACAGAAAATTGGAAATTACAAACAAAATATCAAGATGTTAATAATAATTAGTAGGAAAATTAGTTAAAAATGCCACAAAGCAAAAAACAAACCAGCATTATTTTTCTCTATGCACAATATGATTTTGTTCATTTGATACTGTGGTGAAATTTGACCTGTTTTCATGAGATTCACCCATAAATAGATGGAGAGAGAAATGCAGATAGTTTCCAAAAAGCTTCGTTCTGTTTCAAATCCTGAAGAACGCGTGTTCTGCTCATGGTAAGTCAAAAAATAGAGAATATTTACATCTTTAGATTATATACATGGCAATATATGAACACATGGTCAGTGTGAGAACGTGATAGAGAGATACGGAGAGAGAAAGACCCACCACATCAAGAGTCTACAGTGATGAAACTGCTTCATAATACAATCTTTCTGCGCCTCGTCTTAAAACACACTGCAACACGGGTCTCAGCCTCAGTGTCTTCATCTCACAGCCAGTGAAATCAGCTTAGAGCAGCTTTCTGAAACGGGGAAAGGTTTAGATGAATTGTCTCTCAGTAGCCGTAAGGGTAATGTGATTTTTCTGACCGCAGAGAGGATGCATAGAGGAGAAGAACAACCTGCTACAGGACGAAACACACATCTGAACTCTGACACACTGTCTCGGGCAGGTCAGGGTTTAGCCATTTTGCATTTCACAAGTTTATATGATAAAACAGAGGTATGGAAAGGTTAAAGGTGAGGTTTGCTGGCTATAACGCCTGTCTGTATCAACTACACTTGTTTGTAGTTGATGTATGTTAGCAATATGCTGGTGTACTCTTTAAAAAAAAAAAAAAAACCACTCCAAAATGATCATATATATATATATTTGCATTTAAAATGTACAGACTATGTCTCATCTTGCACCAAAAATGCTCTCTAGAATTAGAATTTTTCTCACCCAATACGGCTAATTGGCCAAATCAAGGTTCAATTGTGGTATCTGCTTTATCATTGCGCTTGGAATTATACAGATGTGTTCCACCAAAATCAATACCATTCAACAGGCAAAAAATGTTCAAATCTGTTATGCAAATTTTGGATCCGGGTTCAATGCAAACATGCCAGCATGTGTGTTTGTAAGATCATCTCGTATCTTTCCCAGCTCAATGAGCAGTTTTTAGGCGTCGAGGACACAAAGCGAGGCAGAGAACACGTTCCTCACATTAACTAACCTTTTGCTTATGTGATACTGACGTAATTCTGCTCTACCTATGTGCCGCATCAGCCGATGAGGGTCAGGTGCTACAATAAGCTTTTAAGAGCATTTCCTGGCAATGATGTTGTTGCTAAGCAACTCCACTGGATATTCAAACACAATCAGCTTTCATACTGTAGGGAGAAAGAGGGGAAGCAATAAAAGAAACAGAAAAAATAGAGTTTGTCCTATAATTCCATTATGAAGAATAGCAGGGAGACATTTGAGAGGGATATAATGTCCTCAGGTTGCTGAGCTATGTATAGCACTTCAACAAAAAAATCAAAAATGTCGATGGAGAAAACAATTGCCAAGTTGGTCAAATGAAGTCCAGCTTGATTAATGAAAGTTCCCACCATTTGCAAAAGGATGAATCAGTTTTAACAACAACAGTTTGATAAAAAGATGATGAATTGGAAATTAAAAACCGAATAAAGTTTAATGCAGCAATTACAATAATACACGCATGTGTACTCTACTCCAGTTAATGGCACATTGCACATTGTTATTATACAACTTCAAAGCCATTCAAGAATGAGGAACTTGATCAATAGATCGCTTTATGTAGTCAGCAGTTGTTGTATGGCTCCCACGAAGGACTGGTCAGTCCACAAATCTCTTCAAAGAAAATACTCTCTGAAAGTGAGGCATACAATTTCGCCAACTGGATGGCTAACGTTTAATCTGAAGTGGCCCAAAGAGCGGTATTCCCATTCCCTGAACCCTGACCCTTAACCAGCCCCTTGAACCCAAACCCACTGATTTGGTCTATAAACAGTATACTTGAAAATCTTTACATAAGATTACATGTCATATTGCAAAATCTTTCGTCAGAAAAATCTGGACATTTTCACAATGTCTTTCATTCTGTCTCTGTTAAAAATCTAAAATTTTCAAGTCAATGAAATTCTCCTGTGCTGCGTATCCCAGTATATTTCAAAGCTTTAATACAGCTTATTTTAAAGTCAACATGAACTCAAAATGGACACTATTTACTTTCCTAACACACATTCCTGGCCTTATTGTGCACGATTCAACTGTGCACATTATGCCAAGCCAAAAAAAAAAAAAAAAAAATCTAGATTTTTTTTTATCAAACTGTAACCTGCTCCGCCTCTGAAACGACTTTCCATTTCGGCTAGAATCACAAATCCCTCCTGGCTCCATTCTGGTACACCCACTTTTCACGATCCAATCAATTCCCGATGGATAAAGTCAAGTCCCGCCCCGCATCCAATGTTTCACATAGAAATACTACAGAAGTTAAATGGCGCTTCATGTTGGCTTTAAGTCCAGATACGTTCTGCGCACATCAAAAACACCCAATGCCAGTGAAATAGCCCTTACACACTGCTGTTACTCTTCATTTCAGCGCTGACAGGCGAAAAGACAAACATATGACACTCACGATCTCTTCAAACGTAGATATGCACAGAGAGTTTGCACTATGGCGGCTTGTTGGGAGGTACTATGGTACCTTTGCTGAGGACAGCAGCCAAGTAACTCTTATTGTTCACAGGGAAAGGCTTCTTCTCTCTGCCCTCTCCTCTAGGTATGATGTGTGTCACCCTGAAACTGGTGTCTTTTAGAGTTCAGATTTCTGAGCTTATGAACTGATCCTCACTTGTGCTAGATTCAGAATGTCATCATGAAGCAGAGTGAACATGAGCATGTATTCTGGATCACAGCAGTTTAAGTCTTTATTTCTGAATCAGTCTCAGTTAATACTGTCCCTTACACACACACATACACACACACACACACACACACACACACACACAGGTACACTACCTACCGAGGTGAGTACAATGAATAATGATGTCAACCTCCGGGGAGTGTAAATGTGTGTATGCTTTTATACAGGTCTGTTAGCTGCTGTACATCGGTGTGTGCACTCTGTGTCGCTGGACTGTGGCAAACCAACACTTAAGTAATTACACTACTTTAATATAGACTATATTTTTTTATACGCGGACACAACTCAAAAAGAACTGCAAAAAAGACGCTTGCTTTGGCACATATGTACTCAATAGCGCCATGTCCACGTCAGTAAAACCCTGTCTCTCTGTTCACTGAACGGAATATTCCATAGAATCTGTCGGAAAGGGACGGAGTTCCATAATCTCAAAGACTTGACAGTCACACTGGCGTAAAAACCAGTCTACTTCCCTTCCTGCATGTGTATGTGAGTAATCAGATCTGGGTCTCCTGAACGCTCTCCTTGGAGCCATTCGATAGCAACAGCGGCTCAGTCTGCATATTGGGAACGTGACTAAGGCCTTTCAGAGTTCCATGGAAAGTCATCGCCATTGGGATGGGGATTGGCAGGGGAGGTGAGGTCGAGCCAGGGATGGTGTCACCGGTCCCTATTTTCATGGTCGAAGCCTGATTTTGGGAGGAAAGATTGGGTTTGTTGTTGAGCATTCCAGTGGTCATGTTTAAGCCCAGCACATTGTTGTTAAAGTGGTGCGCTTTGTAGTAGTGGTTCAGGTGATCCGATTGCCCAACGCTCGGCAGGGTCATGATCTCAGGTTCATGAATCCTTGGACTCTGCCCGCTTCCTCCACCAGTTCCCGCTCCGGTGTGGACAGTGCTCCCTCCAGTGATGCCACTAGTTCCCGCAGATCCAATCTCATCTTCGACGTTGATGATCTCGATGGCGCGCGCCGGGCCGTGGTGTTTGTGCAGTTGGTGCTGCTTGCGAAGCTTGTAGAAGACGACCAGCATCACGGCCGCCATGAAGGTGATGGCCACAAAGCAGCCTATGATGATCTTAGTTGTCTTCATTACGTCCTCAAGACCCGACAGGTTGGCGACGTCTGTGATGGAGACGGTGAACGGGCGATCGGGTGCACGCGTAGCTCGCGGTGACAAGGAGGACAGCATCGAACCAGTGGGACCTGCTGATGCAGATGTGGCTGTTGGTCCAAAGCTAATAATCGTCTCGTTGACGAACTGCCGAGCTGATTCGTGCCCTTCTTGCCCCGTCTCTACAGTTTCAACAGTGACAGTTGTGAAGTAGCTGTAACCATTGCCTGGATCAGGAGCTGAGACGTTCAACACAGCAGTTGCTGTGGTGTTGCCAGCAGAGTTGGTGACCATACAGGTGTATGGTCCGGTGTCTTGCATGGTCACGTTGGTGAAATTCAAGGTTCCATCATGCAGGACAGAGATCCGGACCTTGTACGCTCCATGGGTCATCAAGGTCCCATTGGGGGTCAACCAGTTAACAGAAGTCATGGATGTCCCGCTGCGGCATTTTAGCTCCGCTGCCATTCCCTCGGTCACGTTCAGGTCCGTTGGTGGCTCCACAATCACAGGTGCATAGCAGGTGAAGTCTCTCTGATCAAGGTCACCAATGTACCTGCCCTTAGTACCTGGTGGGGCATGGCATCGGGCACAACAAGTGGAGTTATCAGGTACGGTTTCTTTAAGCCACCAGCTCAACCACAGAACATCACAGTTGCAAACCCAAGGGTTGTGGTTCAGATGGACACGCTCTAACTGCTGCAGTGGAGTGAAGAGATCGTGTGGCAATGAATGCAGAGAGTTATGCGACAGATTGAGCTCCTCCAGGTTCTTGAGGTCATCAAAGGCATTCCTCTCAATGACAGAGATCCGAGAGTGCATGAGCCACAGTTTGTGTAGAGACACCAGGCCTTGGAACGATCCAGGACGCACCACGCCCAGCTGGTTTCCCGACAGCTCCAGTTCCTCTAGCCGCACGAGAGGCGTCAAGTTGGGTACGTCCTTAAGCCCGCACATGCCCAGATTCAGGAAACGTAGGTTCAGCAACCCTTCGAATGCGGCCTCCGAGATGAAACTGAGTTTGCGCAACTCACCGAGGTCTAACCGTCGCAGTGACGGCACGCGGTGGAAGGCGTACGCTGGGAGTGTCTCTATGGGGTTGTTCCTTAGCCAGAGTTCACGCAGCTTGCTCAGGTACTCAAACGCCTGTGATGGTACCAGTGGGAGTCTGTTGTCAAAAAGCTCCAGGGTGATGAGATTGGGAAGGCCATTGAACGCTCCCACTTCTATCTGACGAATCTGGTTCTTAGACAACTGTAAAATTTCCAGATGATTTAGGTGCTTGAAGGTGTCTGACCTGATCAACTGCAGAAGAAGAAGAAGAAAGGAAGAAAATACTGTTAGTTATAACAGCTGACACATTCTGGAACGGGGTTACTGCATCTTCTGAATCTATATTGTTAAGGTTTAGCCTGTTTTGCAGAACCCACGAATGTTGCATCTTTGATATTTTGTTCTATTTCAGTATGTGCGTATGCGTGACCATCTGTCACTCTGTGATTGGAGATGACTGATCTACAATGCCTGATGGTTGTTGCATTGGAAGGTCTAACTAACAGAGCTTGTAAACAAAGGCTAACCAAGTATGTTTGACACTAAGGCTCTGCAAGTCATTGCAAGGAATCCATCATTTTCATTTTTAGCTAATTTCGGCATGCAGTTTTCATGAAGAAAACGTATATATTTAGGGTATCAAGGAGGTTACCTGTATGGAGTTCTCCTGGAGGTTGAGGTATCGCGTATTGGACGAGATACTCTGTGGAACTTCATTTAAGCCTTTTCTGGTACAGATCACTCGACTGGCTTGATTGGAACAGCTGCAGGGATTGGGGCAGGCGGGACTGGCTTCGGCCAATCGAGGTCCAAGGAGGTGTGGCCACAACAACAGTTGGACCAACCAGATAAGGGGGGAGGGGCTGAAAAAGCCTGTTACGATAGCAGCCTGCATGGCAACTGAATCATGTCCTGCCCCTTTCCTGAACAAAACAAAGCAAATAGTGAGCACCAAAAACCCTCAAAACTTCTTAAATGTTAATTTTATGATAAATAATAAATATGGAAGTGTATTTTGAATGACAACATCCACAAAACAAGAAAGAGAATTAACTTTTTTTACGATTAACTTGTGGAATCAGGTATCTTGTGGCATCAAAGTGTAATCCACACAGTTGTCAACAGCACTGGATGCTGCTACGGGAGTCTTCTGCTTGCCATCACAATCATCACAGTCAGCACTGGCCTTGCTTACTGGAAGAAAAACACGGGACGGGGAACGCGCGCGAGAGAGAGAGAGAGAAAGGACGAAGGAGGTCAAAAACTGCATATATGTACAGCTTATCGTATTTCATTTAGCTAAGGGTGTTAGGGTCAGTACATCAGCAACTAAAAACTGTGACCTGTGCAACTAAATACTGTGACCTCTAGTCCAGTCAAAGCAGAATTGTAATTTCAAATTATTTCCACTTTTATTACTTATAAACATTGAGCAGCCACAGCTGTAGTCAATAACACAGTCTTTCTTTTTCAACCTTCCAGACTTGGATTGGTCTGGCCTTGACTGAAAAAAAATTGAGGTTTAATATTTAATTTGACTGGTTGAAGGCAACAGGTTTGTCAGAACAATGTCTAGCTCTAAAATTATATTTGCAAATTAGTATTCTTTATTTAATGTGCATAGATGTGTGGTTCTGTAAACGTAAAAAGTAGAATAATGAGAATATACAATATTCACATTATTACTTATGTAAATGAAAACAGATGTTTAATACAAACTGCACAAAGAAATGTGTGTGTGCAACCACTGTGTATACGAGCAAGAGGTAAACAACTCTCATGTCTAAACACTTATGTTTACAATGAATAAATAGAGAATAATGACGAATGTTGGATGACAGTAATGCAACAGCAGCAGGATTAGTTTGTATAAACAGACTGCAAGAATGTTAGTAGATGCTGCCTTTATTTAAACAAATGTTGTTTTTTCTGAATTCTACTCACGATTCTATTAAAAAAAAAGTTCATAAACCAGAGACCAGTCTTTAAGTCTTTTAAGATTGGCTAGAAATGAACTCTAAACCAAAAGTCCGAGCTCGACACCACCATGTTTATATGAAATTACTGACATCAAAATGGAAACCAATAGACACAGAAAAAGAAAGAAAATATTTGGACACCAGAAAAGGTTTACAAGTGGAATTGAGGTAATATGGGCAAAAATGCAGGTGTTCCAATCTTTTTTTTTTTTTCACTTTAAACTATTTGTGACATTTACCTAATAAAACAACACGTTTCAATGCGGTTACATGAACTCACACATTTATTAGAGACATAATCAGTGTAAGATCATGCACTCATTAAAAACGATCAAAAATCATCCTACAAACCCAAGGCACAAGAAAAATATGTTTGCGTTACATTTGAAATTATCACTTTTATTATTCAATTTTGACATCAAAGCAGGCATGCGCAGAACACATGCGCACAGTGAATAAGTCGCCAAAGCAGGGTATTTAGCCTACATGCAGAGCAAAATCGAGGTAATGGGAAACTAATGCCAGTCGGGTTTGTTTCAAAAGTTTACGACCTTTAACTGATAACAGAGCACGTTTATTAATTATAAAGTAAGATTGTGCATGCAAATACACACCCTGTCTTGCATCAGAAATATTTAAAATGAATAGTCTTGCAAAATGCAAAATACGATTTTAATTCAACGTTTTGTTCTAATATGGCTCTAACATCTTTGTCCATCATCACACACAGGCGCATCTTTACTGTGTGTGTGTGCGCGTGTGTGTGTGTGTGTGTGTGTGTGTGTCACAGGTGCGGTGGTGCAGCTTCACTGTAACCATGACAACGCTAAATTGATTTGCAGATGCTGGATGTCGGAATCCGGTTGGGTGGCGGCGCTCTGTTTGCACTACGGCTTCGTTAAAACCAGCCACAGGCCAAAAAACGAGTCAAATGCATGGATTAAACATCTATTTCATAAGCCATTATATTGATTATTAATTAACCTTCATAAGGCATCAGATGCAGTGATCTCCACCATGCCAGAGACTGCAGTGGGTCTGATGCTCTTATGTGAGTAAATCGGTGCATCTGAATGCGTTAGTGACTGCGGCGTCTTAACGGAGACCGCCGTACGCGCGTGAAATACACAAGTGAGGCCCCGACACGCGCGCGCGCTCCCTCGAAGACGCGCAACAAAATGGCACACGGGTGTCTGTGTAATTCACGGATAATGAGAAAGAAAAATGCAAATCAAGCCAAGCCATCATTAACACAACTGCCAGCTGCGAAATCATCACAATTCCAACGGCCAGATTCATTGCTATGAATAAATATTTAAGTAAATAAACTGACTAGCTAAATAAATAAATCGAATTCTGAATGAAAGATCTTACCGTTCTCCTCTCATGCATCCATCACATCCTCCGGATCCTCTTCTAATGAATCATGTTGGACACGAGGAAACCTAAATCAAACCAATTCCCGTCAGTCCCACAGCATGAATTATAACCAAACCTATTGATCAGTTCCACAGCATTTGAGAACATTCATCTAATCAAATGCACATTGTACCTTTTCCTTTCTCCTCGCGCCGACTCGACGAATCTTCTTCTAATGATTTTCCTCCCGTTGATTCGGTGTCTCTCACAGATCCGGAGCGCGTCAGTGCGCGCGGACACGGTGAATATATAGTTAACAGATCATACCACCGCTGGGAGAGAGAAAAACGACGCAATCGCTCGCTGTAAAGTGTAAAAATCGAATGTAATTTGATTATCCGGGGTACGAGGCGTACAAACCTACTGGCGCATTTTTGTGAGTGTATGCAGGCAGCTCGCGCGCGTCGTGGCCGTACACAGGGACTGATGCTGCACCCAGCGCAACATCTTACGCAAAGTCCGTAGCCACGGTCCTGAATACAGCGACCACTGAGACATGCACAAAACACACCTGCTCTAGCCTGTTTCCATACATCCATGCATACACACACACACACTGTTTCATCTGCAGGGACGACTGAGATTGTGATCATGCCTAGCCTACTACGACAACTTAAACAGAAATCTAAAATGGAAAAGCTGTTTTGGTTCTGAGCTGCTTTTGCTTCAGAGTTTACAAAAGGAAATAAAACATTGAAATGTGTTAGTATTACCCTGAACTGCATAAGCCCCAAAATATGCCAAATCATTAACATGATATTGACTAAACATAGGAAAGCTGACTATATTTGGATTTTGTTGGTTTTTGCTCACAGCAAGTTCATTATTTAATGTCATCTGGGTCATATTTTCTTGTGCCTTGTGTAGTTTTGTGTATGTTTATGAGGGTGAAGCTGTCACAAAACTTTGACATCAAATGTGACTCTACCTAACTCTGTACCAAAATACAGTTTGACTGGATGCATGGCAAGTGTTTTCTCTTCATATGCATGATTATATATTTACCAGTTTATATATTTACTTTCGCAGTTAGAATTGCTTTTACATTGCTGTCTGCAACCCTATAAGAACATTGCGTTTTACATTACATATGTGCATTTGGCAGATGCTTTTATCCAGAGCCACTTACATTGCATTACAAGATATTTTTCATGCATTCCCTGCGACTCGAACCCATGACCTTGACGTTGCTGGTGACCTGGCTATTTAATGGACTAAATTAGTTTTGTGTATGCGGATGAATTAATCATCATATTCACAGAATGATTATTTTGTTCACAAAATGTTTTTTTCTTTTCTTTCTTGTACATTAAAGTATACAGTAACAGTGTTTTGGCATGAAATACATGAAAAGCTCTTATCCGAATGATGGTTAAATTGTAACTTGAGGTGTATATATATATTTACTAAATGTATATTTGTTAATTGTCACCATTGTTGAGGGTTGATATAACAGATAACTCGCACTAAATGTTTTCAAGAGATGATAACCATGAAGCAATAAGACATTCAAGTTCTTCTAGTTTCAGCTTCAGGGTTTGGAACATGAAGGTCCTGCCCATGGATAGACATAAAAACAGATTTTCTTTTTTTTTTTTGTGCAGTGGAAAGACTCAGTGGAACCATCAATGCCAATAAAGAACCTTCATTTTTAAGAGCACAATATTTGTTCAAGTTATTTCTAAAATATAACCAGGAAAGCAGTTCTTTAGTGTGCAAAACGCATCAGATGAATTCACAAGCGGGCCTAAAACATACATTTACGCTGATGCTTAGCTATGCAAACTCAGTTTTATCTCATAATTGGTCACCGTGCAATTTCTGCTTGGAAAAAATTGGAACACTTTAGTTCAGGGTCCAATTCTCACTATTAACTGGTTGCTTATTAGCATGCTACTAGGATATTGGCTGTATATATTCTGCATGACCATATTCTACATCTCTTAATCCTACTCAGTACGTAAACTTAACAACCTTACTAACTATTGTGATGGATTTTTTAATTAATCAACTAACATTTGTTTTTCTTGCAGGAACGACATTCATATGCTTTTAAATGTTTCCAAACTCTTTGGGGAAAAATTGTGACTTTGATTTTGTGTGTGTAATAAATAACAAACAGGGGAAGTGAAACTAGACAGATGACTAGTTCTCAAACCTTGTGATAAGTAATCACAAAATCAGAGTTTGCTTGTGCCAGTGACAGAGGGAAAGGTTGGGGCTTTTGAACCAGTTGAACCAATCATATTGACTCACTCTAATCTTATTTGTTGTCTCGATTCTATAAAAAATGTTGTATTCGTGTTTTCTGGTGGGATTCTCAATGGAATTTGTCTGAGATCCTCCAGCCTTGCTTCTTGGGAGAGATTCCCTGAGAACTGCTCGGGAAGATCTCCCGGCCGTGATTAAAGCATTTGAAGGACATTTGCTGAAGTCTGTTTGTCGATTATTCCTGCACAGGAAGTGAGCTAGTTTAGGGAAGCAAGTTAGTTAGAGTAAGACTCGGCCAGTTGTCGACTGAAGACGCAAGAGCTAGAGTATAAAGGTATTGGGTGTCGATTTGTAGACGCCCCCAGATAAAGGTATTGGTGTCGATTTGGAGACGCCCCCAGTTAATAAGATCAATTGGGTGTCGATTGGAGACGCCCCAGATAGTTAAGTTTAGGGAAAAATCTACCACACTCTTAATACGCAGTGATTAGAAGTTTACTGAGGCAAAAGTCGTAGTTAATTATTTAGTGAGGATTGGACCCTAAACTAAAGTGTGACCAAAAAAAGGTTGCATTTTTATTAGGCTATTTTTGCAGCTCCTGGTAAATGCCGATGGCCGCTAGCAAAGCTGATTCTCCCAGTAAAGGAATAAATGAATAAGCAGGGCATCTTGACCAGATCTAGCGGGCGTAATGGTAATGGAGCTCGGCCTCCATGTTGAACATGCTTGAGGTAGTTAGTTCACATTAGCGGCCCTGTTTGAGCTCTCCTGTGGTTCTGTGTTGAACTCTGTCTGCGTCCCACACACTTGTGTCCTCCAGTATGTATTATGACTTAATGATAAGCCATCTACCTACCTCTCTCTCTCTCTCTCTCTCTCTCTCTCTCTCTCTCCATCCCCCCTCCCATTAAGAATCCAGTCACACAGTGGTGCAGTGGATATTCTGCCTTCCCTCACCTCACTCCGTTCCGTACAACACGCACAGACGCACGCACACACAAATATAAACAAACAAACAATAAACAACAACTCCCCCGTTTTGCAGCGTCTATATCACTCGCTCTGGTTTGAGCTGAAACTCGAGCTGTGTCATCAGTTTGGCTGATGTCTTTAACGCAGCTGTCGTGCGCTAGGTTTCTGCCCTCACAATGTCATATGATCCTCAGTCTTTCATTTTTCTTCCAGTGCATATGTGCGTCAACATCTTGTGGCATGTATTATTGTGTGTTTCCTCCCACTAAGGGTTTTCATGTGTGTGTGTGTGTGAGTGTGTGTGTGTGCATGTGCATGTGGAGGACTGTGCTTGTGTGTGAATGAGTTCTCTGTATCTGCCTCACTGAAACGCTATGTGCTTCTGTTACTAATACTGACGCTATCGCCTGCTACATATGGACTGGACACTTTATTGATATTATTAACCAATATAATCTCAACAGCTTGTTGTTTTCGATCTTTAATTAGCACAAACCTTTAAGATATTTTTGTTGTGAAATTATATCGCAGCGTCCCAGTTCAGTTGCTACATCCTAATAAATAGTACAGAAGAATAAAATAGCTAATATCTAAATGTGCTGGTTCGAAAGAAATTTAAATGCATGAACGTAGCTGTGAAATAATTATTAATTGTAATGTAATGGATTTAGCTATAGATTTTAATGCTTGCATCCAAACGAAAACCGTTCGTTACAAGGGTTTGGTGTTATCACGGTTTACTAACTTGAAACTTTCCCATTACTGCTGTTAGGCTGTAGTAAAGGCCAGACACATGATCCACAGAAGTACGTGAGCGTTTGTGAACAGTTCTGGGCCTGAATAAATTAAAAAGTGGCACCAACTTGTTACACGAGAGACTAATAAACAATTCACAATTAAAAATAGTCTCTTAGTGAACTAAAGATGCTTCAAACTTGTGGATTTTTTGGTGTTTACAGATTTATTTATTTATTTGCTAAGAAAAAGCAGGCATAAATTGGTGCTTTTATGAATTAACATTTGTTTTGTTGTTGAAAGAATTCAATACTTTTATTCAGCAACGATGCATTAAATACATTTATAATGTTATAAAAGATTTCCACAAAATATTAAGCAAGTGTTTTCAACATTGATAATAATGAAATGTTTCTTGAGCATCAAATCATCATATTAGAATGATTCCTGAAGGATCACGTGACACTGAAGACTGGAGTAATGATGCTGAACATTCAGATTTGATCACAGGAATAAATTACATTTTACAATGTATTCAAATAGAAAACAGCTGTTTTAAATGGTAATATTATTTCACATTTTTACTGTATTTTTAATCTAATAATTACAGCCTTGGTGAGCAGAAGAGACTTCTTTCAACAACATAAAAAAATCCCTAAACTTATATGGTAATTAAACTGCATTTATAGTACTTCATATCCACAAAATAACATTCAGAGTAATACTTTGTGCAAACAGTAAAATAGACTAGCTTTGAGGCTTAACTTCTGTCTTGACTGTAAAAACAACATTAAAACAGATGGAGAGATGGGAATTCAGATCGGCCACCAGAGGTCCCTGTCATTCCAGAATTATTGACTGGTTGCTATAGTTACGCACCTGTTCCTTGATGTTTAACCAGATACCTGTTCAAATCCCATCTTTACTCGTTCGGTCCTGGGTGTGTGACAGAGCCGGAGCTGATAGTCAAGTGTTCAATGCACAGAAATGTTAGTTTTATTCCTTCCACTTTTTCAGGTGTGAATGCCTGTAGGTGAAATATAATATGGATTTGGCTCTGATGATAATGGAGGCTTTTCTCCAGTGCACAGTAATCTTTCTAACAAGCTCCTACTGGTTTTTGTACAACCCCTCATTAAGCAATATATAAATTACAAAGAGGCCGTTTCTTGACTCTGCTTGAATCATTTGCAGGTCTCTGGCTCTCTTGGAGGTTTTCCAAAAGCAAAAATGTGTTAATTAAAATTAATGACATCCCATATTATTAAATAAAGAGGTAAAGGTTCCATTGATGAAACAGAATTAATATTTTATTATCATTTTGGTCTGTAGAAACACTGGTTGTAGTTGTAGGTTGTTTTCCGATGAACACACTTATTAACTTAATTCTTTCCATTCATACGGTGGAAGTATTTAGAGACATAAAAATATCTGAATGTCACTGTTACTAAGTAGCACTGCAAACTGAGTAGCAGTTCATTTATAGAAATAAAACGCAAATACACTTGACAAGAAGAAGAAAAAAGAAAAAAAAAATCACATAAAGACTTTAAGATGGTTTTAACCCTTAAACACATACCTTGTGATTTCATTCACTACCCTCCTCATTCATTTTTTTTTAAAAGTTAGACATCAACCTTCTTAGTATTCCTCAATCAATTCATTATAAACAATATAACAAGAAGAAAAAAAAATGATAAAATGATGCCTGTTTTCCCATTCATTTTTTGTAAAATAAATTATATATGGTTGCTAACGATAACGAACGGTTGTAACAATCTAAGTATATATTTTTTGCACAACAATAATTGAATCTTTGATGACTGAATAAGTGCAATTCACCATTATTCCACATGGTGGCGATGTCTGATCCACAATGATGATGTGATGTTTCACTCATAGTTACCGCAGGCAGAAAACAAAAGAATAGGAAGAATAATCAGAAAAACTTGAAATGGCTCAGCGACTCAAGTACTGACGCAATCAAATATTACTGTCACTGTCACTTGATGGTGGATCTAGTAAAATAGCTGTCAGCGATCAAAATATTGGTTTTGAAGATGAAAACGACGGTTTTGAGAATATGGCTGGGCTGGCGAATATGAGCCAGATGCTGAATGTACTGAGAAATGAGCTCTGATGAGGACAGTGATGATGGTATAAAACTTCTGCTCAAACTGAACCCTTCCAAGCTCCAAAAGATAACAAAATATGCTTTATTTCATCCTTCTGTAACTGTTACTCTAATATCTGTGTTAGATACAGATCCGGGTCGCTAAAGACCCGAATATGTAATGATTGGCAAAACATTCATGCATTTAAGGGTTAAATGACAAAACAATAGAAATAGTGTTGAAAAAGTCTATGCAATCTAATGCAATGACATTCAGACATTTACATACTTTTTGATGGCCACCGTATAAATGTTTTCCATAACTGTAAATATGCATGGTTGTGCCTCATCTATGATTCCTGATGTCCTTTCACAGGCAACACGTAATTGGCTGGGTATAACCCTTGGACTCCGCCCTCCTTCACCCCCCAGCACCAGCCCTGATCATCCTCTTCCTCAATCTTGAGGAACTCTTCACCTGTGAGACAGAGCGACAGCCGTCAGCGCCTCAGTGAGATTCAGTTTAACTTCACAAGGGTCGAAGATCACCTGCTCTGAAGGACAGTTCATCTTCTTCCTCTCCGGTGTAGTTGTACAGCGCTCGCACACGCACTCCTCCGATCATGACCCTGCGGGAGAAGATGACAGAGAAATCTGAGCGCTTTCAATTTTACCTCAACTCCTGAGGCGTCCAAACCGTATGGAAGCTAAAGTGCTATTTTACTATTATGCTAATATATTATATACAGTGTAATAGATGGAAATGTTATATGCAATTCAAATGCATGAATCTACTATATGCCTCGAAACATAACACTAAAAGAAACCTCGCCAGCACTGATTAATTCCTCCCCAAAAACGTTTATTCAACCCACTAAACAACTTGCAGCCATTAACATTGAATATACCTTAAAGCACACCGAACACCATCATTAAAAAGGTGACATTCACAAATGTGAATCTGCCCAGGACTGGCTGCCCTCCAAACACAGTGTCCGCATAAGAGAGAAACTGTTTTAAAGGAGACTCATGCCTAAAAGAGTTACAGTCCTCATGGCAGAATAAAACAGTTCACAAAGATGAAAACATCTCAACTGGAGCTCAGCCAAAAGCACACTGGAGGAAGATGACAAAACCAACTTTTGGGTCTTCATGCTTAAGTGCTAAAGATTGTCAGTAAGATTGTTCATCACAATGAACACACACAGCGTCCCTACAGTGAAACATGGAAGTGGCAGCATGTTTTATAGATGTGCTCTGAGGAAGGGACAACAAAACTCATGAAGGAGCGGAACACACACACACAATCTTGGAGGAAAAGTCATGTTGCAATACCTGGCTGGCTGCCTATTTTAAGCTTTTTTCGAATATAACCTTTCATGCAGTGTGTAATATAGCAGTTTGTGAATGTAAAAGGCCTGCAAAGTTTTAAAGATTTAACAAATCTGCATAATGGTCTTCATTGGTTGCCTGTGAACCACATTTGCTTTGCCCCGCCCTCAAACGCTGAAGCTGTCGCTGAGACGTTTGGTTCGTGTTGTTGAGAAGACGCTGTTTTCTGCAATGCAAATACACTTTAGAGAGACTGAATCTTCAAACGAACCGTTTTCAAACTCCAGAGAAAAGAGCTGATGCTGCAATGTAGAATAAGTATCTGGAGAAAATTAAAAGGTTTTTTGACCCTTGCATGTAAACCTATTGTGAGATTTGAAACCAAAGATAGTGTGTCAACCAAGATAATGTTACCTTAAAGAGCTATTTCTACCTGATTTAACACATAAAAATGAGTTTTGTGGGTATAAAAGTATGTATTCAGGTTGATTCAGTGATCGTCAATCATATTTCTGACTAGGAAAAAAAACATGTTAATTTAGATGTTAACCATTTTTAAATTCTATCTATAACATTCCATTCAATGCATCATTATTTTTGAACATTAAAATCAAAGAAAAATTAAAGTAAAAGAATGGAACGTTCACAGACTGTTAACAGCATGCACTACATGCTATTTTTAAGTATGCATTGTGCAACAATAAGCATTTTAAAAAGTAGTATGCAACATTGTTGTCACATGACCTCGTGTTTAATTCAGTGACTGCCAGCCAGGTATCATGCAAGAAACATAAATATGCATTTTTAATGCATTTTGTGTAAAAAACATTTCTTCAATCTTTTGACGGCTGATCAGATGATCAGATGAAATCAGCTCCAGTTCATTCATCACAGTGGAAATGAAGGTCAAGCTGAGCGCATTATAATATTGCACACAGCATTCTGCATATTTCGGCAAATGACACACTTCACCTTTATGACTGCAGTTCACAATCATTCCTCATCCAGCCGAATCACTTCAGCCGAGAAGGATTTGAACCGCTGACAGACGGAAACCCAAAGAGACTCGCTGCTCAATACTTACACATTTCATTTCATAATCTGATTCATTTTCTAATTAACTTGAATTAATTAATATTACCTTTGACATTATAATAGAGCACGTTGAGTGCAACAATTCTCAGTTAAGGCAAGACACTACAGGTGAATAGGGTCAAAATGTAGACTAATAAACATCACCATAATTTCCCTAGTTGATTAATTACAGTACATCAAGACTATTGTAATTTATTACAAGTTCTCTGAAATATGTTTAAATACTGAAATGAGGCATTATTTAATTAAATATGCCCTAATTTGCATACATTTCCAGAACACAAATGTGACACTGATAAAGCCAGGTTGCTTCATTTTGTTGACATATTAGAGCTAAAGTTTTTTTTACAAAGGGGATCTCTTTTTATCATAAATCAGAAAATACTGTCAACAGAAAATTCATGTTTTAGGGATAAAATGTATTAAATCAGGCAAATTATACATGAACAAACCCCTCTGTAAAACCCGTCAGAATATAGATAGGAATAAAACCGTAAAGTTTTTAACCTTAAGGTTAAGCTTTTAACCTTAAATACATCATAGTTGAAAATTTAGACAAAAATCTAATGGTGTTAAATATACAATTATAGACACTTTATTGTGTGTGTGTGTGTGTGTGTGTGTGTGTGTGTGTGTGTGTGTGTGTGTGTGTGTGTGTGGTGAGCTTACGCTTTCTCCTCAGGTCCTCTGTGTGCTTTTGGTTTCTTTCCTGGTTTTTGTTTTTTAATCGGAGGATTCCAGTCCTGCACCAAAAACACACATAGACGAGATTAGAGGACAAAAACACAGAAAGAAAGAAAGAAGAATCAAATGGGTCCTGTAGTCATTTTAAAACTTGTTTTGTGAATAGTCAAGTCATGAAACACTAAATTACAACAGTTTTTGACACAATCTGGATGCATATGATGACACACACCTCTATTTTGGGCCAGTCGGTTGGCATGCCCGGCCCATGGTTGTTCTTCCACCAGCGGAGATCATCAGGTTCACTGATGGACATGAGTGTGTGATGTAGTTCACCGTACACTGCTTTTATACTGAAACACACGCAATATACATATAAAAACCCTCAGGCTCAAACCCCATCAGCTTCCATAATATACATACATATAAAGTATACATACAATTTTTTCCTCAGAATTGTTCATTTAAGCTTGCAAATGCAAATTATAAAGTCAGAATTTTGAGATATAAACTCGCAATTCTGAGAAAAAAGTCGCAATTACCCTTCTTCTTTTTTTTCGTGGTGAAAACAAGCCTCCATAATATATACACATACATACATAAAGTGCAGAAAGCAAATATATATGTACACACAGGGTTAGAAATGGACACCCGCCAAATGCGGTTAAAAATCAACTGTGGCGAGTAACGCTGTCAAATCACGAGCCAATTTGGCGTTACTTATTATGTTTACTCACTTTGCTGGGGAAGTTCGTGTATGCCAAATCTGCGCAGATTTAGCACAAATACTCAACTTGTGAGTCATCATGATATATTAAATCCAGCGTATTGCGCAGAATCTGCTCATATCTGGTTTACTTGAACACACACGCCACTACGCAACAAATAACGGCGCGCTTGTTCATTTGCATTGAAGCAATAGCGAAGATTAAAAAGCATTTGGTTAACAGAAAAGACTTGAAAAGATTGTTATTTTCCAACATCCTACTTTTTTTTTTTTTTGATGTTCTTTGTACTGTATTGATCTGTCCACCTAAAACACATTTTTGTTGAAAAGGATGAGGATAAAAGAGGAAGGGAAGAGATGGCTGGATGACAGGATTTTGTTAAAATAAGAAATTAATGTATGAAATCCAAATTTTATAATATATATATATATATATTGCTGTGACGTAGTTAATTTGGATTGTTTTATCTTTTGGCTAGTAGAAGTTCTGAATGGCCGGTAACTTTAGCAGCCAAATTGGCCGGTGAGTGAAAATGTTAATTTCAACACACATAATTTTTTGTTAAAAATCAATTTCAATTGAAACTGTTCTGAAATCAACACTAACACATATTTGTTTTTGCTCCCTTCATAATGAACGGATCGCTTTAATGTATTCACTACAAAAAAACAACAAAAAAACTATCACAATTGTTTTATGGCAGCTAATGTAATGTTGTAATCAAACGCGTGTTGCCATTTTAAACCTCTCATTGTTGGTGATGTCGAGGTGTCTGTGAATGGACAGGAAGGCCTGTTTCAGGAAGCTGATCCTCTTCTTCTCCTCCTCCTGTGATTGGTCGAATACAGACTCCATTTCCTCCATGTATCGCGGTGCAAAGCCAGTGACGTCCTCTAGGACCTTCTCATAACGATCACGTGCCTGCAAAAACACGTAAATAATTCATGAATATATTATATATAATAAATATAATATGTATGTGTAGAAAGCCTCATTGCTCATTGACCTTGCTGCGCTCCTGTGTGGCTTTCTCTCTCGTCTGCTGAATCTTGGACAGTTTGCTCTCACTCAGGTTGGCGTTGTGTTTGGCTTGATTCTCTTTTTCCTGAGCGATCTGCTCCCTCTGACATGACTTATGATACGCCGCACGGGCCTTTTCCAGCTAATGGATACACAAAAACTTATTATTAGGATCACGTAGTGCTTTTCATGTCATATTCAGCTCTAACTTATGCTATTAAATGCACTGGGAATACAACTCATCTCATCTTCTCTCTCTAACTGGGACGTTTCCAATGTCAAGTAATATTTTTTTCCTCACTAAAAGCTGAATGCTGTATGAAAGGAAATAAATGCAGATAATAATAGGGTACAAATTTGAACTAATAGATATCACCACAATTTCCCTATAGTTGATTAATCACAGTACATTAAGACAATTGTTTTGAAATGCAAGTTTCCTGCAGTGTTGTTTAAATATGCTGTGAGGCATTATCTAATTAAATTTGCACATACATTTCCAGAGCTCAAATCTGGAAAATTTCTGGTTTCCTTTTATTGGCATGTTAGAGTTAAAGGGTTTTACAGAAGGGATTTTGGATATCTATTTTTATTATTCCATAAACCCCCAAAAAATACAGTCAACGGACAGAAAAAAATATTTTTAGGAATAAACTGTATAAAATCAGCCAAATGATATATGAACAAACTCCTCAGTAAAAATCTTCAGAGTATAGACGGGAATAAAACTGTAAAATTTGGTGTATATAAGTGATACCGAAGTGGAGAAAAAACTCAGAATAATGGCCTTTAATGATATGTATTGTAATTGAAATCTACGCTAATAGATCTACGTGTAATAAATGTGTATTTCGGATGTTTTCTTTCCACTAGTTAATGAAGCAAAATAGCTTGAAATAGCCTGTTTTTTCCTGTACTATCTTGCTTTAATATACTGAAATACTGAGTGGGATTTTAAAACAAATGGTTCAGTTATCGCCTATTAATTTGAAATAGTTGGCGACCTCCAGCGATTATATCATCGTCAGTATACGTCTTACTATCACCTTCTTTAATCTCTTCACCCAGGGCTTCTGAGCACGTGAGAAAGCCGTTCCAAGGTCATGTGACTCCCTGAAGCCGCAGAACATTTTCCGTGGGAACGTCTCTTTCTTCCACGAGCGAATGCGCTCTCCGTCTTCTGAAACCAGAGACTGGGAGATTGACGTGTGAAGGGCAGACAGACGCTCGGTGGACGAGAAAAAGCACTGCCACGCTCGCAAGAGGGACCCGTACAGCGGCCCTGAGAGAGAGAGAGAGAGAGAGAGAGAGAGAGAGAGAGAGAGAGAGAGAGAGAGAGAGAGAGAGAGAGAGAGAGAGAGAGAGAGAGAGAGAGAGAGAGAGAGAGAGAGACATCAGCTTTTATCCATTTACGTCACACTAAGCAAAACTGCAACTGAACTTGACAGCCAGCAGATTTTTGTTTTTATGTAACAGTGCTATTTTAATATCACTGAGATACTGTTAGCTTTTGTTAATATTTTGAATTAGCTTTTATTTTTATATTTTTCTGTTTTAATTTTTTTTTAAATGCATTTTTTTTAATGTATTCTTATTTCAGTTTTAGTTATTTTAGAATTAAGTTAAAATTTGTTTTATTTCAAGTAATGAAAATGTTTTTTTTTTCATGGTTTTAGTTAAAGGGGTGGTTGATTATGATTTCACTTTTCTAACTTTAGTTAGTGTGTAATGTTGCTGTTTGAGCATAAACAACATCTGTAAAGTTACGACGCTCAAAGTTCAAAGCAAAGGGAGATATTTGCTTTTAAAGAAATCGCTTTTTAAGGACTACAACAAACGGCTGGTAGAGACTACACCACATTCCTCCCGGGTTAATGACATCACCAACCCTAGAATTTACATAAACCCCGCCCCCTGAACACGACTTATAGATTATCAAGACAGAATATGCTAATCAATGACTAGAAGATAACTACACATACGCTACATAAATTCATCAACTAACCATTCAGAAATGTCCTGTTGCTTCTACATGTTGTCACTTCTTCTTGAGTCTCTCCATCTTTCTGACTCCGGTTTGAACATAAAAGGCTAAAAGTTTTTGAAATTTTCAGTGCATGTGTGTGTGAGGTAAAAGGACACGAACTCTTGTAACTCCGCCCTCTGTGCCGGGAGCAGCAGCTCATTTGCTTTTAAAGGAACAGACACAAAAACGGTGCGTTTTTGCTCACCCTCAAAAAGTAACAATTTTAACATGCTATATAAAAATATCTGTGGGGTATTTTGAGCTAAAACTTCACATACACACTCTGGGGACATCAAAGTCTTAATTTACATCTTGTGAAAAGGGCATTATACCACCCCTTTAATTATAATAACCCTGGTATGTAAAAGAGCAACAAAATAAGGGGTGGGTTGATGATAACAGAATCTTCAGATTAAAGCAAATGAAACTACTGTACAATAACTGACAAAGACATCAAATACAAAAACTCAAAAATGAGCAAAGATTCAATAATACCTATGCCAGTTTTAGTGAGTGTGACGCTTCTGAAAACAGTGGACCAATTTCGGACCAATGAGATCTGACTGTGGGCGGAGCTACTCTGAGTTTTAAACTGATCACTTATTGACAGTTTTTGACAGGTCAGACTGAAGCACTCACGAGTCTCAGTGATTGATTTCCACTTGCTGCTCCACTCAGTCAGCTGACGGGCGTACTGTCGCTCCACATGAGCCCGGTCCTTCATACATGCTATGATGTCATTACACGCTTGGTACGACTCTGATGTCCTCCGCACCGTCCGCACGTAATTTCCTGGCTTGAGACAAGAACAGAAGGAAATGGATGGCGTATTTTTGTAGGCCAAAACCCAGAAACAAGTTAGCATTTTAGCACTTAAAGTCAATGGGGGCTTTGAATGTTTGTTTGTTATTTGTTAAATACCCGAAATAAGGTCTGTGGTGAACACAAGATATTTTCACATTTTATTCTGTGACATAAAATGCATCCGTAAAACTCCCTTGTGATTTTCTGAAGAGCCTACAGAGACTACAGAGGTTGTTGGACATTAAATGTCATCAAAACTGAACAGGAAAACTCATAGTCAGGTAATGAATATGTTTTTTAATGATCTAACTATAATAACTCTAGTATGTAAAAGAGCAACGTTTACAAAATAATGGTGGATAGATGATGACAGCATCTCCAGATTAAAGCAAATGATCGTGATTGGACTAACCAAATTTACATATGTTAATGAGTGATTTTTTGCCATGTTACCAAAAGTAATTGTGCAAATTATATGACAAAGATGATAATATATAATTTCCCAAATGGGGGACTGGGAACATAATGTGTGCAAAGTTAGCACATCTGCATAATATACAAGAGGACAATATATTAGCAATAGGCTTTTTTTAGAAAGGAAAATGTAAAAGATAAAAAATATGATTTAGAGAGAATATATTGAATAAATAGTTAAAATGGGGGGAACAATTTTCAGATATTTGTGTGCCACACTTTTTAAAATAAAGGTTCCAAATGTGGGTTTTCACAGTGATGCCACAGAAGAATAATTTTTGTTTCCCCAAAGAACATTTCAGTAATCAGTTCTTATAATATATAAGATAATACATAATATAACTTAATTTTTTTTTGTGTGTGAAGAATATTTAAATAATCTGAAGAACCTTTTTCCACTATTAAGAAAGGTTCCATTAAATGTTACAGATTCTTTATGGAATGATGGATGCCCATTTGAATCTATGTGAATTGAGTCTCTCATGAAAAGCACTATTTTGTGTGGCACATGCTATGTAGTGCAACCCAAATCAGTCACTTTTGATCTATGGTGCTGCCGTAGAAGGAAGCTACCTATGTAGGGTGTAAACAGCAAGGCAGCTCACTATAGGTGTTGGGTCAGCTTTTTCCTTACCATCCAGAAGCTGATTTTGTTGAGGTCCTCAGGTGGGCCTGCGGGAGTGTCCGCCATGGTCACAGCTGGCTGCAAAAGACAGTCTGATTACATGTGTGTAAGTGAGGAAGAATCTGCATGCTTCATGTTATGGAGTATAAAACCAATACACCAAGAGAAGTCCAAGTTGTCCAGTTTCCTCAAGGCTGTTGTTACCCCTGCACTATCAGAACCTGCCTTGACACATCAGGTGACATGTATTCAGGGGCATCTGGGTATGTTTACTCATTTGTTTCCACAATCCTCCTAGAGGCTTCATGGCAAACAGACGGCCGCTCACTGCAGCGTCTCAGAAGTTTTTGAACCTTCTGCACATTTGCATTCCCCGGGCCTGTTGTTTCATCGGATGTAAACATCTTCTTGTTTTGACATATTGCAGAATGAGTTACATGCAGCAGTTTAGAAGTGTTAGAGATTTGTTCAGAACACTATGAGCAATGGTAATGATGCTTGACTTGCAAACACAGATGCTCTTGAAAAAGAAAAAAACGTCACCTGTGTACAGCCAGGTTGTTCCTTTTGACTTTTACAATATAACAACAGCCAACATTTTAGTCATGTTGATGAGTAACTTTAATCTAATATATGTCTATATTTATGAACTGAATGTAATGTTTTCGAAAAATTAAATTGCATGTCATTTGCAAATGAATGAAAATGTATTAAAGTTTAAATTTATCTTTATATGTGTCATTTCATAATTATTTCTATTCTCTTTGACGTGGTTAAAGTGCACTGTCGACTGAAAAATGTATGGTACACAAAAATAATGTAATTTCTATCGAAACTTGTATGTCATGTATTTAAATATATTGACAGTTAAACATTTGTAATGAAGAAGTTCCAATTTAGTGCATTTAAAATGTATTAATTGAAAAAAAAGTAACATCAGATAACACACTAGTTAAAATTTGAATCAACTACTTTATGTGTGCTTTAGTATGCATGTCAAATGTGTACTTTAAAGCACAGCAAAAGATCATTAAAGTGCACTCCCTTTAAATGGCCTTTTTATTTCATTAATATCATATTATCTGCAAGTACAGCTTTTTAAAAATATACTTTTAAGATTTGGCGTACACTACAAGTGCATATTAAATATAATTAAGAGAACTTTTTCACAAGGTAACAAAGTCTAAAATTACATCCGCTGTGTTTTGGGGTCAAAAACACATGGTCACAAGATGCAAAATAGCAAATGACGAGAGCAACAAGTCCTGCGACCCGCTTGATATAAAAAAGAGTCTGTAGAGCAGTGATTCTCAATCTGTTGTCTGCAAATCACGGCAACTTGATTGGATGATGATTAAAATAAAAAAAGATCTGAATAGTCTTGCAAAAATAATGCACTGGTAAAAAATTAAGGCAACTTCAAAAATGATAAGTGTATGAGAGCCACTGCTATAGAACACAAAACTATTGACACATAATATGACTTGTGCCTAAATGCATGGGTGAAACTTTACAATAAGGTTTCATTTGTTAAAATTAAACAAGAACTAATAATGAACAATACTTCTACAGTAATTAATCATCTTTTAACATTTAATGATACATTTTTAAAATTAAAAGTTGAATCTGTTAACATTACTTAGTGCACTGTGAACTACAACTGGTCCATTTTATTCAATTAAATAGAAATTCAATTCAATTTCTATTGAATTTAATTGATTTGTATTTTTATGGCATTAATAAAGATGAATAAATGCTGTAAAAAATGCACTGAGTGTTGTTGTTAGTTAATGTGAGGTACAAATGAGACCTTACTGTAAAGTGGTAACACTTTATGCATGTATTTGAGAAGTCTATCTGATAAAAATAGGTCGTGGGTGAGTTTCTGGCCGTTATCCAGAGCATGCAACTGTCCATGTGAATCACTCTGGGGACTCGCTGCATGCGAGACTGCAACTGGATATAGTCAGTTGTGATGATAAACATCTCTGAAATGCGCGGTGAATTTAATACGATTAAAACTGACAGAAATCTTTATACTAAAGATAAGGCTCACAAAATCACACAAACTAGCCAAATTAAAGAACGCCAAAATAATTAATGGACATAACTGCATCGGTATGTATTAATACATGCATTTATAAGCATACTATAAAGGCGTGTCTGTCTGTGTGTGTTGCTACTGGAATCTGGGATCAGAAATAGAGTTCTCCCCCACCCAGGATTCCATGCACCAGCCGAGCGAACTCCAAATAAACAAGAGCTGGTGGGTCATCTTACACATGCTTCACAACACACACACACACACACACACACACACACACACACACACACACACACACACACACACACACACACACACACACACACACACTGTGCAAAATACAACAGTCACAAAGTGGAGTGATATTTGCCCCCCTGGAGGCGATTTTATCAGAAAGTAAAGCTATAGTTAAATAAACTAATTAAAATGATCACTGTCGAGTCTAAACCCATAACTAGAACCCAGAATAAAATTGTCAAATATATCCATTAGAGTCACATAAAATGCCCACAAATTTAAAACATCATCAGAGGGATTTCCCTTAAGTCCAGGTTCACTTCTGACCGTGATGGTCATTTATATTCTCATGTTTCTGCATGAGAAACCTACATGAGATCACAATCATATCTCTAATATGAAAGAATGGCATAGGGAAAAACACATGTATACAAAAATACAGCATCATATCAAAATTAAATCACATCTTTAAATAAACTCATAAAGCCCAAAAATCTAGGATTTTTGTTATTGCACGTAACAATCAATTGATAGTAAAGTACAAAAACATAATAGAAGCATTTCAACAGCACTGATCTATTGATCAAGCTCTGCGTGAGCTAAATATACACATTAACACACAAAAGTTAGTTTTTCACATGCAACACTTTCAGATAAATCAGCGTGTGTGCGCAACACTCTTTACACTGTATGGGTAGTTGACGTGACACACATCTAAAACAATTTTTTATGATTATCATGCATGCATATTTTATGAGCTCATATTATGAACTAATTGTACCTACTTAAAAAAGAGGTGCAAAACTTTTTCTTTTTTTTTTTAAAAAGATAGAAAAAAGACCAGTTGCAGCACCTAAAATAAAAACATTCATGTCAATCTAATCTTAAAATCTTGATGCTGAAAAAAAAAAAAAACATGAACATGTTATTTGTCAACTACCCAATAAACTTAAGTTAAACTGAATAGAAAAAAAACAAGGCTTTTTACCTCCAGTCCTTGGCTTGTTCTGTCCTCCTTCAGGATCCTTCACTTCTCTCCCATGTCTCTGTCTGTCTGATGTTCACTCCAGTGTCTGTGCAGTCAGTCAGCTGTTGCCAAAGTGCATATGTACATGCAAGTGTGTGTTCTCCTCCTCTCTCTCTCTCTCTCACACACACACACACACACTGAAACATACATAATCTCTCATCTCAGTGTAAATGAGTTGTCAGGTGTGAAATTTAAGTGTGTTGTAGAATGTGAGAGTTATTTCAGCTCTCTGCCAACCACAGCTCAGAGCGAAAAACCGCCAACATGTGAAGCAATTAGTGTGTATCGGTGTGGTTCATAAGTTCAGAAGCAAACAATACAGCCTGAACAGAATATGCAATTTCTATATCAAAGCATTTAAAGTTATAAAGTGCTTAACTTAGCATCGTAACACTGGCTGAGTGAATGTTGATGATTGTTTATTATCAGAGTTCATCACCTCAGCAACAGGAACGGTGAAGAACCCGCAGTGATC
The DNA here is from genome assembly GCF_949319135.1 of Squalius cephalus. Lineage (NCBI taxonomy): Eukaryota > Metazoa > Chordata > Actinopteri > Cypriniformes > Leuciscidae > Squalius > Squalius cephalus. The sequence continues at coordinate 3,621,869 of NC_137146.1, read as the reverse complement.
TCTACTGCATCATACACAGTCAATGGTGGCCTGTGGGAATTTAAGAAATAGTTCATCCTAAAATAAAAAAATGACATTATTTACTCACCTTAATGGTTGTTTCTTCCATGGAACAATGTTCAAGCATTAAATTAATAAAGCACACAGTGAAAATAGGCTGTTAAGCTGCAAAAATGGCTAAAAAAATAGGGGGGGGGGGCACTTACTGTATGTTTTGCGTATGATTGTTTCTCAAGAACAGATGAGAATAAATTCAACGAGAATAATTTATTCAAACCTCTTAAGTAGAGCTTATGTATCATCATATTCATCAATTATTGTACAGAACAATAGAAATATCTGATATTTATATATATACTTTAATTCTGCATTCATTTCCATACACACACGCACACATATATTCATATATATTTCCTTTGTTTCTAATTCCTTAAATATATTTTCAAATGAAATGGAGTTATGCTTTACTCCTATAAAACAACCACCACCGCCATCACAAAACACACACATACACACACAGTCCGTGTTTGTGTGTATGTGTGTGCGTGTAGGTTAAAAAGAGCGCACTTAAGCAATATAAACGATGGGTTCTTTCATTGTGTTCTGATCTTTGGAAGACTGATTCTGCTTATGGTATTAAAATGCTTACATACTTAATCCTTATATGGTTATTATTGGCATTACGATGACTGTTTTTAGTGCTTAAAGTCAACACGAAATAGTTTGTAACCCATTTTTCTTTCATAATCCAACATATTTTCCGATTTAAAAAAGGACATTCACTGATAAAAATGTAAGGCAAGGCTTGTTTTTATCTATCGCAAATTGATTGGATGGTGAAAAGTCACTCAACATGACTGATGGTTAAAAATAAGAGAGCTTGATGACATCAGCCAAAAAGGAATTACATTTGTTTTCTTTGGAATAATGTGCACTGGAAATGTGTATTAAAAAAGTAAACGGGGTCGATTCTGATTTCATGTTGACCTTAATCATCATATTATCAGATGAATCAAAGCCTGTACGTCATGATGCTAAAATATGCACAGTAGCCTCTTTTTTATCAATATAATGATATAATATTACTAAAATTCATTACACTTTTTGATATAGTCATCCCAAAAAACAATGAAAGAAGTACATTCTTTGTGTGTCTCTGATTGGCTGAAGAAGTTTGCCCATCTGGCTTCAGCTGAGATGACAAACATTTGCTCAGAACGACGGAGACGATGACTTTAGCTTTCACTCGGCAAGAGTGTTTGAGTATTTCATAGCACTTCTCCTTTGCAATCATCCCCATCTCTGTCCTTCAGTGGAAGTCTTTCCCTTTCATCCCAAGTGCTTTTTGTCTAACCACATTCTTTCTTTCTTTCTATCCTCAAACTAGTTCTCTCTAATTCTCCTCTAGCTCTGAGTCGTATCATCTCTCATGCGTTCGTTCTGCCCTTCAGAAGAAACAGTGGAGACAGAGAAAGCAGAGGAGAGCCTAGAAAACATGGAAGGGGGAAAGGAGGAAAAGAAAGGAGGCAGAGCATGAGGTATAAGAAACAAAAGTGCTTGACCATCTAGAGACTAAGATGAAGAATTTGGCATTCAAAAAGCAATTAGTTACATTAGTGTGCAGTATGTAATTATAGGGCATGTGTCAGTTGTGTAATTTTAAATAAATGCCATGTTTAACAAAAGGAATGAGATGCAATTCAATTGATTGGTGTGTTCTTAAATGGAATATGAAAAATCATAACTCAATGCATTTATAATATACACTACCAGTCAAAGGTTTAGACACACTTGACTGATTTTATGTTTCTTTCAACCTGATTTTAGGTTGACTTTTGATCTAAAGCCTTCTCTCTATGTTTAAAAAAAAAAAAAACAACAACTAGAAACTACACGTTTGCACGTGCATGAAAACAAAAATGTGAAAACTTATTTAGTCACTACATTATATAAATATTTCCATTTGTATTATTTCATAGTTTTCATACTTTACTATAATGCTAAAATTAGAAAAATGTACATAAAGAATGAGATGATGTACAAACCTTTGACTGGTAGTGCAAAATAAAACGTATACATGAAAGTCACAGTCTCAAGAAATGGGTTTTGTGATCAAATTAAGTCTTCCTTAACTACTCTTCATCTTAAGCATACAAAAACATTGAGGGCAGACTATTTATTTGTCGAGTAAAGCTGCAGGCAGAAATATCCATGCAGAGCTAATTTTTAATGAAATGGTGGACCATTTTTAGAAAAACAAATGTAAAGGCTTTTTTCCAGTTTAAAAAATGATAATTTCCCCTTCACTTCTTCTGTCTAGTTTGCTTTCTAATGTTCTTTTGCTTGTTCATCAGATCCTCGTCTGAATCTACCCTTCATTTCCCATCCTTTTCTCATCTTCCTATCTCACCTGTCCGTAAGTCTCTTAAGCGCACGCTCAATGTTCATGCGATGTCCGACCCGACTCACACCCAGATCCAGGAAGTCCTCTTTTGTCAGAGATGGCAGGTGGGAGCCATCAATCTCGTTGTCGAGAAAACGTTCCCGGTGCTCTGCCAGATTCAGGTAAGTCAGCCAATCAGCAACATCATATTTGCTCCAGTAGGGGAGGGGCTTAGACACAAATGGCTGATTGGGTGGAGGAGGCGTTAAGGGCGGGTAGCCCATACAAGATGGGGAGGAGCCTCCAGACAGGTAGTTGGTAGGGGAGAGTGACCTAGAGACAAGCGCAGGGTTAGGAGGAGCCACCGCAGATGGGAGCGAGAAGAGAGGAGAAGTTTGGGGGAAAAACTGGTCTGAATATTGATGGGAGACTCCCAATGGGGGTGTTAAAGGGGGTTGGATTTCAAACAGAGAGCTGTAAAGAGGCGCAGATGGAAAGAGAGGGAGCGAGGATGGACGCGGAGGTCCAGGTTGCGGGTGGTCCGAACAGGAGATGAGGGGACTGGGCGCTCGACGGCGCTGAGTGTATGAATGAGATTCAGAACGCCGCAGCTCTGGCCCGGAGAACTGAAACTCTGAAACTTTTCCACGATACTTAGAGCGAAGTTTCGGAGACAAGGGATAAGGAGAATAGGATGGAGAGAGCGGTGGATAAGAGACAGAGGAAGGTGAGAGGGGCGCATGAGAGAGAGATATTGGAGAAATGGGAGGATGAGGTATTGATGGAGGAGAGAGTGGTGCATGAGCCAGGGAAAGAGGAGAGAGGGGGGTATGGGGCAGTGACGGAGGGGACAAAATACCGTGAGGAAAAGAAATAGGAGAATTAGATGGTGTCCAGTCTTTGAGAGGGGATGGAGCTGGGGTTGGGGTTAGAGGTAATGGGATCGGGATCGGGATTAAGGCTGGGGTTAGAGCTTTTACAGGAAGAGGAGACGAAGGTACAGGGTTCAGAGCCACAGCGGGGCAGTTAGATGTTAAAGAGTTAGGGGGCAGGTTTGGAGAGAAGGGGCGTTGGAGAGACTGAACGGAAGCAGGGATGAGAGGTGCACAGCCAGAGGAGGGATCACCTGGAAACCTGAGAAAGAGAAAATAAAGGTATGTAAACCAGAAAAAAGGTCATCAATAAGATGCATGCCAGTGAAAAAGTTTACCACAACAATGCTAAAGTGTTGTGTGTGGTTGCCAAAGAGAACTGAGGTGGGTTAACTTATTGGGTTGCTATGATTTGAGGTATCATTCATGTCCATAGCCAGAGGCGTAAAGTCCAGGTTCAGAAAGTAAAAGTCCTCCTCAGTATTTTGTTCCAATCACCTGGATTTGCTAATTAGCACAGTTTTTCAGCCAGGAGATTACTAATTAGTGAACTAATTAGTGAAATCAGCTGGCAGAGTTCATGGGTGGAATAAACATATGGCAGCACTTTTACTTTCAGACCCCTGGACTTCACACCTCTGTCCATAGCACAAACAGGGTAAGTTCCAGGATTTGTTCAAATGATTGTTTATTTGAAAAACTGGTTGCTTATGTTAGTTTATCCAGACTCAATTTGTCTATAATTGTGACTTCATTATCAATGCAAAAATTCAGGTAATTTCAAATGCAGTACTGTATTATTAGTAAGAATGTGTCTACGTGTGTGATTGTTTTCACAAGATGTCTCACCTATGATTTGGTGGTGGTCCCTGACCCTGCCAGCCACCAAGCTGTTGTAGTTTACTGCTGAGTTCATTTATGATGCTGGCCTTAACATTGGAGAGAGGAGAGTTCAGACGTCGATCCATAAACGCTGGAATCTTCACTTCAGTATCATCTACTCTTCCCTGTTCTTGCTCCTCCTCTTCCCTTGACCTGTACATGTTGGGAGCAGTGCTAGCCTGCCGCTGTAGCGGTGGTCCGGTTCGCCCATTCTGTGTGTGTGCGTGGTATTTTAACATATTTTGAGTGTGTGGTTTAGCTAGTGGCTGGTTTGGAGGTTTGGATTTATGAATGTGCGTTTTTTGTGTTTTTTGAGTGAATTTATCGGTGTGAGAAAGAGACAAATCCAGGGACAGTCTTTGGTCTCCTTTGAAACCATCCCCTACTATCCCGCTCTCCATACTTTCTCGCCTTCCTTCCCTCTCCTTCTCTTGGCCTCCTTCTCGATCCATTCTTTCTGCAAAGTTTTCCATGTGGTGATCACTGATGCTGTGACTCTCCAGTTCCTCAATTCCAGAATCAACCACAGGCTCCGACCAATCACGCCCCTTAAGTGCCGGAGGAAGTCGATCACTTGCTATAACTGATTTACTTTCCAAAGGCATAGTTGTGGTGACGGTCATTACAGCAGCAGGTGCAGCCATGGTGGAATACGACAGAGACACATTAGTGTGACCTTGGTGTTGATAGAAAAGTGGTAGAGGTCGATGCAATGACATAGGGTCAGAAGAGGAGGTGGTGGCTGGGGCGGAAGGGGAACTCGAAGGAGGGAAAATCTGAGGAGAAGGAAGAGATGGGGAGAGAGCTGACTGAGTCAGATTGGCCACCTCACTGTCATAAGATGTAAGACTAGAAGTGGCAGAGTCTCCCGCTTGTGGCGAGGATAAAGGCTGGGGTTGGCCAGTGTTTGGGTGCTGGGAATAGCCAGAGGGTTGAGACTGAGGAGGGTTTGCAGGAGGTATTTTAGGACACAGCTGTGGAGTGAGGATTAGAGAAGACGGTGGGAAAAGATATGGATGTACCACAGCAGAAGGATGGATGGGTGTCTGCTGTGAGTCAGCATGCATGTTGTCTGGTAGGGACATGGCATCTTGCGGGGGATTGGAAAGCATTTGCAGGGACTGTTGGTCATTGAGTGACTGAGATCCTGACAGCTCCTTCTGTTGTTGTTGTTGATTATATTCTGTTGTTCCATGGGTGTCTATTTCTATTCCGTTTGCAAACTGTATAGGGGGAGGTAGGGGCTCTGCAAATACAAACTCATCATCCACATCCACAGATGGAGCAGGAGGAGGAAGCATCATCACATCGCCACCCTCTCCAACCCTTAGATTTCCCCCTATCTTCACATCCTTCTCTCCCTCCTTTTCCATCCCACTCTCTCCCATCTTCTGTCCTCCCCTGTCATCCTGGGAATTACTGGTGGGACTTTTGTCAGCTGTGCCGAGTTCACTCTCCTTATCTATGTAGGAAGGCCTGCGGGGAGGAGGCTTGGGGGGTATCCTCTTGTGCCCTTCTCTCTCTCTTTCCCGCAGGTAAGTGTGGTACTGATTGGCTCTGTTGTCCCTGTCCTGAGGGTGAGACTGGTACTGACTGGCTTGATTATCTGTAAACCGCACCTTTGGTGTCCCTCTTTCCTCTCTATCCATAAGGTTCTGTTCATTCCATTCCAGGCTCCCCGTCCCACCTCCAGTCAATCGCAGCATTCGAGGAGACTGGGGGCGACTCTGTGGGCCTGGCCCACCTGTTGTTGGAGAGGCACCACTAAGGTAGACTGAGGTGTGTGATTGGTATATGTAGAATGGAGGAACGGGCTTTTGGTTTGTAGGGGAGACTGCAGAAGGAAAAACTCCAGTGCTGGACATCTGGCGACCGAAGTGCCGTTCCTCTCTACGTGTACGGTGGTCGTCTTTCAGTGCTCGCTCACGTGCTGCCAACGCGAGACCAAGCGGGCTTGTTGGGTCTAGAACTTTCCCCGTCAATGGGTGGATGAAGGTAGTGGCTTGATGAGGTGTAGCTGATGCGTACTGCGGCAACCCAAACGCAGGCGGCATGCTTAAGGCATCACCAGAGATCAATCCCTCATCAATAGATTTAGAAGAGCGCAAACGAGAGGTGGTGTTGGCCTCCAGTGGAGTTTGAGCAGATTCCTTCTCATCTAAAATATCCTCCTCAGAGGAGTAGTAAAATGAGGCGCTTTTCCGACGGGAATCACGGAAGCGCTCACGTTCCCGCTGTGCTGTGCTCCTGCCCAGTGTTTCCAGTTTACCTGGGATATTAGGTGGTGGAGGTGGAGTGGGTGTAGGAGCCATGACTGGGTTTTGAGGCTTTTCCTCTTCCTGCTCTTCATTCATCTCAGGAGACAGTTCTGTATCCTCACTGCTTGCACGGCTACTGTGCCCAGAGCTGCTGGTAGATGGCGCTTTAACAATAATCGTAGGGATTGAAATGGAACTTTTCTGCAATTTTTCTCGGGCTGTTGTCTCCTCCACCTTGCGCTGCTTCACCAACAGCCCCTTCCCACCTTGCCGACTTGCAATCTTAGCCACCGCTTGCGCTTGGTTACGCTGTGTGGTGGACTGTTTGGCGCCCACATCAGAGGGAGGTGTGGCGTTGCTATAGCCACGTCTCATACCCCCCATTCTTGCTCCTCCCATCTTGCTGGTATCAGTTTCAGCCTGTAAAACACAATATTTCTAAGATTTAATACTCTTTTTTTGTGGAAATATATGTAAAGGAAAAGACAAGAAAGAACAAAGTCTATGACCGATGGCACTTCTTGGGACCTTTGACCTATGGTATCAAGCTCTTACCCTGCGGTTGGGCGGGACCCTGTGCTGTGTCTGGGTGTGAGAAGGGTGGTGTGATGGAGGCAGAGGAGGGACAGCATAAAAATGTGTTGGTGCTGCTCTCCTATCTGTGTGGCCACCGGCAGACAGGGGCGGCTCAGGCGCTGAGGTGTCGGGTGGAGGGGGAATGTCCTCTGGTCCAGGCACAGAAAGACTACGGGACAACTTCATAGTAGGAGGATGGAGATGTCCCCTCTCCTCTTCTGTAACTCCTTTGGAGAGAAGACATGCAGAACACAGTTAAATAAAGTTTGTGCAATTCACCAACGACAGGTCACGGCTACAGAGGGTCACTTGTGGGGTTCCACAAGGATCAGTCCTTGGACCAAAGCTATTTTTTATTATATATCAATGATATTTGTAAGGTGTCTACTCAATTAAATTGTGTCTTTTTTGCAGATGATACAACTCTATTTTGCTCCGATCAAAATTTGAGACAACTTCTGCACACAGTGGAAGCAGAAATGAAAACATTTTAAAAAATGGTTCGATGTTAATAAATTGTCATTAAATATAAATAAAACTAAATTTGTTTTATTTAGTAATAAAAAAAAAAAAATACAAATGTCCAGATCAGAACTGAAATGAATGAACTAGAAATGGTAAGTGAAACTAAATTGACCACAATCTCAGTTGGAACATAACCTACATAAAGTCAAAAATTTCAAAAACTCTTGCTATCCTTTCCAAAATAAAAACACATTCTTGATTCAAAGGCCCTAAACATACTGAAATAATGGCCCAGTCTCTAATAATGACATATTGCGTAGAGATCTGGGGAAATACATACAAAACAACAATAAAACCAATTGTTGTTCTGCAAAAATACACAATAAGAATTATAAATAAAACAGATTATTATCACCTAACAAACAAGCTATTCATAAACTCTAAACTATTACAATTTAATGACTTAGTAGAATTTAAAATAGCCAAAATAATGTTTAAAATAATAAATAATACATTTTCAGACTGTGTCCAAAACCTGTTTCAGATGAAATCTACTCCTTATGAGCTCAGAGGAACACTCATGTTCAGTAAACCAGTGTCAAACAGAGATGTCTGTCTGTTCAGGGGGTTAAACTGTGGAATAGTTCTGATGATGAACTGAAAATATGTAAATCCATAGGTAGCTTTAAGAAATTATAACATTAGAATTATATTACATTATACAAAGCTGAATGAATTTAGCTTCTTCTTATTTTAGTCATTCTTTATGTGCGCAAGATGGCTTTGGTGTTTGGTGTTGTGTGTAAAATAAAATAAATGTAAAAAGGATTGGCGCAATTAGCATAAGCTTCAGCCGACACCTTTTTGGTCAAGTAACTTTTACACTGTTTTTTAATTTTGGTTTCTATGTTTGCTTGTACAATTTTTTTCTTTTATTTCTTTCTTTTGAAGTTGCTAAATAAACTAAAACCGAAATAAACTAAAACTAACTAACTAGCATCCGTAATTGTAATTGCAATTACAAATTTGATTAATTGTGCAGCCCTAGTAACAGTGCAATTGAACTAAAGAAATGGATTCAACACCTTCTGCATTTAAACTCACCCATGGATTTCTGACGCATCATCATAGCACGCTGAGTTGAATGGCCTGATGAAAACTGGGCTTGGTTATAACCATACCCAGACCCTGATGGCATCATGCCAACACCTGATTGTTCAAAAGTTTGCTGTGAACAAAGAAAAGAGACTGATGGGATTAAATATTTATCACATTTCCTTGCTGCCTCAGTGAAATACGGATTACAGCACTATATTCACACATGAACTGCTTGTAAATGTACTTTTTTTCAGCAAATGCAGCACAGAGGTTGTTGCACTCTTACACTTATTACCAGGTGAAAAGCCTTACTAAAACAGCTTTTCAACACCTAAGATCGGTCTAACAAACGTAAATGGCCATTTGTAGCAATATACTATAAAGAAACACTTTCTTCAACCAAAGCTACTAAGTTTCAAAGCTGTGTACTGTATATAACTCCTTTGAAGCTTATCTTGTAGCTACTTTTTCCAACGAGAAGCGGTGGTTTTTGATGTCATGTGCGACTCTACAGCGGAGTAAGCTGATGCAATATTCAAACAGGCTTTTCAAAAGTTCTCTCTCAATTTTAATGTTAGAAAGTCCACTTCATTCTAGTGACTTGTTTTGTTCGGATGGTTCACCGATTTGAGTCTCTGCACAGCATTTTAGATCTTCTTTTTTATTCTGAAATATTTAACTACAGTATATGCTGCTGTTCATTACAATGTTTTTAAGGTAGTTTGTTCAAGTTTATGCTGGTGATAAATGACTAAATATATCATCAGTAGCTTTACCTTTAAGTAGCTTCCATTTTTCCACATGAGTAGCTTTAAATTATGAGTACCTTGACAAACTAGCTTTAAAAGTAGCTTCCTCAAAACTGTCGAATCACTGTTAATCAGTACAGAGATAAATGAAACCGAGATGTTACCTCATTAGCGTTTAAGCCCTTGTTTCGTTCCTTCTTGCCCCCATGACCTCTGTGACCCTGAGAGTCTGATGTGCTAATTGTCTGTTGAGCAGCGGCTAGAATCTCGTCCAGCTTATCTGGAGAACGAAAGGATAAAAAAAGATGCCATTCATGCTATAAATCATGAAAACATATTTATTGCCATTTGGTCTTTTTATTCAACAGACTGTCAGACTGGAGGTGAAGCCATGTGCATATATCATAATATACATTAAAATATATTTTAAGATATAAAGAGAAATGTATAGCAGGAGATGGATATAAAAGATGTCATAATAAAAAGGAAGATTTCTTACTAAGGGCCATTTGATAGACACTCTTCTTCTTTTCTGGAGCTTGAGAACTCTCTGAATGATCTAAACAGAGAGAAAAATCACATTAAAACAAATATGCAACTTCACACACAAATACACAGACAGAGATAGTTACACATGTATCTGACCATAATGATCCAAACAAACAGCTTACAAGGCACATTCATACATCCCAGAGAAACTTTCATGAATTGCTCATACAGTAAATGCCTCCCATATGATAGTTGTGCTAACTTGAGGCAGTCACAGTACACATTTCATCATCATCATGCATTTGATAACTGACATCCACATACCCATTAAAGCAAAATCAAAAGATAAATCACCTGGTTTCTTCCATGGGGTGGCAGCTGTAACAGAAAGTGAGTAATCTTACATATGCAATAACTTCCCACAAGTGCACGCTTTACTGGACACTATGGTGACAATGTAATATAATATTTAGTTTTTTTTGTATCATTAATTTAAATGATTCCCTTGTAACAGTATTAGCACTCATCAAGTGTGTTTCTCAAGTTTGCAATCTATTTTGAGTTGTCATGGTAACAAACTGAGAAGACGACTGACAGCCAACAAACACTGTAACATGTTTTCATTGTCGTTGACCAGAAACACATTTTATAACTAATAAATGTAAATCACATACAGTTGTTCGTTGTTTAAAATCTACCACGACCTCTGGGTAGCACATGGTTAAGTTAAAAGCACAGTGTAATTTCTACTACTACTACTACTACTACTACTACTACTACCAACAGAATAATAAATTCATATCCTTGAAACATTTTATATGAGAAGACAGATTACTGAAAGAACATTCTGATGAGATTAAATAGTTGATTTCATGAAACATGTCAGAAAATTAAGATATTTTTCATCCTTAATTCAGAAAATATACGTTTTTTTTTTTGTTTTTTTTTGCTTATTAAAAATGAAGCCTGTTTTAAGTTTAATTTTGGTTTTTCATTGTGACATTTTCATGACAAAAATATGTATATGTGTAATGTACTATTTAATGTTTTCAAATAGTGAAGTATTTATACATTATGGTTGTGACATACAAATATCATTTAAAAAAAACTTGCATCAATGCAAATCTAATGATTGAGAAACATTGAGAAACAAGGATGAGAATCCTTGAGAAACATTGTGAATGAATGAAAATTACAAAAAAAACGAATGTTTAATTGCCACAAAATTATATATATATATATATATATATATATATATATATATATATATATATATATATATATATATAAACACACACAAAAGTCGTTTTTGTGGCAATTAAGTACATGGTGTGAATTGTGGATAGTTTTAGGTCATTCATTCTAGAATAATAATATAATGGTTCAAAATGACAAGAGATTGCACAGACCTTTCTCCACTGTGTGCAAAGAAGAGAGAAAAATAAGCACATAATCAGTCAAAAAGATGACAATGCATGATAATAAGTTTTGGGATAAAACTGCTTAATATACTAACATGTATTTCATGCATGTATATGTATGTAAGGTGAGGATATGTGTTTGTGAGATTGTACCCATCTCCTCCAGTTCTGAAGTCATGGATTTGGAGCGCAGAGCTATAGCCGGAGGGGTCAGCCGCTTACTTTGCTGGGGAACTAAAGGTAAGGAGAGAGCGCTATTAAATCAAATCAAAAACTGTCTGCAATGCCATTTATTCATACTCCCACAGACACATCCACAGTAAAAGCAGACCCTGACCTTTCTTCTTAGGCATTTCCTCCATCTCAGGATTTCGTGCAACCATGACGACCTTCACCATCAGACTGTTCCCGCCCTGGCGAATCATGTTCACCACCTGCCGGTGACCCACCTTCACTACATTGATTCCATTCACCTGTGAGAAAACAGCGATAATGGCGACACTGTACTTTGAATAAATAGTAACACTTTGGGTTAGTTCACCCAAAAATTAACATTCTGTCATTAATTACTCAACCTCATGTCATTCCAAACCCGTAAGACTTTCTGTCCCTCCATTGACAGCTACGCAACTACCACTCTGATGCTTCAAAAAGTTCATAAAGAGATCGCAAAACTAATCCATATGAATTGAGTGAGAACATTAATCAACTCACACATCAGTTGTGGTAAACGGAAGCTCAAGCATTTTCGCTTGAAGTGTGAGAACCAATGAGGTTCATTCTCGTGTTACGCAGCACGTTTGAGCTTCTGCAAGAACCAATGAGGTTCATTCTCACGTTACGCAGCACGTTTGAGCTTCAGCAAGAGCCAATGAGGTTCATTCTCACGTTACGCAGCACGTTTGAGCTTCAGCAAGAGCCAATGAGGTTCATTCTCGTGTTACGCAGCACGTTTGAGCTTCAGTAAGAACCAATGAGGTTCATTCTTGTGTTACGCAGCATGTTTGAGCTTCAGCAAGAACCAATGAGGTTCATTCTCACGTTACGCAGCACGTTTGAGCTTCATCAAGAACCAATGAGGTTCATTCTTGTGTTACGCAGCACGTTTGAGCTTCAGCAAGAACCAATGAGGTTCATTCTCACGTTACGCAGCACGTTTGAGCTTCATCAAGAACCAATGAGGTTCATTCTCACGTTACGCAGCACGTTTGAGCTTCATCAAGAACCAATGAGGTTCATTCTCACGTTACGCAGCACGTTTGAGCTTCAGCAAGAGCCAATGAGGTTCATTCTCGTGTTACGCAGCACGTTTGAGCTTCAGTAAGAACCAATGAGGTTCATTCTCGTGTTACGCAGCACGTTTGAGCTTCAGCAAGAGCCAATGAGGTTCATTCTCATGTTACGAAACACGTTTGAGCTTCAACAAGAGCCAATGAGGTTCATTCTCGTGTTACGCAGCACGTTTGAGCTTCAGTAAGAACCAATGAGGTTCATTCTCGTGTTACGCAGCACGTTTGAGCTTCAGCAAGAGCCAATGAGGTTCATTCTCATGTTACGAAACACGTTTGAGCTTCAACAAGAGCCAATGAGGTTCATTCTCGTGTTACGCAACACGTTTGAGCTTCAGCAAATGGTATGTTCTCATTCGTCAAGCCGGTTCAGTTTAACTTCTGTTTATGTTTGCTAAACAATGTTTATATGTGAATAAAAGCCTAAATTAAATCTGTTCATTGTATAAAACAATGGAGTCTCTTCAGAAAATTTGGACTAAACTGCTCAATTCATATGTATTAGTTTTACGATCTTTTTATGAACTTTTTGAAGGGTCAAAGTGGTAGTTGTGTAGCTGTCAATGGAGGAAAAGAAATCACTCAGATTTCATTAAAAAGATCTTCATTTGTGTTCAGAAGATGAATGAAAGTCTTACGGGTTTGGAACGACATGAGTTTGAGTAAATAATGACAGAATTTTCATTTTTGGGTGAACTAAAGCTTTAAGATATTTTGTAAGAAATGCAACCGTTCAAAGGTTTGGGGTCAGTAAGGTTTTTTTAAAAATACCTGTTACTTTTATTCAGCAAGAATGCTTTGAAATGATCAAAAGTGACAGTTAAGACATTTATAATATTACAAAAGATTCTATTTCAAATAAATTCTGTTCTTTTTAACTTTCTATTCATCAAAGAATCCTGTAAAAACATATCACGGTTTCCGCAAAAATATATTATAAGATGCTGAAAATTCAGCATTGCATCACAGGAATAAATTACATTTTACAATAAATTCAAATAGAAAACCAATAAATTAAATTGCAATAATTTTTTAGAATATTTGTTTTTTTGCTGTATTTTTTTTATCAAATAAATGTAACCTCTGTGAGCATAAGAGATTTCTTTCAAAAACATTTAAAAAATCTTACCGACCCTAAACTTTCTACCTCATTATTCAGTTCAAGTGACTTTCACGGTACACATAGCTTTACAAAGATTGTTTTTAAATAAAATTATATTTGACAATTATATAAGAAAGGAAATCTGATTTGCAGTTTAGAGAGAGAGGAACACAAGTGGGCGTCTTAAGCATTATCATCAGACTTGTTTCAAAATGATTCAACATGATTCACACTCCACATTAACCAGCCGGGAACCGTGAGGTGAAGGTGTTTGCTAACAGGCCGAAGCGTCTGGAGATGCATCAATACAAATATATTTTGCAATACCAAATAGTCAAGATGGCATATACAGGGTACACAAGCTCCACGTCATCTTCTCTTGCAGAATCAAATTAAAGTCAGTAACACAAGTATCACAGTGAGGCTTATCACCTCAGTGTAGGTGTTAAGATTTGTTCAGTCTAGGGTTTAACACCTCACAGACAGGAGACTACACCGCTAAACTCGTTTTGGCTTTGCGTTCAATCTGTATTTGTATAACTGCCTGTGGCTCTTTATCTAATAAAATCCGTGCATTTATTGTCTAAAACATGGTTGCATCTAAGGAGGCGAGCTCTTTGCTGACCTCGATCAGGAAGTCCCCCATCCGCAGACCGGACCGCCACGCGACGCCCCCCTCGTCCACGGACTCCAGATACTGCAGAGCCGGAAAGGCAGGAGTCGGGCTGAACTCCTCCACAGGAGTCTGGGCTAGAGATCATAGATCATAATCACAGATGAGATCTGTCCATGTCATGATGTGCTGCTGTTATCAAACCAGAAAAGAGCTCGATGATGTCCATCACTCACCTTTGGCCCCTCTGAGCACAAAACCAAAGCCTTCATTGTCTTTTTTCTGCAGAAGTACAGTTTTCTCCTTTATGATGTAGTCACTGTCAGAGAGAAAAGACAGAGGTGTTTCGAAGCTCGTGTGAAAGACTCACAGACATGCACAAGCTCATTTCATCAACCTAGAATCAAAATTAAGACATAATTCGTCATCATTTGAGAATACCACTCTGGGTTATGATCGTAAACTAAAACCAAAAAATAAAATAAATAAAAATATAATAATTCAGTTAGTGGCCAAAGCCAATAAATAATTAATATTTTTTTTTGTACTAAAATGACCTGAAATAAAATTAATAAAAACTATATAGACATGTAAATCTAATAAAAATGACAAAAACATAACAAAATACTTTAGTCATTTTAAAACTTAACGAAAACAATATGTAACAATAAAATAAAATCAAACTAAAAATCTAAATATTAATAGAAAAACTATACTAGTACATTAATGATACTAAAATAACACAGTTCTGAATTGACAGGAAAATGTAGCTGTTTTGTAAACCTTTTTTCGATTTTTAACCGTTTCAAGCACGTTAATCATCTTGAATCAGCAGAAAATGAGTTACAGCATAAAGTGGTCAAGCTGTGGCTGGTAAACCAGTTAAAGTACAGCTTTCGTTAGGTATTGACCAGCTTGGACCGGTTAGAAACCAGCTGCCATGTTCCAAAACACAGCTTCTATCTAAAGCTCAAAAATAGATTTTGAAATGTCATATATGTTGGATTTACAGTAGCAACGATAACGTTAGTAACTATGGTATTTTGGCGGACACTATGGTTACCATGGTGAATGTATGAGGGTTTGTAGGCTAGAAGTGTGCAGTTAGTTCAGAGCAAAGACAATGACAGTTACAGACTAACATTATGTTTTGTCGGCTCAGCTCTATCATTTTGAACATTGTGTGTTCTGACTGCGATGTCAAGGCAAAATATCTTTGTTCTGATGCTCGAATGCCTCCAGCTGAATTAATGCTACAACGTTAAGCCTGTACTCTTATCATCTTGCAAGAATTACCACATGGATCACCTGCAACAAATTTAGATTTAAATTTTTTTTTTTCCAAACATTCAATTTTGGCTGTGAGAATTTTAAAATATACAGTAGAGGAAATATACAACCTACTCAACATTAAGCCTAATGTGAGTATAATGTCATTTAAGGTCAGGATGTTCCAACAATGCTGCGATAGGAACGTTTTTTAGAACATTTATCTAACATAATAACCAGTTGCTGACATGTACATCACCTTCACATAATGTTATCCAAAACAAATGTGAAACATTCTCCATTATTAGCTTTACGTCAGCCTATGTTGATCAAAATGGATCTCAATTTAATAAATCAACAAAAAATGACTTTATAGTGCCTGTGAGCTCTTTCCATTAGCTAAATCTGTAGTGATATTACAGTCTTCTTTATCTTCTTCCACAGGCATATAGATAAGATCCCCATAATCCTGGAGATCCATTATGGATACAGCACAGTTAGCTATTTAAAATTTGCATATTTATCCCACATTCGTTCAATCAAGGAGCATCACAACAAGCAAACAAATTAATATTCAGATTATCAGTGTTGGAAAACTAAAACAAGTTCAGTTTCTGTATATAAAATGTACAATTTAACACCTTTAACTTGAGCTGAATTTTTTTTTTTTACGAAATCCTCTCACATGACAAGTCTCAAATTTTAATCCGACACAACAGCCAAACTTTCCAAATTAAACACCGTTCTGAATGGCATCATCATCCATCATGGATACAGCACACGACCCACATAATTGGCAAACACAAGGTTTAACACATCGAACAACAAACATATCAGATGTTCCTGAATGACAGCGGAAAATACTGTGATGCAAAATGACAATTTGTTAACAAGAGTTTGGAAAGAGCAACCATTCGTTTAAATGCATCATTATACTGTACTGAGGTACTGTACTGTACTTAACTAACAAATGACACACTTTAGACTTCTAGTTCTTACATAAAGCTAATTATAAACACTTATGACGAACCCGAGCCTACAAAACAGAAAATTGTACAATTTTAGTCAATCCCAACATTTATAAATCCATCTATTTATGCCACATTTGTTCAATCCAGGAGCATCACAAGATGCTAATGAAATGATATTCAGATTATCATATTCAGTTCAGTTCCTGTAACTGAAGATGATTACAATTTAACATCTTTAGCATGAGCTAAACGTTTTTTTTAATTATTATTATTGAAATTGTGATTTTCAAATACAAAATCCTCTCACGTGACAAGTTCGCTCATTTTCTAGAAGTTGATCCGTCTCGAATTTTTACCAGCATTTTCCTACTTTAACACCATTCTGAAAAGCATCATCATATCGCATCTGTGTAGGAATGACAGCGGGAAGGACTGTGATGCATAGATGACGATACGCCAGGAATACTCACACACATTCATGCCGTATTTGATCAACCCCGAAGGATCGCAACTTTCTATGATGCACACTTTCACACATATATACACCCATAGTGACTCATACCCCTTTCAATGATTCACAAACACACATACATGTCACATGAACTCATTTAAAACACACGCACAGCAGGAAAAGGTTTTCTGACGTGTTGTTCCTCCATCGTATGTACAATGACAGACACATTCACGACTCAAATGCACACGTATAGACGCATACACACACGCACAGAAGAGGGATCTGATTACGATTAAAAGAGCAGACTGTTCACACACACACACACACATACAGATGATATATACTGTATATGAAAACATTGATTCTGCTCAACAGTCTGTCTGCTACCTCTTCAGAGCATCCATCTGCCTCTCTCGCTCTCTCTCGCTCTACCTCTCTCTCCGCAGCGACAATAAAAGAATGGAGCAGCCGATACCTGTAAATGAACCAGACGCTGCGGTTCTGGGGACCGAGCGAGGGCCATGAGGATGAGAGGGAGAGAGGGAGAGACAGGTCTTTCTCTCCGTATCCCCCCATTGCCATGTCCCCCCCCTCCTCTGAGTCCTCCTCCTCTCCGGCCCCTCGTCTCTCAGCGCACACACAGCCAGAGGAGGAGAGAGAGAGAGAGAGAGAGAGAGAGAGACACCGTGCAAACCTAGAGCCTACATGCTTAAGAACGAGTGAGGAGGAGGGAGAGAAAGGGAGGGTTTAACAGAGCTCACATTCAGTCACTGCGACATTCAGAGAGAGACAGAACGAGGAGGGGTTGTGTGAAAAGAGAGGAGGGAGAGAACGAAAGAAACAAGTGTGGGAGAGAAACATGCTTTAAAGGAATAGTTCACTCAAAAACGAGAATCCTGCACTCGTTTCAAACCTGTATGATTTGTGAAACGCTGAGCGTTCACGCAGCTCTTTTACATATAATGAAAGCATATAGTGAGCAAGGGCTGTCAAAGTATCTCCAATGACATATACTGTGGCTTCCTGAAGCCATAAGATAACTTTGGATGAGAAACAGAATGAAATCTTAAGGGAAAGTTCAATTCTGTCAATCATTTACTCACCCTCAAGTTGTTCCAAACCTGTATGAGTTTCTTTCTTCTGTTGAACACAAAAGAAGATATTTTGAAGAATGTGGGTAACACAGTTGATGGACTCCATTGACTTCCATAGTATGGAAAGAAATTCAATGGAAGTCAATGGGGTCCATAAACTGTTTGGCTACCGACATTCTTTAAAACATTTTTGGAACATTTTACATTTGTGACCCTGGACCACAAAACCAGTCACATGGGTACATTTTTTGAAATTGAGATTTATGCATCATCTGAAAGCTGAATGAATAGGCTTTCCATTGATGTATGGTTTGTTAGGATAGGACAATGTTTGGCCGAGATACAACTATTGAAAATCTGGAATCTGAGGGAGCAAAAAAATCTAAACATTGAGAAAATCTCCTTTAAAGTTGTTCATTTATGTTCTCGATTGTGCTGTATTTACTCACAAAAATAACTGTTTTATATATTTACGGTAGGAAATTTACAAAATATCTTCATGGAACATGATCTTTACTTAATATCCTAATGATTTTTGGCATAAAAGAAAAATCGATAATTTTGACCCATTCAATGTATTGTTGGCTATTGCCACAAATAAGCCCGTGCGACTTATGACTGGTTTTGTGATCCAAGGTCACATATAAGCATAGACGCTTTCACTCAAAGCGACTTACTTTGCATTCACGGTACAGATATTTTTATAATGACTTGTGTATTGATTGCTTTCACGATACTTTTATGGTGCATGGAAAAAACAGACCAAAAAACATAATAAAAGCAGTGCAAATGTTGTTGAATGTAGTGCATTTTTCAATGACACAAACACAAATGAGATTTCAGAACTTTGATGGAGGTATAATTAATCTTTTCCTCAAATAAAGCATCATATGACTTCAGAAGACTGTGGATATAGTGAGAATATACACTACTGTTAAAAGGTTTGTGGTCAATAAAAATGTTTTTATGAAAGAAATTAATACTTTTTATTCAGCAAGGAGGATGCATTAAATTTATCAAAAGTGACAGAAAAAAACATTTATAATGGCTATACCATTCTTTTGGGCTTTCTATACATCAAAATATTCACAAAAATATGAAGCAGCACAATGTTTCCAACATTGAGAATAATCAGAAATGTTTCTTGAGCAGAAATCATCATATCAGAATGATTTCTGAAGGATCATGTGACACTGAAGACTGGAGTAATGATGCTGAAAATTCAGCTTTGATCACTGGAATAAATTACTTTAAATATATATTACAATAGAAATTATTTTAAATTGTAATAATATTTCACAATAATATGGTTAGATCTAATATGTTTGATCAAATAAACGCAGCCTTGTTGAGCATAAGAGACTTCTTTCAAAAAATATATTTTTTTAAATCTTATAAAAATCTTTGGGTTACTAAGAACTGCATAAACATTCTTCACAAATTTCCCTGTTTGGACAGATAAAAAATAACAGAGTACAGGTTTGGAAAGACATGAGGGTGCGTAAATGACAGATTTTTCATTTTTTGGGTGAGCTACTCCTTTCATACAGTACTGGAGATAAATTGTGGGATATTGATGAGTGGGTGAGAGAAATGCGAGCGGATACTGGTATTCATCGCACACATTCGGCCTGCATGGCAACAGATGATCAACACAGCTTATATGTGCACGGACACACACACACACACCCATGCATACATACGCAATTAGTTGTACATAACACAACCTATGCACACACTTTTACATATTCACTGGAAACCAAGCCTTTTCAGCTGATGCACCGTGTGTGAGAGAGAGAGAGATCTGAGCAGAGAGACAGCAGTGGCTCACACCGCATGTGTTAATATTCCACATGAGAGCCACAGATCCAAACATTGTTGTGTAATTTTTTGAAAGTGGCTGTGACATTTGCATTCCCGTCTAGTGGAGGCAAAGACTCGCTTTTTGCACCTGCCAGCAAACGTTTGAAACAGGAAGTAGCAGCTAATCTTTCTTATGGTGAATCCATTTGACAAAAAACCATCAACAGATTTTATTGGATCAACATGTACAGTTTAGTTTATACTTGCACAAACACACACACACTTGTTTCACTATATTACAAACACACACACACACACGTACACATAGGTGCACACACAGGCGCGCGCACACACACACACAACCAATGCTGGGTACACACCAAAAGATTTTTTACATCTTATAATATTTTCAAAATGTGATAGACCACAAACATGGGGACAAAAAATCCTAGATTTAAGCGTTTTGCTCCTATAGTGTGTGGTGTGCCATGATGTGACAAAGACAACACACCACACACAAACAGATTTTCAACCAGAGTCTCGACTGTGAACACAGGAAATCTCGCAAAATCTCGCGAGACTTCAGAATAAGCATGGCGGACGATATGCAGGAAGAAATTGCGATGATAGTTTTTGGAAAGATGTACATTGTACCCAACATTATATAACCTCTTATACAGAAATATATTCATTCTTTATTGTCTTTATTTATTCTTTATTGGATTTATTGTCTCTTTAGAAAAAGTTATTTAATCCCTCTATAGAACCTCACTGAAACCTTAACACTCAGCTTCCTGCGAGAGTGTGTGTGTGTGAGAATGACCGTGTCTTCCATCATCTCGCTTTCTGACTGGATATTGTTTTGTTTCACATGATAATCTCCAGAACGTGCGCACGTTTGTCCCCACACATCAGGATTTCTGATCGTAAATATTAAACATGTTGAATATTTACGATTCGCGATTGGGGCGGCTCTGACGTTCGTCCGAGCAGGTTCGGACATTCTTAACACACCTCACACCAAGGGAAAATCTGATAAGATAATCTGTTGAACCATCAAGATAATCGGGACATAGCTAGGATTGTCGGAAGGGGGGAAATCGGCCCAAAATCAGCCTGATTATCATTTGGTGTGAACCCAGCATAAGCTAGAAATGCAAAACCAAAGTGAAACCACGATCTAAGTTCAGTTTTTTTAACGTATATATTATGTTAACAAGGAGAGTTTTATTCTGATCAAATATTTCTACTGTACCTAAAGTATTTAGAAATTATGGAATATTAACTAACATCATTTTGGTGTCAGTCAATTTTATTTTGAAAAAAATAAATTAATACTCTTATTCAGTAAGGATGCATTAAATAAATGCTGTTCTTTTGAACTTTCTATTCGTCTAAGAATCTGGAAAAAAATTATCACAGTTTCCACAAAAATGATCAGCATATTTCTGAAGGATCATGTAAAACTGAAGACTGGAGTAATGATGCTGATAAGATTGTAAAATAATTTCTACATAAGTTTATATATATATAATTTGCAAATAATTTAATTAAAATATAATTGTTAAAAATATTATCATATTATTTAAATATAATATTATTAAATATTAAATACATTTGATATTACAATAATAGTAAACCAGATAAATGTCTACTTAATTCAAACTGAAATATTCATATAATATGTGAATACAGATTTTGTTCTGTTCCCACCTGGGCACTTCGAGGCCATCGTACGTTCCTACTGTGTAATGACGAAACAGTTTCCTCTTCACCTTCTCACTGCGGCTCTCTGAAACACACACACACACACACACACACTCCGACTGTTAGCACATGTAGGCGTGTATATCTGTGTAAGTGGAAGTGTGATGTATTCAAATTGATGTGATTTTGCATATTTGTGTGTCGTGCGCATGAAGATTATGTGAGTAGGCAAACCACCACAGGGAAAAGCTCTCGGGGACGTCCTCAAAAAAAGAGAACAGGACCCATAAAGGATTCATAAAGAAATTAATTCACTGTTGTGTTTCAGGATTACGGTTACAAAGTCCCTACAGAGGGAGTTATTCTCTGTTATTATCTGAACTCCCTGAAACGCTTCCATTGTAGTCTTTGAGTTTTCTTCCGGGAACAAACACTTCACAATATTCCTCATTTAAATAATTAATATGCAGAATAAAGGGGCAGGGCCTGGTTGAGTTAGGCCCCGATCACACCGAACGCGTTTTTCAGGTTAAAAAAACCTTTTTTATGTTGCTAGGCAACCACCGAAACAGCTGTCCTGTCAGTCAAGTAAACGTCATATTAGCCTTTTATTAACTTTATTTATTTTCTGTTAACATTGTGGCAGTTACTGCGTTTTTTATGTTGCTAGGCAACCACAGAAACAGCTGTCCTGTCAGTCAAGTAAACGTCATATTAGCCTTTTATTAACTTAATATTACTTTCTGTTAACATTAGCCGCGTTTCCACTGTCGGGCCAGGGCCGGGCCGTGCTAGTGCGTGCCAGGGCCAGTCGCGTTTCCACTGTCACTTCCGGGGCTTGATCGGGGCTTGCTCAGGGCAAACGGCCAGGATTTCTGGCCCGTCGAATACCTTGGGCCAAAGCGGGCCAGCTCGGGCTAGAGGAGTGGTTACGAACAGAGGCTGAGTTTACCTGAGTCTGGAGACGGCAGCGCCGGATGATTCTCTCAGCATTAAAGGGGGGGTACAATGGTGTTTTATGTATTCAGAGTTGTTTACAGTGTTAAAGAGATGGATTATCATGCTAAACATGGGCAAAGTTTAAAAAAAATATTTTGGACGAATAACGGAGAATTTCTGTGCCGAAAATCTTACTTCCGGGTTGGTACAAGTTTCGGCTGGTTTTTTTCGATCGTGGATCTAATGACGTAGATGAGAGTGGAACTCCTTATATGAGCATTTCTCTCGGAAAAGCTCGCCCGCGCACACGTCGACCAGAGGAGAGCGAGACCGCGCACATCAACGCGCTTCAACAGGAAATCATAGGCGCCAGCGCTGCATAGGATTTGTTCAAGAATGTCTCCAAAAAAGTGTGTTTTTGGATGTGAGGGAAAGCTTACCGTGTTCAGTTTTCTAAAGAACCCAGTGTTACAGGAACAGTGGATGCAGTTTGTTTTTCCGGGGCAGCAACGGAGTGTAGGAAGTGCGGTTGTGTGTTCTGGTCGTTTCAGTGACGAATGTTTTATTAACAAGGCCCAGGTCGACGCTGGATTTGCAAATCGTTTGCTATTAAAACGTGGAGCGGTCCCAGTGATAAAAGACCCCATTCATGTAAGTACAACTGGATCAGATTTCTGTCTTTTGCTGGAAATCAAGAACTACCGCTTGACTCTATAGCTCCGCCTCCAGGACCTCGGCTTTTTCCGGAGAGAATCGGAAAGCTGTATTTTTCTTTTATAAATATAATAAAACTAAACACTTTTTGGAGATATTAAGGATGCACTACTACTCTATAGGTACTCAAGATTAACATGAGATTAGGTGAAACTGTGCATGTTATGTACCCTTTAAAGACTTTTAAAATAATTTAACTCGCGTTCATGTTTGAATGCCTTCTGTTTGTGATGCAAAAGACTATGCGCGCTAACATTACCATAGTAAACATAGTAAACGCTTGAAGATACGCATAGTAAAAAAACAGTGAACGCTTGAAGAAATCAGACCAATCATAAAGGCTATCATGTTTTTATTTTATCTGTCAGTAGCCTAACTTACGTCTCGTCTCTTTATACCGGACTCTCATAAAATAAAGCAACTTTTTTTTTCGGGAGCTTCCTCTGTTTCTCTAACTGAAAATATCAGTATGGGAGTCGAGAGAGTGCTAAAGCTCCTCAGGTCGTATTTTTGGTGCCATATATTTGTAGAAATTATCATTCTTTCTAAATGTGATGTATTATGTCCTGTAACTACCAGATAAACAGAAACAGACGCGACTGAAGAAGTAAGTGTGTCCTCTTTCTTTTGTGAAATAGACCTAACGGTAATTTATTTCTGAGTGACTAATGTGCAGTTTTGACATAAATTAATTCATTATGATCAATGTATCACGTTTTATTGTAAACCTGAGGTAAAACATCGATGCTTGGGTTTTAAATATTCAAGTAAACAACAAAAATGCCAGCAAACGGCCGCTTTTATCATGTTTGTTTTCAACGCTGTTTCCAGTGATTTCTGATTAGTTTTCTGATAAAACTTCCATTTGTTGGTGAAATGATGGGTTAGTGTGACGTTGTTCCAGAGAGGCGTGTTACGGGCGTGTTTTAGTGAAGCGCTGTGGAGCTTCTGGCCCGACAGTGGAAACGCAGGCCCAGTGCTATTAGCCCGAGGCTATTAGCCCGGCACGGCCCGTTTAAAGCCCTGGCTCGCACTGGCCCGACAGTGGAAACGCGGCTATTGTGGCAGTTACGGTTCGTGAAGTCGTTAAGCTCCTGGTAACCCGCGAGATGACGTTAAGCTCAGTGGTAAATCACTGTCATAGGAAAACAATTTTAAAAAAGCGCCTCTCACTGCAAAAAACGTGTTCGGTGTGATCAGGGCCTTAGTTAGTAGT
The DNA here is from genome assembly GCF_949319135.1 of Squalius cephalus. NCBI lineage: Eukaryota > Metazoa > Chordata > Actinopteri > Cypriniformes > Leuciscidae > Squalius > Squalius cephalus. The sequence goes on along the minus strand of NC_137146.1, from coordinate 3,597,505 downwards.
GTGTTGAAACTGGCGGTTATGGTAAGGGGCGGGATATTTCCCAAACACGCTCGAAGCGCTTGGCCAATCACAACACACTGATCCAGCTGACCAATCAGAGCACAGTGTGCTTTTCAGAAGGAGGGGCTTCATAGAGACAGGAACTAAACAGAGCGTTACTGACAGACTGGGAGGAGAGGAGCTGCAACAATGGAGAATATGGGGGAAATAAAACATTCAACATTCAAACAGGAAAACTTGTTCTAGTAGAGCACAAAAACAACATCAAGACTTTGTAAAAGGGCATAATATGGTCTGTTTACTTTAAGTGCAACATAAGTTCACATTTAGATGTGCAGAAGATGTTAATGTTTCATAGGTCAGGAGAACTAGCATTCACAGTTTTGTTTAAACTTTGTCTCAGATGTTTCGCCAACTCCTACTGTTTATCTTGAGAGAATTTGATGAGAAACGTTTGAGTTCATATCGAGATCTTTGACTTTTCTTTCCCAGGACCTCTACAAACCTGAGCACTGTTTGAGACCCTGTTGAGACTCCGAATAAAAGTCTAATTGATTTCCACTTTTTCTCTTTGTTGTCTAGGTAGGAGACAAAATTGAGATATTAAATAGAGCTCAGGTGTGTGTTTGTTCGTATACACTACCTGTGTGCTGCTCCTGGTTTTGGGGCAGCACCTCTTCTACACATTCAGAAGGAAACCAGCCAGTGCGGCCCTTCACTGTTCCTTCCCAGAATCCTCCTTCACCGACGCCCAACACTGAGAGAGAGAAGAGTTTGACAGCGCTTTAGTAGATTTAAATATTTAACGTTAACATTATTTGGCATTTGGAATGCAGTTGAGTGAAACTGAACAAGACGAAAATGTAAGATTTTTTTCATGCATTTTTTATACATATTGACTCGAAGAGAACGACATTATGAGAAAGATCATCTGACCTTTGACCTTGTCCCCTTTGCTGAAGCTGATCTCACGCTCACCGTGAGCAGAGTGAGAACGTGTCGCCACAAACACGCGGCCTGGAACGGCACTGTAGAGCCTTTTCCTCTGACCTCCACCCCCCCTACAACCGACACACACACACACACACAGACGGATAACAGTTCCGTCACTGTTCACTAACACTAAAACTATTAACTTGTTAACAGTCAACTCTCTTTTTGAACACAAATCTGACCTTAAATGGCTGTAGTTTATAAATGCTTTGGAATACAGACCAGAGGTCGGTCTATTTTTTAAGGCACTTAGATTATTGCAGAAGTAAAAGTAGCTTCAAATAATGAAAGTGTAAAAATGTTATAGAAGTTTAACTTTACTCTAAAGCAAATGAACTGAGCTAATATATATTACTAAATAATTTGGACTCTAAAATTGCTGTAAAGTCAAAGCCATATGTCAGATTAAAAGTTGATATGACAAAAAATTGAGCCTGCTAAAAGGTTTTAAAGTACTGTGTCCAATGTAATGCAACGTCAAATTTCAAAAGTTTTCACGGGATGAATTTTGAGTGTTTTGAATGATACCTAATTTACTGTATGATGATTTCTAAAATATGTGATAGGGGAAAAGGGCAATAAAAAGTGTCCTGCTACCAAAACACTGACCGTTAACAGTCTAAAATTGTTTTCGGTAATTCAAATAAAGCTGAAATAAAATAAAATAAAATGATGAAAAACTTAGAAAACTTGAACAAAATTTTTTAAAAGTTACCTAAGCAACTAACTGAAATAAGTTTAAGTTGTAAAAATACTAAAACTAAAATAAATATAAATTAGAGCTACTGTACATAGAAATATAAAACACTAGACAAAAATACAAACTTAAACTTAGAAACTTAAAAGCAAATTAAAATGACTAAAACTGAAATACAAAATCTGATAAAAATGACAAAAACACATAAGAATGAGTACTAAGAACTATATTATATTAATACTATATTATATACATAAAGTACTAAAATAACACTGGAAAGACAGAAGAATCCAAAAACACAATAACATGCAGGCATAAAGTTGTATCTTATCCAAAGTAATAGAAAATGGTGTAGGCGGGTGACTTTGTGCATTAGAGCCCATTTATAATGTTGGCTTGGCTTTATTTTATAGGGTAAGTTTCCAAGGATTTTGTGCAGGAATGTGATTGTCATAACTCCTTAATATTTGGATACCATCCATTATTGAACACCATGGGACCAAACCACCATGCAAAATGATTATTTCTAGGATGTAACCAAATTTTCAAGACCAAATGTAAGTGAATGACCAAAAGTATCCCAGTCTAGTCTGAATATATTCTAGGTATACTACTGTACAGACTCCATAGAATGAAGGTTTTAGCCAGATGATTGATTCTTTTACACAGTAGACAGTGTTTGTTTCTAACCCACTGAGTAAGAATTAACTCAGTATGGCAGCGGAGCTTTGGCCAGAAGCCTAACAGTGCAAAACAGTGAGTCAGAGCTTCTGTAATGGTAACATAAGAGAGCAACAGAAATCAGTGCTGACAGTTAGCATGTAAAAAACCCCACAATGATAGAGGTAAGGGTCTAAACATGAATTAACACTTGAAATTTGATGTTTATGCACTACTGAACAGCAAATGTCTCAAATGTCTATAAACTACACTCTGAATCTAAGGGTGAATATAAATGGCTGATCACATTTCACCCCAAAAGCAAAAGAAATGACATTTTGCTTAAAATATCATGGGAAAAAAGCTATTTTTAGGGCCATTAAAAATTGTCATGACAATTAAGCCCATTTTCCTTTCTCATTACTGTAATGCATCGAGACATTTTACTTTTAATTTTTTTTTTTTTTTGTAATTTCCATTTTTCTTAATTGCGATTATTTTTAGGTAGTCATTATCATGTTTTGTTTTATTAAAAAAATTACAACTCAGCATAAATAAAGGCAATATAACTGAAGCTACAGTCGATAAAAAGCTAATAATTAATCAAATCATTAAAATGTAAAATAAAAAATGAACATGCAAATATTTTGTTAAATTATTAAATTTATTAAATTATTTAAATATTAAACTCTCAGTTGGTTTGGAAATCCTTGTATTATAGTAGGAAAACTGGGAGAAATATTTGCTAAATTATTATGAAAACAATGTTGCGATGTAAAACAAATTGAACTTATTTTTAAGACTTAATTTGTTTTGAATTAATAATCGTTTTGATTTTGGTTTGAAATATGACCCGGAAGAGTTCCTGACAGCCTGAGATTGTTTAGTCAAAAAAGACACGTTTACCATGGAAATCAAACGACGGGGTAAAAAAAAAAAAGGTAATTACAACCCATAGGCATCCTGGGAAATTCATTTATTAATTTATGATGCCCTAAGGTGATTCTCATTTCCATCGGTTTGAACTTGGCTTAAAAAACAGCTCATCCTAGCAGGAGTCGCTCTTGTTGCGTGTGCTTAACGCCTGCTGAGAGTCTGATGATTGATTTTGCAGCACAGACTGAACTGTTTTTCCCAGACTGTAAGATTTGTGCTGTTTGTCATGATTTGCTGTTTGCTTTACACAGCATTGGTAAGTAACTAGCCATTGCAACTAGCTTTTATATTTTTCAGTATTTTCCACAAAACAGCAGATTTTCCATAATTTAGCTACAATAATCAAACTTCATGTCAAGCATTACTAAATCTGATTCATTATTTGAAATAAAACTGAATAAATATATATATATATTTATATATGTGTGTTAAATGAAAAACTTAAACTAAATTAAAATTATAAATGTTGCCTTGGCGATTAACTGAAATAAGTTTAAGCTGAAGCACTAAAATTACTAACTGGAAATAAATAAATAAAAACTAAAACTAAACCTGAACTGAAAAAAATTAATCAATTAAACCTAAACCTTTATTTTTGAAAAACAAAGACGACAAAAGTACATAACAAGATCACTAAAAATAAACAATAAAGCTAATTCAAAATATCAAAACTATAATAGTGAAATTTTATGCATTATATTATTATTATTATTCTACTCACTTTTTTTTACACAATTTTTTTATTTGAAATATATTTTTATGTATTAATTTTTTTCTCATTTTTATTATTAATTCATTTTAGTCTATTTATTTTATTTCTTTGTTCAGTGAATTGGTTCATTCAGATGGTTAGTGTAAATTAAAACTGTTAAAAAAATTCACTGATTAGTTTCAACTATTTATTGAGACTATATATATATATATATATATATATATATATGTGTGTGTGTGTGTGTGTGTTTCTAGTTGCATTTAGTGTACTTTTATTCAGTGTTGTTGGATGAAAATGATGCACCAACAAACCCAGTGAACCTGCCAAATCTGCCAAAAATAAACTCTTCACAGGATTTTTACAGGATCTGCTTTTGAAAATCATCACCGCAATGGCCAAAGACGACCACCACAGACATTTTTTATGTATCCATTCTCACCCCTGCCTCCCTCGCTGCTTTTGCTGCTTTTCCTGCTTTTCCTCCTTCTCTCCTCCCTCCCTCCCACGAGACGGGGACCGGGTTCGGGCTCCACGGGGACTGCTGGAGCTCCTCAAAGCGAAAGAGGCCCGGCGTTGAGTCTGATTGAAACGAGAAAAACGAATGATTTGGCGACTGATGTCTGTGCTTGTGTGTTCCCTTGATGGCCAGCAGGGGGTTAAGGGCTACCTGAGCAGGTGGCATGCTGGCGGCAGCGGTGGGCATCGCTACGGGATCCATGAGCGTTGTCATCGTGTTCTCGCTCTTGGCGCGGAGCAGCGGGTGAGGATGCTGAAGGCCAGCCGTGATGGGCTGATTCAACATACCGTCCAGAAAGTGAGGAGAGTATTTGGGAGTTTCCAAAAATGGAACTGATGGGAAAGAAAATAAAAGATTAAAGGAGAGGAGATTATATAGAGATGGGCTCTGTTCCAAAACTTAGTGAGCTGCCTTGATGTCTACTGTCTACTTAGGCATCTGCCCTCTAAGGAACTTCAAAAGCAAGCGATTTGGAGAGAGTTCACAGGCAGAAACTAAGTACAACGGAAACACGACACTGTTCCTGACAGTGTTATTTTAGTATTATATACAATTATAGTATATTATCGTTTTAAATTGTAGTAATGTTGTTATGTGCCTTTGTATTTTTGCATATTTCTATTTAGCCTTAATTCATTTTTAATTTGAGCAATTTTAGTACTTAAACTTCAAGTTATTTCAGTTAGTTGCCAAAGCAACATTTCTCTTTTTTGTTCAAGTTTTTTTAAGTTTAAGTTTTTCCTCAAATATTTATGTTATTTTATTTAACAATTAAAGAAAACTTTTATGAAAAATCACTAAAACTAATGATGCAATACTCTAATAAGAATAAATAATGCACAAAACACAAATATTGAGTAAAACAGTCTGCTGTTCATCAGTATACAGACCAGTACTTTGTTTTTTTTTAACACTGAGCTTGTCACAATTTTGGCTTCTCTGTAAAGGACACATGAGACTAGACAACAAAATCACACCGATGATGTCTTAAAGAGCGGCCTACATAGGCTAGACTTTGGAAGAGAGCTTTGGTATACTTATCATTTCTTTCTGTCATAAAGATGCACACTCACCAACATCTGCATCATTGTGATTTTTGATGATTTCTCCAAGTTCAAAATGGCCCGACATCACAGCAACCTGTAAAAACAGAATTACAATGTACTTTGCAACAATGCAATCTTTAATTTGAGGATTTGAGGACAACCATTTGCACAAACACTTGCTACTGTGTGTTAATTTTTTATCTGTGCACTTAATGTGAATGTCTTTTTGTTTCACTAGCCTTTAAATTTTCAGTACAGCGGTGAAACATCCCACATGCATTTATAATAAGTCATGTGATTAGAACTGATAGCACACAGTCACCTGGAAGGGGGTTTGACCATGTTTGTTCTTCATCTCCTTACTGGCTCCTCGGTAAAGAAGGACCCGAACGCAACTCTCCTGAATGGACAGAGGAGATGATGTCAATCATTAGTCATTAGACTAATTAGTGTAAACTTAAACCATTGAAACATTTTGTTAATTGTAATAAAGCTGAAATAAAATAAAATAAAATAAAATTCAGAATTAGCAATGTTGCATTGGCAACTAACTGAAATAAGGTTAACTTGATCTAGAACTAAAACTAAAACTGAAATAAAAAATAAAATTAAACCTAAAATGTATATTGTAAAATAGATAAGCACCTAAATAAATGACTAAAAATAAAAATAAAATAAACTACAAATATAAAAATTAAAACCAATTCTAAATATTAATAAAAATTATAACAGTAGATAAAAATAAACAAAAATAACACGAAACTAAACCAAAAATACAAAAATGAAAGATAACTCAAAATATTAACAACTACTAAAACATTTTGTTTATTGAAATAGTGAAATAAAACCTTGATTACCTTGTTGTAAAGGGCACATATGTGGAGGGCAGTGTTTCCTGATGCATTCTGGGAAGTGGTGTCTGCACCATAGAACAGAAGGTGTTCTAAGTGTTGGGCAAATCCATGCTGGCACGCCTACAGTTGAGTGAACAAAACACAGAGGTTAAAGAAATAAGACGACATCTGACTTATTGGGGGAAAAGTCCGAAGAACGGGGAAAAACTAGAGGAACAACCTAAAGAGGACAGTAAAGACAGGATAGTATTACAGGCACTGCTAGATTAGAAGCTTGGACATCACAAGAAACAGGGCTGGATGCCTTCCTTTTGTGAAGGTTATTATTGAAAATAATATTGCTGAACCTAAAATATATATTATTATACTCTTTTTCATATGAACAGCTTAAAAATTCAACATGTTTATAGTATTACTTAATTATGTTAATGTGATGCAGTGAGATTTTCAAATGCATGCTTGGTGCCGCCCCTCGAGTTTCACACCGATGTATAAATAATTGATAAATAATAAATAAATAATATAAATGTCAATAATTGATATCTAATATCATCATAATGTGCATACAATACACAAAACAACTTCTTTCAGCCAATGCAAGTAAGTGCTTTGGGGTCCGACTGAATCTTGCACGACAATGTATGTTAGAGCGAGAGACAAATCTTGGCCAGTTAACAGACGTGGCAGTTCCTCCTTGAGCATAATTTGTAAAATAAGATCTACAAATCTGAATCAAGTGTGCCACACACATCCTGAAAAGAGAAGCCAAAGCATTTCGGTGGCTGGCCTCAGTATATGTCATAAACCCCGCACTCTCCATGTAATCAAATAGCACGTAAGCCAAACTAAAAAAATCCAATTATACTTAAATGGCTTCTGTCATTTTAGGTACTTCTTATCAAGCAGACATACATTCAATGGTTTGTTCTTCCAATAAGTTTGTTTTTAGTTGCTATAAAAACGGGGTGTAACGTCATGATTGACAGCTGTGAGTCTGTGGAAGCAGGAGTTTGGACGGGACCTTGAATTCTTTTTTAATTCTATATTTTCCATTATCATTATTTTTATTTCACTTTTAATTTTAGCTATTTTAGTACATCAAGTTAAATTAAATAAAAATTATAAATGTTGTATTTTATTTCAAGTAACAATTTTTTTTAAAATAGTTTTAGTTTACTACAATAATCCTGTAGCCTGGAAATCCAGACCCAAATCTGAAAGATTAATGGTCTGGCATCGACTAATGAAACTCGGCCAGCTCGAGGGGCGGCACCAAGCATGCATTTGAAAATCTCACTGCACGCAATTGGATAACACTACGACCAATCACAACAAGCCATACGCTTAGCTACCAGCGGAGCTAACTGGTAGATTAGTCTCTTGCCGTATCCGGTCGGCAAAACAGCAAAAACGTCCTTCTTGCAAAGGAACGATTCGAGCGCCGTCTTCTGTTCCTCTTTTAGATAAAAAAACAAGTCTAACTCGTTCATTGTAGCGGCCAAAGCCGTTTCAAAAATGTTTACTAATGACTTTGACGTCACAGCACTGTCGTCATCTCGCCTCTGGCCCGCCTATATCAGATAACCCGATGTGATTGGTGCAGCTCAGATACAAGGGCATATTTAATGAGCATCATTACTCGATGCCAGAGTAAACTCGCTGAGCAAATTCAACTGGTGCTCTCGTGAGAACTCTGGATTTCCAGGGTAATAATCCTGCCCTGCTCTCTAGAGATTCAGTACTGGTCATTAAAACTCCCATGTTGTTTGTTTGAAATTCATTAAATTCCTCCTAAACGTTCTGCGTATGGGCCAGAAGCTCAGAGGTGTTGTGGGAGTCGTACCATCATATCATGGTGTGTGGGTCACTGGCAGGTAGGTGGTTGTGAATTGGGGAAAAGAAATCGTATTCATATATTTGTGCACAAAGAGGTTCAGAAAAGAGGAGAGAATTAAAAAGAGAACCTTTTGTTTAATATCAAGCAAAGACAGACATTAGAAGACGATGAATGAAATGAGAGATGAGAGATGGGTACCTGTGAACTTCAACCTCTCCAAACGTCTCTTCATGTCTGATCTACGGAGAGAGACAGAGAGAGAGAGAGACAGGGGAAGACTATGGACGGCGTCTGACAGTTGATTCAAAAGCACCTAGACTAGGCTTTTATATGCTCAGCTGTGATTGGGTGGAAGGGATTCGTGTAGTTTCAGGTGCACATTGCACAGAAACGTCTGTGAGTCTCATGACATTGGTGGTGTAGTGGTTATATCTCAGGGTTGATAAACTGGATCGGTTTCTAGCAATGAACTTTCACTGTTGTGCCTTGAAGCAAAGCACTTAACTCCAGGTTGCTCCAGGGGGACATGAACTGAACTAAGTACTGGAAGATGTTTCGGATAAAAACATCTGCTAAACCAGAAGTTCTCACAGGATTTTACATAAGACAACATGTACAGCCCTGATACAACAATGTTGAATTTTGATAGTTTAACGCTGCATTCAGCAGCAGTGTTGTTTTAGTATTATTTATATATTCTAATAAAGATGTTTTTAATGTTTTTAATATACAGGGTGGGCCATTTATATGGATACACCGTAATAACATGGGAATGGTTGGTGATATTAAAGTCCTGTTTGTGGCACATTAGTATATGTGAGGGGGCAAACTCCTCAAGATGGGTGGTGACCATGGTGGCCATTTAGAAGTCCACAAACAGGACTTTAATATCACCAACCATTCCCATGTTATTACGGTGTATCCATATAAATGGCCCACCCTGTATATATGTGTGTGTATGTGTGTGTGTGTGTGTGTTCCTTAAGGTTAATTTATAATGTTTTTTTTGGGGTTTTTTTTGGTTTTTTTATAATTTTTGCAAATATATATGGGGAAAAATGATTATTTTCAACCTTTATTTTGACCCTCTGTTTGAAATGATCTGTTTTTAAGGTGCGGCTCCTTTAAGGCTTGTCATTAAACAGTCACTGTTATGATTGGTTAAGGTCATTGCATTGGAAACAGTATCAACAGCCACTCGCTATTCTCCTATATTTTAAAAACTAACAGGCCTAATTAATTTCATACGTTTAATTGCATTTTACTCTATCCTCATTTTTAGTTTACAACCCATTTGGTTCATCATATTGACATTTTGGTGTGTAATAAAGTTATAAGGATAAAGGTTGAGGAATCCCATCCTTTGACACCAGATGATTGTGGAAAAACATCTTCAACAGAGGATAAACAGAGTCTAGTTGCTTACGAATACAGACACTTAGTGATGACCAGGATGAGACACTCAAGCATGTGCGGGTGTTTAGAATCACAAAAGCAACGAGCATGAGAGACTGACAGGAAAGAGTTCAAATGTTGTTATTTAAGCACTATTTGAATTTTAAAAAATTAAAACATTTAAAAATTCCATATTTTTCCATATGCTTAAGGCTAGTTCTAGTCATTTTTCTTTTATAATTTAATGTGGGCCATCAAAGATGTGCAGCAGGACCACAGTCTGGCCTTGGAATGAGAAATGTAGGAATGCTGATTGGTTTAAAGAGGAAATTTAGCAGCCATATAGAGAAATGAAAAGAGAACCAAAAAAAGAGAGAATGATGTGTGATTATAAACAAAACCCAAAATGGACACATGCATGCACACATATAAACAAAGAGTCCATAATCTCAGATATGCATTATTCCCTAAAACTGTAAACTAGTGACACAAACCTGGTGTGACTCGTCCCAGCCGTTCTCATCTCTGACTCCCAGTTGTGCTCTATAGTACAGCAGAGTTTCACAACAGGACGTGTCGCCCCCTGTCAGCACTGAGTGGTACAGCGGCGTCAGACCACAGCGGTCTCGATAATCCGGAGAAGCACCCAAAGACAGCAGAGCCTGAAACATGGGATAGACATGAAGAGTTATGCACATTAAGATTTACAAACAAACCCCATTAAAGATTCACAAATCAATATTTTGTATTTGTCACCATAAATTTCCTCTGCAAATCATGATCACGATCTCAAGACAAAGGAACCTTTTCAAATGACAATTTTTTCATTTTCATGACTAGCCTTTTAGGTGTACAACTTATTTTAAAGTGCCCCTAATATGCTTTTTCAGATGTTACATTTGATGTAGTGTGTAATAGAGCTATTTGTGAATGTAAAAGGTCTGCAAAGTTTCAAAGATAAATGGAGTTATTGTCTCCCGAAAGAAAGAACTGAATCTGAACCGCCTGAAACGAGTCGTCAGTAATTCCAGTCTCACTTCCTGCTCGAACCTACGAAGGGTTGTAACACATTTGCATAATGCCAGCCTGTGGTCTTCATTAACTGCCCGCGAACAACATCTACTTTTTGTAGCTGAGACTAGAAGAGTTTGGTTCGTGTTATCGTCATATGGAGAAGATGCTGTTTTCTGCGCTATGAAAGCAAATCAACTTTGATGCACTTCCAAAAGATGTGAAAAACCAACGCCATCGTTACTGTTTGTATCGCTGTGTATCAAGTGCTGAGGAAGCTGAAATTCAGATATGGTAATGGGTGTTTGGTTTCCGACACAGGCTGTAAAAGTTCGACCAATCACAATAGACTGGGCCATCTGACCAATCAGAGCAGAGTAGACCAATCACAACAGACTGAGCCATCTGACCAATAAGAGCAGAGTATACCAATCACAACAGACTGGGCCATCTGACCAATCAGAGCAGAGTTGACCAATCATAACAGACTGGGCCGTCTGACCAATAATAGCAGGATAGACCAATTACAACAGACTGAGCCATCTGACCAATAAGAGCAGAATAGACCAATCACAACAGACTGAGCCATCTGACCAATCAGAGCAGAGTAGACCAATCACAACAGACTGGGCCATCTGACCAATAAGAGCAAAATAGACCAATCACAACAGACTGAGCCATCTGACCAATAAGAGCAGAGTAGACCAATCACAACAGACTGGGCCATCTGACCAATCAGAGCAGAGTTGACCAATCATAACAGACTGGGCCGTCTGACCAATAAGAGCAGAGTAGACCAATCATAACAGACTGGGCCATCTGACCAATGAGAGCAGAGTGGACCAATCACAACAGACTGAGTCACCTGACCAATGAGAGCAGAGTTGACCAATCACAACAGACTGAGCCATCTGACCAATCAGAGCAGAGTAGACCAATTAGAAAAGACTGGGCCACCTGACCAATCAGAGCAGAGTAGACCAATTAGAACAGACTGGGCCGTCTGACCAATAAGAGCAGAGTTGACCAATCATAACAGACTGGGCCGTCTGACCAATCAGAGGAGAGTAGACCAATCACAACAGACTGAGCCATCTGACCAATCAGAGCAGAGTAGACCAATCACAACAGACTGAACCATCTGACCAATCAGAGCAGAGTAGACCAATCACAACAGACTGGGCCATCTGACCAATCAGAGCAGAGTAGACCAATTAGAACAGACTGGGCCGTCTGACCAATAAGAGCAGAGTTGACCAATCATAACAGACTGGGCCATCTGACCAATCAGAGCAGAGTAGACCAATCACAACAGACTGAGCCATCTGACCAATGAGAGCAGAGTTGACCAATCACAACAGACTGAGCCATCTGACCAATCAGAGCAGAGTAGACCAATTAGAACAGACTGGGCCGTCTGACCAATCAGAGCAGACAGCAGAGTAGACCAATCACAACAGACTAGGCCGTCTGACCAATCAGAGCAGAGCAGCTCTCAGAAAGGAGGGGTTTAGAGAGACCGAAACCTTTATCGAACCCATTCAGAGACACTGGGAAAACAGGTGATGCTGCAATATATATTATGAGAAAATTAAAGTGTTTTTTGACCTTGGTTGCATGTAAACCTGTTGTTCAAAAACTGTTATTCCAAAAACTAAATTAGGACCCTTTAAAATAGCATAATAGGGACACTATAAGAGAGAAAAAACTACTTTGCACCTCAAAATATTTAAAAGCATTTTGTTCAGTCGTGCTGTGAATGAACTGTATGTGTTTGTACCATCAGTGTGGATTGGTTGTGTGCTCTGACTGCTTTGTGGAGGGGTGTGAGTCCGTCTCTGGATCTGAAATCCACATGAGCTCCGTTCAGCACCAGAACACGAATCCCTTCCGCGCTCAGACACCCCTGAACCGCCAGAGTCAGAGGCGTCTCTGAGAGACAGATGGAAACAGACACGGACATTACAGCTACAGAAGAACAGCTTTATTTAAGAATAACAGGCAACATACTAAATGCTAAAATGGCAAACATGAAAGGATTGTCTCGGTTAGAAGTGACCAATGAGCTGCAGGATTACTGTGACATCATCCTGCCTGTGAGCGACATACTCAACTCTTGCTTATTCTTAGCATCAGTGCAATTAGTGCGCTGAACGTCACATCAAATAAAAAGCATACTCTCAATGAAAAAACACAACAGATGATGAGAATAGACTCAGAGGAACATAATGAGCTTTGAGTCTAAGGTTAATGAAATGAGACGATTCTGACAGGGCAATGTTGGCAACACAATGACGCTCATCAGAACTGAAAATGTCAAAGATTTAAACATATTCTCCATGCAATATACATCTACTACATCAGTGGTTCTCAATTCCGTTCTTCGTACCCTCCCGCTCTGCACATTTTGCATGCATCTCTTATCAGTTCAGAGATTTGCTCAGTTCGACCGTAAGTGCTCTGCAAAGTGGACTTCACAAGGGTATTCTGCCATCATAAGTGAGATTTCAATCTGAAAGGAGCGTACATGTTCAGTTCAAAGGGCTCTGCTAATGGCATAGGGAACAAGGGAACATCGATACGCCAGGACCGGGATTGAGAACCACTGTACTACATAATGTATGCAATCTAGGCCAAAAGAACAAAACAAATTTAACTTACAGGATTGCCCAAATAATATGATTGCACTTTTTTCCTCATGAAATTTCATACTCATGAGTTTATATAATCAAAGCACTTCAAAATGGGTTTTCAAAAATCACTTTTCTGCAAGCTGCATTTAAAGGGATAGTTCGCCCAAAAATGAAAATTCTCTCATCAATTAGTCTGGAACAACTCGAGGGTCAGTAAGTAAAGACAACATTTTCATTTTTGGGTGAATCCCTTTAAGGGATTGTCTTGGCATATTATCAAAAGTACTATTTGGACACTCTCAAGACCCTTCACATACAGTAGTTTAAGTTTTGTGTGTGTCTCACCTCCGCTTTCAGTGTCATGGTAGTTCGGATCCAGTCCTTTCTCCAGAGCTTTACTCAATTTCTCCACAGCTCCACCGTGAACATAATCCAGGAACTTCTTTAGATTGGCCTGTAGAGGGAGACACACACAGTCAGACACTTCACTTCCTTACTTTAGTCTGTCAACACACCCGTCTCTACTGGATATTTCATTTTTGCTGTAATACAAGATATGTTTTTGGTGGATATTAATATTTTTGTCCTGTATTCACCTTGGTGTGCAGCTTCGCTAGTTGTTTCTCATCCAGGTTCGTCTGTTTGTAGACTCGTGTCTTATATCTGAACTGTGAGTTTAAGACACCAGGAAGAGAGGGGGGAACAGAGAGAAACTGGTTAAAGCTTGTTCAGTTTACATGTTCTGAGAAACAAGAACTGAATGAGTCATTAACAACTAAATGAGTCATTAATGTAGATGGTCGGTCCAAACTGTGCACATCAAAAAAATGCTCCACTTTTGGAGACTTGAAAAATAAAATAAAATAAAACATTAACAAATAAAATGTAAAATAAAATAATTGAATTAATTAAATAAAAAAAAATAACATAACATAAAATAAAAATATCTATAAAATATAAAAATTAAATAAAACTGCAAAAATTAAATACAAATAAAAACAGATAAACTCAAACTTCTTACTAATACATATTAAGAAGACTGATTAACAAAGAATAAACCATTCAAATCTTAAAGTATAAGCCATTAAGAAAATAAGTCAACTATACAATGAATGTAACAATGGTTTGATAGTTTAGTCCATTTTTGCTGTTTCATGAATTTTATTTTACACTGTAACTGTTTAAATGTCTAAAATGTCCTAAAATGCCACTAAAAAGAACATGTAATGCATAAGTATCTTTTTTAACAATTCATATTTTTTTTAAAAAGGTATTCGGAAACACTTTACAATAAGGTCCCATTAGTTGATATTAGTTCATGCATTAACTAATATTACCTATAAATGAGCAATACACTAACAGTATTAATCTTTCTTAATATTAATTAAAACACATTACTCATCGTTAGTTTGTGTTAGCTCAAGTCCGTGAAATAATATTAACATTGAAATGTTTAATAATTTATTAGTAAATGTTTAAATGAACCTGCTTTTGTTTAAGTACTGTTAGTTAATGTTAACAAATGGAACCTTATTGTAAAGTGTTACCAGGTATTTTTCTCAAGTGTCAATAAAACAGCAGGTTCCTATTGTGACAGCTTGCCCCTGTAAGCTCGGCATGAGCCAAAAACTAATGAAATGTTCAAGCTTTTTTGTAGCCAAGACTTTAAGGTATGTCTGTACAGAAGGTTATGAGGTTCCGGAGCATTCTGGGTGATGTTGTCTAGTGTTTGTGAGCCTGTGATCTATTATTCGCTACAGCACCTCCAGGTAGGGCACTCCCTTCTCCAGGGACTGGGAAAACTCTCGAAGCAAGCGCTCCTCCTCCAGGAACTTGGCATCTCGTCCGTCTCCAGCTGGCTGGAAGAGGCCGTAATTGTAAGCGTCCCACAACGACTCGCTGAGAGAACAAATAATCTGCTGCTTCGCACTCCAAACGCTCGTGTCGGGATCAAACCGCAAACACTTCTACAGACGGCGAAAGAGAAAACAGGTTTGAGAGAGAGAGTAAGAACAACAGATTGAACTGGATTTAAGGTTCGAAACGACTTTCGCACAGACCTTCATTTTGACTCATACCACCTCATACAGAAGTCGTGTTTACAGTAATGCACTTACAATGCATGTCTAAGGGTTTACAGGCAGAGTGTGCAACCTGTATATTTGAAGACTTTTATTTACATTTACATGTATGCAACAATGTGTGTGCAAGAGTTTTTGAGCATGTTAAGGGCCACTTAAGCCCCTGAAAATATGAATAATTAAAAGAAAAATTCTTAATAGAACGAAAGGAACTTTCAGTGTTTTGGTCTTATTAAAAAAAAATAATAATAATAATTACTAAAACTTTACCTGAAATTGAAGAAACAGAAAATTCAAAAACTATGATGGTATATCAATAATACTAAAAATAACACTTCCATTACTGTATAATGAACATAATAATGAAATGCATTACTGTAAACACGATTTTTGTTTATTTTTACAAAGCTGCAATAATTTTAAAACTGTGGTGCACAAAAACATGTCAGATTAAACATTTTGTATGCTTGAAAATATATATAATATTATAATAAAATATATAATATATTAAAATACTGACACCTGT
The DNA here is from genome assembly GCF_949319135.1 of Squalius cephalus. Classification (NCBI taxonomy): domain Eukaryota; kingdom Metazoa; phylum Chordata; class Actinopteri; order Cypriniformes; family Leuciscidae; genus Squalius; species Squalius cephalus. The sequence goes on along the minus strand of NC_137146.1, from coordinate 3,581,607 downwards.
TGAATATGAATTTGAAGCGGCACAGAAGAGCCTCTGTGTTGTTTGCATTCGAACAATCACTTTTACAAGCCATTTCAAAAGCTTTAAAACTGACATACTGCAAACAATAAACCATCCTGCATATTAAAATCCAACAGCAAAACTTCAGCACGATGAAGAGTGTGTGAGCATGCTGCTTTATCTGGGGATTGTTAATGTGCCGCGATTGAGCATGTTAAGTGAGCTGCTAATTGAGTCAGGAGTTTAGATGAGTTTAGATGAGAGCGATTTTGACATTAAATCAGGTCAGAGCTCCCACACAAATCATGAGGAAACTCGAGCTCAGTGTGTGTGTGTTTATTTAAAATGTCCCAGAATAGCTTCACACACACACACACTAATATACAACACACTAAATATTCTTTCATTAAGGATTCCCATGTTCCCCCTTTTATCCCCCTGAATTAAATTATTTTTTTAATTTTCTCTTAATGTCTCGATCCCTCCCACGATAACCTTGGGAGACACAATAGATCCAGAGTATATTAAAGTGTGTGTGTGTGTGTGTGTGTGTGTGTGTGTGTGTGTGTGTGTGTGTGTGTGTGTGTGTGTGTGTGTGTGTGTGTGTGTGTGTGTGTGTGTGTTCCTTTGAAGCTTTCAGAAACTTATTAGGAGCATTTACTGTTGTACAGTTAGTTTGATTGTGCGTGCATGTGTGTGTGTGTGTGTGTGTGTGTGTGTGTGTGTGTGTGTGTGTGTGTGTGTGTGTGTGTGTGTGTGTGTGTTTCTTTGACGCTTTCAGAAACTAATAATAACAACTGAAAAACCATATAGAACTATAAAAATAAAATATTATTATTATTAATTGAATCAATTTAAAATGATTTGAATTCACTTTATTTGACAACAATAACTAAAAAAACTATATTTCTATTATTATAAATATTTATATTTTTAACAACAAAAATAGTCATAACTGAAAAAAGATTACACAACTATAAAATAAAATATTAGTTATAAATGATTATTATTATCAGTAGGCGTGAATCTCGGTATACAAAATGAAACCAATTAGGTAGAAAAGTAGTCGAGATGATTATCGGCCACTCTCTAGTGCAGTTTATGAGTATGTCTGAATGTGTGTGAGCAGAAACGCACAGACCGTTTGTTTGATATCCGGTATGCCGATGCGGAAAACGATCACAGGGAGGTGCGAGTCTTCTACGGGCGAGACTGTGGTCATGCTCCGCTCCATCATACGCCGCCGGGCCTGCTGATTGGTCAAGACCGGGTGATACAGCGGCTGATTGGTTGTCTGATGATAAAGCGTCGGCTGACTGGGTAAATGTGGGATTCCTCTTTGGACCAGATTGCCAGCCCTCGGTTGTCTCTCTCCTCTCTGCCATCCAATCACAACGGCTGCCGGTTTGGATCCGTCCCCCTTGCGTCCGCCCCGGTTCTGGTGTTCCTTTTCTCCCATATCGATCATCCCATTTTGTTTTGCTCTCTTCAATCTCTCCTCCTCATCCTCCTCATCCTCACCCTCTTTGTCCTCGGCGCTGCCAAAAAAACGCTTGGTGTTTCCCAGCATCCTTTGCTGCACCGTGTCAGCAAGCAGCGTTGATGCTATGCTGTTGGGTCATGGTGCTTATCGCCGTCCACCTTAATGTTAGACAGACTGAAGAGGAAAAAAGAAAGACAGAATAATCCTTAGAGGGGTGATGCATTGATGTTAAAGGGTAACTCTTGCCAAAATGCGACCTAGGGTCTTTTTGTTAATCTACCCAAGGCAAACTTTTGTTTAGAAGCATAATTAGAATGGAAACGCCACTTTTAAATTTGACCGAATTTTCGTTTTCGGTCAAATTGCCTGTTGAATGGGAGTGCTTGGGGCACTTTTACGATAGCATCAAAAATTGCTATTTTTAAAACACTAATGCGGCTCGACACAACATGAAACTTTGCTGGAAGTATCACCAGGGGCTCTACACATGAACTCCAGCATTGAGAACAGTGTTTGTGTACACAGAGTTTACTAAAAGAAAGATTTTGAACAACTCACACTAGCTGTGTCCACCGGCATTTTGACAGTCAAAAATAGTTTATCTCCGAATGTGAATGAACTGACTCTGAATTTTAGTATTGCTTCTTATATGAGGATTCTTTTTCAAATACAAGGTCAATATTGATTTTCACTAATGACAAAACAACAAATTATCCGTGAATTTAAATGGAACTAAGCTTTAGGAGCTTTCCATCTTTACTCTCCTCCCTGTTACGTTGCATTCGGAGATCGACTATTTTTGACTGTCAAAATGCCGGCGGACACAGCTACAGTGAGTTGTTCAAAATCTTTCTTTTTAGTAAACTCTGTGTACACAAACAATGTTCTCAATGCTGGTGTTCATGTGTAGAGCCCCTGGTGATACTTCAAGCAAAGTTTCAAGCTGTGTCGAGCCTTCTTAGTGTTTTAAAAATAGCAATTTTTGATGATATCATAGTCATGCCCCAAGCACTCCCATTCAAGAGGCAATTTGACCGAAACGAAAATATAGTCAAACTTAAAAGTGGCGTTTCCATTCTAATAATGCTTTTAAATGAAAGTTTGCCTCGGGTAGATTAACAAAAAGACCCTATGTTGCATTTTGGCGAGAGTTACCCTTTAAAATAAATTCCAGATTGATATATGGAGTCAATATAAAGCCCCACCTAGAAACCAGAATATCTTTTAACTTAGACCAGTAATAAACCACATAGAACTCCTTAGCAATGCACTAACAACCACCCTGAACACCTTAGCAACTCCCTGGAAACAACACCGCTGTAAAGCCTGCAAATAACAGCTTGTTTTAGTAAAAAAAATCTTTAGAAACCTTTTATTTAATAAAGATCTGCAAGATAAGACACTGTGTGGGACTATTTCCACATTTTACTTCTAAAAATAAACTCCAGCTGTCTCTCCAGGGCTAACAAACTGGATTCAATTTGCGGAAGTTGAATTCGGGCTAAATTACAGTATGATTTAGTTGTTCTCTGTGAATCTCTATGTGCTGGTGGCATCCAAGAGGATGTTATTGTTCTTAGCTTGTTACTGTAACTCTTCACCATCTATTTGTGAGCCTGAAAAGACATAATCAAAATAAAATCAATGCATAGCTCCTTTGCTCTACCGGAATAATTGTGGTTCGCTCTTGAAAGAAGATACATGGGAAAGAAAAATAGTTAGAAACGCATATTTATAATGAAGTGAGTAATGAGCACACTTAAGTGCTTTAATACTAAATTACTGAATAGGTATCTCATTTATATGGAATAAATTATTTTAGTCATCAGGAATAAACAGCATTTAAAGAAAAACTTTGAGTGGTATTATAATTATATAAAATAGGTTAAATGTAAAAAAAATATATATTTAACCAGCTTTTATTTTTTGAGTGTTGCAATTGTTTGTAAAAATGAGTAATATGGTCTGTCATGCAGAAACACTTTTTTTTTTTTTTATCTTAAACTTAAAATTCAAACACACCATAAAGGAAACAACTGGACATTCAAGAAAAAAAAAACTTTACACCACACATTTTTTTGACGAAGTTAAACTTGTTTTTCTTTACTGAGCATGTGCTAAATGAGTGTATTTGTGCAATGTGCTCTACAAATAAATTGATTTGACTTGCAGATTACATTGGTTGCATTCAGTGTGTGATTCGGGTCATTGTCCTGTAACTGTGAAGCATCCGCCCGCTGCATTTCTGCGGATTATATTGTTGTTTAATTGCACACAAGAGAGGGTCACTGACTCTGAAGCTTTCAGTCAGCATAATTTGTCTCTGCTTTATTTTACACACTTAAAGAACATAACTCAACAGATGCAAATCATCTCCACCTCTCCCTCAATGCCCGTCATCTGTACAGTAAATACTGTAGATAGAAATGACGTCAGTGACGTCCACATTAAGAAACTGTCCTGTAAACCTCCAGAGATCTCCATCACCTCATTACTGATGGCTCATGGTGACTGATTCACCCGTTCACAGCTTTAGATGGTCATTTACTTTAATGAACCTGTTTGTGGTTCATCAAGAGCAAATTCCCCCACTGCAAATACTGCAGTAGCTCTCAGTATTATTGGAATACTATTTATAAATCAGCCCAGTGTTTTGACCCCTCAATTTGCAATGAGCTTTTTATCAATGCCTTAATTAGTACTGTATTTGGGTTTTTAATAATTTGGTTTTGGACTGTTTAATTAATCTTTATATAATTTATTGTTTCTGGCTATGTAAATATATCTCTGTAATCAAAGATGATAAACACACCACATGCTTCATCCTTTGAAAAGCCAGAAAATGCATGAATTAGTAAAAGAGATTGCTTTTATGTGTGATTAATCTGAAATGGATCACCACAATAATAGACTGTAAATTATGCCTTGACAGTTTCTGTGAACGGTTATACAAAAAACATCACAAAATAAGCAATACTCTCTGAACATCTTTCAAAGATTTGATGCCACTAACCTTGGTAAACTATGGCAAATCCAGTGATAATTCATCCATAAAAGCATCCATTGAATCAACCCACTACCCAGTGATGTAAAAAAACAAACAAATCAGATTGATCAAGAAAGTTTCCCCCCCATCTTTTATATGCAATATACATCAAGAGCAAGAGACTGTGGCGTCTGACATTGAGACTAATATCATATCGACTGTTTAAAACAGGCTATTAGGAAACTTGACTGGTTACACGGGTGCCAATTCAAGGATGAATCAAGCCAATGAGACACAGATGGTCTCGTTCACAAACCCTCCAAATCAATTGCTTAATCCATGTGTAAAAATACATGGATGGCAATATCAAGTTGAGTTTCTAATACAGGCTTCCATTGAGTCTGGGGATGTATGTATGTATGGATGGATGGATGGATAAATGGATGGATGGATGGATGGATGGATGGATGGATGGATGGATGGATGGATGGATGGATGGATAAATGGATCTATGCATGTATGTATGCATGTATGGATGGATGGATGGATGGATGGATGGATGTATATATGTATCAATGTATGTATGTATGTATGGATGTATGTATGGATGTATGTATGTATTTGTATATGTATGTATGCATGTATGTATGTAAGGATATATGCATGTATGTATGTACATTGCCGTTCAAAAGTTTGGGACACTTTGATTATTCTAAGCATGCGCTGTATTTTATGTCATCTGTCGCTTTAAATGCTCAAGCCCTTTAAAGCAAAATGGATTCTGATTGGCTGTCAATGTTTTTATTGGTCATCAGCTGGAAAAAATAATTCTGAAAGTGATTCCAACGATATAGTTCCTCTGTGCCGTTGTCGTTATAATTGTGCTTTGGACTCTTTTACATTTAGAAAGATTTTATAGAACTATATTTTTACCATTATCATTACAGTTATCGTCCTTGGTGGGAACGTGCTTTAAGAATTACACATGCATCCATGCATGACTCCCCTCATATTAACCAGCTAATAAAACAGGACCAATGAGAATGCAGAGAAGTGTTTCTACCTCGCCTGATTAGCTCTCTGCTGTATAATTGGCAGTTGACTGGGGCAGGTGGGGAAAAATAGAGCACTGGCCTCATTTCACTCTCTAGAGACGATTCAGAGAGAGTAATGCAGGCGCCACACAGAAACCAGCAGCCCAAGGACAAAGTGGGAAGAGCGGTGATACGAGACCAGGTCATGAAAACAGCAAAAAGACTGCGGAAACCAGTCTTTCAGGACACCGGACACGAGACAAGGCCTGTTAAACAGTATTATAACACAGAGAAACAAACGCAGTGTAGTTAGTAGTCCAATAAAACCAGTATTGGGTCACATAAATAACTAAATACAGCAACTACAAGGCTTTTCCACTCGCATTTCTGCACATAATCCATCACGTCCGAGTGTCCATTCAGCTCGCTCAGTTTCTGCGAGAAGAAACCCTTTTACGCACACCTCCTATCGTATTGTACTTCATTCTCTCACATACATAGCGCACCACCCCCTCCTATGTAGGACAGGGTGAATATAGATATATTTCCAGTGAATTGGTCCCCAGAAACTTTAATTGGAGAACTGCCATGGAACAGGCTGTCCCACTTTTATAACCCGTTAAAAAGAAGTGGAGCAACCAGGTCCGGCATTGGTCCCTTCCTCTCGCTCACACTCTTTGTGTCTCTCACCGGCCATCGCTCCATTAGAAAAGAATGACAGCGCAGATAACGGACAATTAAAAATGTTTTTTTTTCTGCACTCAAGAGTGAGACTGTGCCATTGAGAAAACCACAAAACCACTTCCTGTTTCTATAATGAACCTGCTGGTGTTCATGATGCAATGTTTTAAAACCCCAGGGATCATGAATGAGTGAAATGAGAGGCGTTCCCTCCTCTGTACACTTGTTTGCAGGTGATAGAAGTGTAACGTGGGAGGCCTGAAGATCATGAGAGATTTGTTGTGAATAACAGTGAATTGCTTAAAGGTTTAAGCCAATACATTCAAATACAGGCCACGGCCTAATAATATAGACTTCCATTCAAAAGTTTGAAAGAAGTCTCTTCTGCTAACCAAGACTGTAGTTACTTGATCTACAGTAAAAACAGTAATATTGTGAAATGTTATTTCAATTTTTTTAAAAAACTGTTTTCTAAAGTAAACTGTAATTTATTCCTGTGATCAAAGCTGAATTTTCAGCATCATTACTCCAGTCTTCAGAGTCACATGACCCTTCAGAAATCCTTCTAATATGATGATTTGCTGCACAAGAAACATTTCTTATTATTATCAATGTTGAAAACAGTTGTGCTGCTTCATATCTTTGGGGAAACCGTGATACATTTGTTTTCAGGATTCTTTGCTGAATAGAAAGTTCAAAAGAACAGCACTTCTTATAGGTAAAAATTTATTGTAATATTATAAATGTCTGAACTGCCACTTTTGATCAATTTAATGCATCCTTGCTGAATAAAAGTATTAATTTCTTCTTTTAAAAAAAAATTATTGCATCACAATAAGTGTTTTGTGATTGTCACATGTTTAGGCTACATGGTACAATTTCTGGTAAGCTATGCTTTTTTTTATTATTTCAATTAAATTCAATTATTGTGATTTGATTTAATATTGACTCATTTGGATAAATATTAGGTAGGCTACACAAGATAGGCATTAATTTTTCTCAAGAAAAAAACAACTAACCTAATGCTGTAAACATACAGAGAGCCCTATCAGCCGGCAGTATTATTTAAGGTTTAAGGTTTATTATTTAAGGTAAATATAATGCTTTTTTTTTTATTATAATAACAACTTTATTTAATGATATAAGTAAAAATATAATAAATATGTAATATAGTAGGCCTACACATATTTAGCAAAATACTCTCTATAGCTCTTTTTTCTAGCCAACTAATGTGCTATAGCCTATATTATGGTCATTAAATGGCTTTCCTGAGGTAGCCTAAATGTTATGTGACATAATTGTTCTCCAGCTGTTTTATTGACCCCTTTGTTTGATTGATTGGTCGATATTATGTATGAGGAATATACATTTCGATAAATTGCACAGTATCTTTCAACAGTGGTCATTCGTGTTTATTTACTATAAGCTAGAGATGATCGGTTCACGTGCACTAGGGATCTGTCGCGTCACATTTACAAGCGCCAAAACAGTATTTATTGTTTGAATTTCGTAATAAAAGTGACAGAATCTGAGAGCTGAGATTTTTTTTATATCATAAGTAACCTGCTCTGTCTAGTCTGTCGGTCTCCGTGTCCTCTTTGCTTCGCGATTTTTCTGTGCGTGAGAAAATGGATGTGTGGCGTGAAGAGCGTGTGAAAAGTGTCAATTGCGTGAGTCTCACGGTGAATGTATGAGAGTTGGCAGCTCTGTGCTTGTTATATATTAATTGTTCAATCAATGTTTACACATCCTATAAAATAATAATAATAATAATATTAAGTCAGGGATTATGAAACTACAGTGTAAAACCTCAAAACTGGCAATTAATTACCAACCCATATTAATGTCTGAACAGTGTTAAACTGGTGCGAGATAACTCAGAGTAATGTTAACACAGGAAATCACATGTGAACAGCCCAAATAATGAGCAGAAGCAAACGAGGAGGAAACCCACAGCCGTGACCTCGTTCAACAACATTCTGGAGGTCAGCGCTCTAGAAGAGAGGAGGAGTACGAGAGAAAACTGGGACGAGGAGAGACAGAATGCAAAAAACGAGTGTAAAAGCTGGAGAGAAAAAAACACCAAACCAAGAGAAACTCCACTAAAACACAACAATCTGTCCACACCACAAACGTCACAGACTGATGATGCTGCTCTCATACAGAAAGCACAAAAAATCCCTGAAACACTGGTCAAGAATATCAAAAAGATGAAGAGAAACTAGATAGAACGAACTATAGTACGAACGATAGATAGAATGAATGAACTAACGAACGAACAACAGATAGAACCAACAAACGAACAACAGATAGAACAAACGAACCAACGATAGACAGAACAAACGAATGAACGATAGATAGAACGAACAAACAAACGATAGAACGAATGAACAAACGATAGAACGAACAAATAATAGATAGAACAAACGACAGAACGAATGAACAAACGATAGAACGAACAAACAATAGATAGATCAAACGAACGAGCGATAGATGGAATGAACAAACGATAGATAGAACGAACAAACAAAAGATAAAAAAATGAACAATAGAACGAAGGAACGATAGAAAGATCAAACAAACGAAAGTTAGAACAAACAATATCGAACAAACAATAAAACAAACGAACAAACAAACGATAGAATGAACAAACAATAGAAAGAACAAACGAAAGAAAGATAGATGGAACGAACAAACGATAGATAGAACAACAGAACGATAGAAAGAACAAACAAACAAACAATAGAACAAACAAACGATAGAACGAACAAACAAACAAATGACAGAACGAATGAACAAACGATAGATAGATAGATAGATAGATAGATAGATAGATAGATAGATAGATAGATAGATAGATAGATAGATAGATAGATAGATAGATAGATAGACAGATAGATAGATAGAATGAACGATAGATTGAACGAACGATAGATTGAACAAACTAACAAACGAACGATAGATAGATAGATAGATAGATAGATAGATAGATAGATAGATAGATAGATAGATAGATAGATAGATAGATAGATAGATAGATAGAATGAACGATAGATTGGACGAACGATAGATTGAACAAACTAACAAACGAACGATAGATAGATAGATAGATAGATAGATAGATAGATAGATAGATATAATGAACGATAGATTGGACGAACGATAGATTGAACAAACTAACGAACGATAGATAGATAGATAGATAGATAGATAGATAGATAGATAGATAGATAGATAGATAGATAGATAGATAGATAGATAGATATAATGAACGATAGATTGGACGAACGATAGATTGAACAAACTAACAAACGAACGATAGATAGATAGATAGATAGATAGATAGATAGATAGATAGATAGATAGATAGATAGATAGATAGATAGATAGATAGATAGATATAATGAACGATAGATTGGACGAACGATAGATTGAACAAACTAACAAACGAACGATAGATAGATAGATAGATAGATAGATAGATAGATAGATAGATAGATAGATAGATAGATAGATAGATAGATAGATAGATAGATAGATAGATAGATAGATAGATATAATGAACGATAGATTGGACGAACGATAGATTGAACAAACTAACAAACGAACGATAGATAGATAGATAGATAGATAGATAGATAGATAGATAGATAGATAGAATGAACGATAGATTAAAAGAACGATAGATTGAACAAACTAACACATGATAGATAGATAGATAGATAGATAGATAGATAGATAGATAGATAGATAGATAGATAGATAGATAGATAGAATGAATTATAGATTGAACGAACGATAGATTGAACAAACTAACTAACGAACGATAGATAGATAGAAGGAACGAATGAACGAATGAATGATAGATAGATAGATAGATAGATAGATAGATAGATAGATAGATAGATAGATAGATAGATAGATAGATAGATAGATAGATAGATAGATAGATACCATAAAACTGACCATAAAATTAGTAGCATAAAAATGTCTTTACAATATCATACAACTTGTGCACAACTTCCATTTGACTTCTGAAGTCATGATGCTTGACGGGACAGAACCAGACCAGAGAGATTATTACTGATTAACACTTAAATTTAGGTTTGTTCCTCACACAACCCTATCATATGACTTGGAATATAGCAAAGTGGCCATGAACTACTTAATTGGTGCTTTTTGGATCTTTTTTTTTTTAAAGCATGAACATAATTCATGTACACAGCAAGAATGCACTTCGTACACAGCTCAAGATCACAATGCACCGTGTGCTCGTTTAAACCACAGATAAATCGAACAGCTAATTGCGCTCACACTGTTTAGACACACAGATTCTCTCGCTATACAGATTTCCTAGATAAGTGTTTGAGTGCATAATTATGCTCTCTGCGTACAGTGACCTACCTTTGCTCTCAGCAGGCCTCTCACACCAGGAAAACAACACACACACACATAATCACCCACTCAATATCAGCGCAATTTAGAGCAAAACACACACTGAAGTCAAAAGTGCTGCATATGCAACTACTGCAGTTCACAGTTCTGCTAAAGCACACCAGCACAACTGTATGTACGCAAAGCAACACTTTCCCAAAAGTCCTCTATTAAGCATCCCGGGAGTCACATGCATCATGCATGCATTAGTTTTTCCTGTGAACACTATTATATCTGCTCTCTCTAAGCATCATAACGGATACACTATCCAAGTGGGAAATCATACCTCAATGTCCAGCCTGAGCTTCCTCATTCCAGCACAGAAGAGCCGCTTTGCTCCAGAGATTTGGTCAGAGAAGGGTCCAGAGAGACACAACCAGAGCAAACAGTCATAAAAACGCCAATAAACGCACATCCAGGCGTTGCGTCCATGCAGGATCACCTCCAGCACTGGAACAATCTCTCTTCTGAGATCTCTCTCATCCCGCTGTCATGCACTCAAACACTCCTCCCTCCAGCCTCGCTCTCCACACACATACACACACACGGCCTCTCGGATGCTAGATCAAACTGGCTCGCATCTGAGGCTTGGGTTTCATCCGGATCTTCTGTGGCTTTGTGGGAAGAAGTCATCTGTTACACTCGGAAACCACTGAAACCCACGCAGGAAAACGTGGTTTCAAATGTATAATGCAAGACATGTATGTATGTATGCAGTCTTTTTTCTGAGCTAATAACATACTGTGACACGCACACACACTCTTGAACATAAGTGGGTCATGGACTGAAAAATGAAAGGATAAATTAGCCTGACTGCGTGTGTTCATGCGGTGAAGTAGAGAATGGCTGCAGAAATCCTCACCTGTCCTCATCACGCTGAGATCAATCGCCGTCTCTCACCCATAAGGTCTCGCACTCAAAAAACACCTAAAACACAAAGCTGTTAGACAGAACCACTGGCTTTCATCAGATAGACAGAATAAATGAAGAAACCAGACAGTTCCAATAATAAATCACCTGCTTCAGAAGAGCCTGTCTGCACTTTCTCCACTTCTAAATCAGGCCTGTTTGGCAATTCTTTCTTATTAGTGGCATTTACTTTTAGTTGAGCTTCACTAGTACTAGTGCTCAGAGATGTGATGATCGCCAAGGCAAATTTTTTCATTTCAGATTTATTTAAATAACCAAAAGTTATAGTTTAGTTTTAGTTTAGTTCACACTACTTTGTGCTGTTTCAGAAGACGCATTCATTCAGGAATCATTTTGGCATAACGGTTGCACAGTGTGTTTTTAATTCACTGCAAAGAACTGCTTCATACGAGTTATTCGTTTAGGAACCTGACTATACTTGGTTGCACTGATCAGACACACTGTTTTCACCTGCTGGACCATAAAAAACATGAAAAAAGATGCACATTGAAGAGGGACCCAAACCACATCTACAGACCATAAGACAGTGGGCGGGAACCTATGGCAAGGTCTCTCACCCTTTACCAACAAACGATCAATTAAAAAATGAAGACACATCAACAGAGATCGGCTCTCTGCAGAAAAAGCAGAATTACAATTCCCTTGTTATACAGCCTACCGAAGTTAATGAAAAGTTTATGATAATAATTGTTCACCACAGCAATCAACTAACCAAACCACTTAGGTTTCTGGTAACCGACAGCTCCTGCACTGGGAGTCAAGCAGCTGCAGCTTGTTTAAGGTAATGGCGAAAACCATTTTAGAACAGCAGCGAAAATGTAAAAGTAGGCTATATAAACTTAAATATAGCCTTTTATTGAAACGGGTGCATTTCGAAACATTGCACCCGCTGGTACTTTCACTTTTGCCGCAGAGACCCTTTATGTCCTATAAATGTGTCGTATTTTTGATAATCCATGCAGATTTCAGTTGACGATTCTGTTTAAAGTTAATAATAACAAAACATGAATGAATGAATGAGAAAGAAAAGAGCAGGATGTGTTTTATATTGAAAAGAAATATTAAAAGCGTGATAAGTCTTGAAAGAGAACTGATTCTACTGAGAGGACAAGCAGAGTAGCCTTTGTCTTCGGTTGCGCGCCTAAACGGCCAAATAAACACAGAAAAATATCAAAATGCCAAGTGGAGTATTCACAGTAAACACAGTAGATGTAAGTACTGTGTGCATTCTCTCTCTCTCTCTCTCTCTCTCTCTCTCTCTCTCTCTCTCTCTCTCTCTCTCACACACACGCGCACGAAGAGGATTTATGCTCATCAGTTGGTAACTCAACCTCTCAGTTAAGCCCTGCACAATTAATTCCATATTGCAACTTATTTATTGTTTGCTGAATATTTGTTTATTTTTAGTTGTCTATGTCTATTACCTAATAATTACTACTGTTTAAATTTTATTGAAAAAAGCATGTCTTTAATAATAATTTTTTTTTATTTTTTTATTTTTTTTCTGTGGCTCTTTTGGAAAAATGCATTAACCAAAAATGAAAAAAATAGCTCTTTGGTCAAAAAAGGTTCCCGACCCCTGCCATGAGACCACAGAGAGTTTTCATACGAGACAGTTAACAATCACTTGTCAACCACATAGCAACACCCTGGCAACCACCCACTATAGAGTGCAACAGTGCCCCCCCTTTTTCAGCGGCGCTGGTTCCGGAAGTTTTTTTTTTTCATTAATTTTTCCCATAGGGATTTTAAAATAGTCTTTGTTAAAGCGTTATAAGCCATGAACCAAGCCAATCAGCAACAAGAATAATCACAACAAAAAACACTACAACACTAATGACTTCTGAAGAAGTTTAGCTGTGCATTTAATGAATTAATTATTCTTATTTTTTTTTATTTTTTTTATTTCTTCTATGTAAAGCACTTTGAATTGCCATTGTGTATGAAATGTGCTATATAAATAAACTTGCCTTGCCTTACAAACTTTGATTTGAAGCAAAAAAAGTATTTGAAAATCAGACAAAAAGACAAAAGGTACAGGGAAAGAATTATAATCCCATGAAGCATTGTGAACAGCATAATCACATTAAAAACAATGGAGAAATATAAAACTACTCATTTACAAATGTTGATTATATGTAAAACAAAATATTTTAAGTTTATAATATGCATATATATATGTGTGTGTGTGTGTGTGTGTGTGTGTTGCAACATGTATATATATATATAAACATTTCCGTATTTTGAAAGTGTAGGGCAGGGATGTCCAAAGTCAGTCCTGAAGGGCCACTGTCCTTTCAACTTGCCTAAACATACATGCCTGGAAGTTTCTAGTATGCCTAGTGAGACATTGATTAGCTGGTTCAGGTGTGTTTAATTGAGGTTGGAGCTAAACTTTGCAGGACAATGGCCCTCCAGGAGCAGGATTGGACACCCCTGGTGTATAGATCAACTTGATTACATCATTCATGACAGTGGGTGGAGCTACAGAGCTATTTTGGAGTGTGTTGCTTTTTTCAACTCTCTGATTGGTGTAATTTTCCTTCCAGCATCATGGGTAATGTAGTTGTTGTTGTTTTTACCAGGAATTCCACTGTTAAACACAATTATTTTAAAAAATAGGCTGAAATAATGCAGGATGATGGCTTCAGCAGAAGCAAATATCATCGATTAATCGTAGCTCACAGTAGGTCTGTATTTAAAGGTTTATACAGAAAGTTTCATTCATTATCTCCATAAGGAAATTGATTTTGAACAATACAAAATCAATTTTCTTATGGAGATAATGACTTGAGTTTTTACTTCCAGAACTGTTGCACTAGTGTCAGTTGTGCACATGCAAAACTTCTGAAATTGTAAACATCTTTCCAAAACGCTGCTTCCCACTCAACTGTTTTCATGTACAAATTTGATCATCAATCAGTAGAATACATCAAAATATGTCTACATCTTTAATCCAGCATATATTTAGCTCATAGATCTAAAATAAACATTTGTTTTTAAAAATCATCATTTAAACCTGCAATGGTCTGCTTATCTTTGTCTACCCAACTGTTCATCTATCTATCTATCTATCTATCTATCTATCTATCTATCTATCTATCTATCTATCTATCTATCTATCTCTCTCTCTCTCTCTCTCTCGCTCTCTCTCTCTCTCAATTCAATTCAATTCAATTCAAAATCGCTTTATTGGCATGACTGTACATGTTACAATATTGCCAAAGCTTGGAACACATAGAATAATTATAAAGTATAAAATTATAAAGTACAAAAAAATAAAATATTATAACATAACTTAAATCTAAATGTACAACTTAAATTAATTGTACAAATTAACAGTGTAACAAATTATAATATCTGTGAACATTTTACACCACAGTGTTTTAACATATACACACACACACACATCACTGAAGGTCACTGTGGTGGACAGTGGGGAAACACACTGAGGTCAGACACACACATCACACACACATTCACCTGCTGTCTCTCAGGCTGTGGCACACACACACGTATCTGGCAGTCACGTATCTCTCTCTCTCTCTATATATATATACTGTATCTATCAATCTATCTTTCTATCTTATCTATATCTATACTGTATCTATCTATCTATCTATCTATCTATCTATCTATCTATCTATCTATCTTATCTCTCTCTCTCTCTCTCTCTATATATATATATATATATATATATACACTGTATCTATCTATCTATCTATCTATCTATCTCTCTCTCTCTATATATATATATATATATATATATATACTCTATCTATCTATCTATCTATCTATCTATCATTCTGTCTGTCTGTCTGTCTGTCTGTCTCTCTCTCTCTCTCTCTCTCTCTCATTGGACGTGTATAGTTTTGGTGAATTGAGGTAGTGGTGTTCTAGTGATTACTAGCGAGTTCTCAGGTTTGCGGAGTCCTCCAGCGTGGTTTTCTCAGTACATCTCTATTTTCAGGCGTCTGTAAGTAGGTCTGACACAGTGTTGGGAGTCACACACGCTAACAGTCCTGCTACCTAATTACTAATACATGTTTTTCTTCAGTCAACCCCTTCAAAACGGACTGATCGTGGCCTGTTTGTAGCCAGCGTTAGGCTGTGTGTTGCTCCCCACCACTGTCCTGTTTTCTGACCTTTCAAAGTAGACCCAGGTCCCACCCCGTCCTCTCACTATAACATCAAAGCTTAGCGTCCTTAAATTAGAACCGCGACGAAGCCGATAAACACTTCAGTTACTAGTTTATGCATTGACATCTTCACAGAGATGGTTTTTAAACTAATGACATGAATTTGATTTACAAGACAAAGGCAGAAGAGCTGAAACCACTTATATACTGGTCTGCTTTGCAGTCAATGTTTTGCTTGATTAGCATGCTATGCTACCAAAACAGCAACATCTTGAGTATAAATTAATCACATTATCCATAAGGATACATGATTTATTCAAGTAATTCTCAAAGCTGCATTGCACTTATCTGGTCGACCAATTAATAAACTTTATTTTTTCATTTCTAAAGAACGTGATTACAAAACTATGTATGATGCTTGATTCAATGTAAATCTGTGGGATTTTAATGCACCTATTTTAATGTCCAACGGGCATAACATCATAACTAACGCCTCAAGAAGACACATGATTTGTGGCAATAGTAATAGTGATACAATATATAGTAAATACCAGTAATTAAGCCTACTGGTCAGTAAAAACAAAATCCCTACTTCTATTTCTATTCTAAGCATTTTAAAGAGGGTTGGACTGTTTTAGCATTAAAATCAAACCACTGGAATGATTAAGCATATGATAACTTTCAGAGAAGACTTGTACTCTGTTCCTTCGAGAGACTAATGCAAATAACCTCAAAATCCCCAACATGTCTTAGGCCACATCACTGACCCTCAGACCGTAATGTACTATATTACTCAATCATTAGATATTAGTCATTCAAGAACTTTTTATTATAAGGCTGATAATCTGTAAACCCCGTTTAAAAGACGTCTAATAGTCATCCAAACACAGCCGTCTAGGCTAATACAAGGCAAAATCTGGGCTGTAAAAGATGTCTAAACCAGAGCCCAAGAATAGACTTTGTCACCAATTAGATAACAAAGAAAAGAAATGAGTGAAGAAATGAAACCAAACACCTTGTAATCACTGTTTACTTTGCTTACAAGATGGAATATTGTACGTATCGCAAGTTATTTTTGACATGTAACCAAATTCAAGGTTATTTTGTCTAGAGGTGAGTTACTCATAGCCGAACTATATCGGGTCTATGGTTAACCAAGTCGATGAAATGACGGCTATTGGTTGCTGAGCAACATTAAAAAAAAATGCTTTCAGTTTTGGAATGAGACATGTCTCAACTGACTTTCAGTGCTGTCTAAATAAAATAAAATAATGTAAAAATGAACAATTAAAAACTACACTTAACTGACAGCAAACACACAGCCTTTAAATAATCACTAACATATACTAAAGTGCAGCAACACAAACAACAAACAGATCGTTCAATTCTAAGAGTCAAAGAGATCATGGAAAATAGTCATTAAAAGCTATATTATCTTTATAAATAAAATAAAATAAAATAAAATAAAATAAAATAAAAGTGATGTTGCCTGGGTCAACATCCTTATTGGTTCTGGAACAACACTTCCTGTACAACAACCAACATTATTAGGTTAGGCCCTCTAGTTTAAGAGGTCATGGTTAGAGCTTTCCTTTCTTTCGACAGGATTGTTGCTCCAGGAACACGGCTTACTCTGCAAAACCAGGATGTGCATCAAGTCACTGTTACTTTACCACAGGCATCGAAATCTCTCTTTTCCAACACAACTATTAAAGGGCACAGGGCACAGAGTTCACTGCCACTAGATTTCACCATCTGGCATAAATATGATATTCTGTCCCACTCAAAAGTGCATTCTGATAATCAATTTAGCAACACCATCTCTGAAGCATCCATATTGTATATAATGCATTATAAAGGTATTCATATTGAATTATTTAAACAGCTCAGTTCTTTATTAAAATGAAGTTACGTCAAGAGCAAAAGCTATTTTCTTTTTCACAGTGCCTTAATACATGTTATATTCAAATGTGTTGCTGAAACATTGTGTGTTAGATAGATAAGATAGATGATAGATGAAAGACGATAGATAATAATAGATCTGTGACAAATTGCTTTGCAAGTCACTTTGAATAAAAGTATCTACTAGATGCATCAATGTAAATAAGATTAATAGATTATAAAGGTTACAATTATGTATGAAAACAATAGTGTATAATAGGGCACTGTCAAATAAACATTATAATGCATGATTATGCTGGTTTCATAGAAAGTGCTGCTATAAATTTATTTGTGGCTGAAATGACTCCTAGATTTCAGCACATTTTGTCCCTTATTTTTACAAAAAGCATCATCAGTTCATTTCTGAACATCAGCTTTCTTTACATGTGTAAATGTTACTATGTGTGCCTAAAAAACACTGTTGCGTGTGCATCGTGAACTTTACCAAATTCAACCAACGTATTTAATATACACTTGTTGATTGCAAAATCTATTTCATCTCAAATAAAACAAGAAGTAAAAAAGTGCTGACCAATTGGTTCTGTTCATAAATAACACCATCATTGGGTATTCTGGGAAATGCACAGGAAGGTAAACGCGCAAGCATGCACGCACACACACACACACACACACACACACACACACACACACACACACACACACAGTAAAGCAAGTTCCTCTTGCACAAATAGAACAAAGACTTAGGAACACATCTTGAGAAAATGAAATAAAGAACACAACAGAATAGAAATGACTATGAAAGCTTGAGTCTCAGAAGTAGAAAGACGCATTGTGACACTGAAGTGGAAGAAGAAATTAAATAATAAATTAATTACCTGTCACTAAAGTAGTGCATGTGACTTTTGCAATATAATTCCATCTATTTTCGTTTCACATGCATTTGTCACATTGCTGAGTGTGAAGTGTGGAGCTTTTTCTCAAACTTGCTCACTGGCTTTGAGATCTGTTGTCACATCACTACTGACCTGTGGGACCTCCTGACATATATGAATTACAAATTTGAATCATATTGAAATCAAAATCAATACCACATATTGCATAGTACCCAGATGCATCTGAATAACTCACTGAACATTAATTTTACAACATTTATCTGCTTTTATCCACAACTGAACTTTAAGTAAATACAAAAAAATTGCAGAGCCTCTGCACTTTACACTAAAAAAAACACGCTCACTAAACATCAGAGGGTGGTTAATGTTGTTAATCCAGTACACATGAAAAACGTTCAAAGGAAAGTAGCACTGTTTAGCCAACACTGAAAATACACAAACCTCAAGAGTTAACACAGGATCTGCAAACACGCGATGATGTTCTGTGCAGAGATCAAGACTAAAATAACCCGGGTCGTTTCAGGTTAACTAGCAAGCAGTTCAAATATTTTAGCATTTCACGAACTAAAAATGAATCAGCAGGTCAGGACAGATATTTGTGCGGGCTTCTGGGGACGGGGGCTATGCATCATTTCTCTCACAAAATTACTTTGAACTGTACATGCATGAATAGAAAATATTTGAATATACATTAGAAGTTATGATGTAAACAATGAACCAGTTAATAAACCTTACTATTGCTTATAGCTTTTAAAATGAACATCTGAATGCAAAAAAAAAAAAAATGCTAAATAAGACAAGAAAGCACCTAAGTTATAGATTCATATTATTTTTAACTTGAATTTTTGACATTGATATAAACAATATTCTACAATTTCATAAATATTCTCCGTGGGCAGAAACAGAATTGTTGAGTAAATTTGAATGAACTAAAAATGAATGCACACTTTTAAGTTAATAGTTGTATTATAGTCTATAGACTAATTAGACAGTGTATTTATCTTAATTAGAAAAAATATATATTTATCTGTATAATACCATAAATTGATAAATAAAATATATGAGTCATGCATCTTTCTTTCATGCTTATTGAGTTTGAGCCACCCAGTTGTTCTTGTTCACTGACCATCTACACAGCCATGACTTTGCACGTTCTGTAAATAGCAACGCCTGATAATGAACATTATGCACATTGAGAGCGACACTGCATGCATGAATACAAACACACGGCTAAAATGAGCTGTTAAAAAAAGTGTGACTAAAGGGTGTGGGCCGCTCTAATTGCCATAAGAGAAAAAAAACTGTCAGATTTAACAAAAACACTGGAAACATGCACACACATGCATACTTAGCTAAGCTTTAATGCAATAAAGCTGATAAACCACTTTTTCTCACACTTCCCCAAATTTCTACAAAAGGCTCATCTTTCTGCCCATCAGACAGTCATATTTCTCTTTCTCTTTTCTAAAGGACAGCGTGGCTCGGCGGATGGACATGAGGTCTCTACTGACACTGTCAGGTAAAAACACAAGAGTTTATGCAGTTTATTGTCTGATTCTGTGTAATGGGATGTTTTGACTTCAAAGCAGACAGTTTGCAGTTTTCACGCAGCAGATAAAGGGCAAATTATTTAATGAGCTTTGTTTGTCTGGTTAATATATTGGCATTAAATGAAGATAAATGTTGACTTTTTATATTTTTTTATCAAATTATCAATTACCAAAAATGATCAAATTTCAATGCAAACTTGACTGAATTAATTATGTAATATTATTTTTGGTGATGTTTGCACTATGATAATTCTGTAACACAGATCTCCAATTACACTGCCAAAAACAAATTTTTACAAAGATATTTAGAAAGATATGCAAGAATTACTTTCAAAACTACTTTTTTGAAAATGCAACTGGCCAGTGACTCTTGAGTCATGATTCACCCAAAACTGACTGGGTGCCGCCGTATCATTTCAATGTCAATGAAGCTGCAAATTAAACTTACAGATGTAGTTTCTTAGTGCAGAAATAATCTGATTTATCTTTTTATGTCACAGTGTTGTTGGCTCTCATAAGAGAAGACAAGGGACAAAACGCAACAGGTAAATACACACATTTTCATTGTGCACAAGATCAGAGGAGCTAAAAAAAAAACACAGCATTAAGAAAAAAAACAATGCAGATCTGCAGAACTTTGGTGCAGGAAACCTCATCATTTCACCCAACCAGCATACTGATGTTTCTAGTGTCAGTAAGTACCTCACTGAGGGTCATTTATAATGAACCTCCAACCTTGTCCAAAGTAATTCGTGGTTCCTCGAGAAGATTCAAGTAAACGCCACAGGGTGTGTCCGCTGAAGACTGAACAGCCTGACTCCTACATGATCAAAAAGCATCAGATCATTTTCTAAGATCCCAATGTTAGAAACCAGTTTATTACTAACAAGATCCTCATCACTTGTGGCACATTTCACATCAATTAGACAGTCAAAAACTACACTGAACTCGACAGAATACCTGAAAGCCCTTGAATCAGAGAGTCAGAGTCAGAGAGAGGGTGAAAATGGTGAAAAGCAAGACATTTTAAATAAAGCAAAAAAAAAAAAATCTTAAAAATTTTTATTCTAAAGAACCTGATAGTGGGCAAAAATGAAAAGATATATGATTTCATAAATAATTAAATGCATAAATAAGCGCATGCATTATTTATTTATGCATTTTTAAATGCATTAATAAAAAATGTATGCATAAATGTATAAATGCATAAATAAAATAAGAAATGCACCTTCTACGGTCCTTTTCAAACTTTTCCAATTACTCCAATTATTATATTTGTTGAGTAGACAGAACTAAATCACCATGGTTTACAATTATTGTCAATCAATAAATTAATCAATAATATTTTACAATATTAAAGTAGTCAGACAACCTGGCATTACAGAAGACGTGTCTCTTATGTGTCTGTATTCTTTCTCTCAGTGTTTCTCCTGCCGAGGTTCCCAGTTGTGTTTGCTGGAGATGACATCACTCTGATCTGTAAAGGAGTGGGTGAACCGATAAAATGGTTAATTAATGGAGAGCCACACTCACATCAGGGTTCTTCAATGCTTCTTACAGCAGTGACATCAAAAAACAACGGGAAGTACGAATGTGAGCGGGGCGGATCGAAGATTCCCCCGTACACACTCACTGTCGAAGGTATGAACACCATCCTAAATAACTCTAAACGTTCCCTCACGATCATCTGTTCCTCCTGCTGTTCCTCATCATCTCTCTCTCTCTCTCTCTCTCAGAGCTGGAGCCTCACGCTCAGCTCTCTCCATCTATAGGTGGCGCTGTGATGTCCAAAGGTGGAGGAAGAAACCTGGAGCTGTATGTGGACGATGATGCGCATGGCTGGAAGTGTTTTGCGTTGCGGGGAGAGAGTGGCTTCAGGCTAAACCCCGATGTTAAGACGGACAAGATGGCTGTTATATATGCACAATTGAACGAGGCAAAAAGAGCCACTTTCTGGTGCAAGAACGGTACACGACGAAGCAATGCTGTGACGCTGAAAATGACAGGTGACTCCTTCCTCATTTCCCTGTTGTATTTCAGATCCCCTGTGTAGTTAAAGGGAAATACAAAAATACTAATTCTGTCATTATTTACTCGCTTTTATATAGTTCCAAACCTGTATGACTTTCTTTGTTCTGTGGAAAACAAAAGAAGATTATTTTGAAGGATGTTATGACTTTTTGTGTCCAATGTCCATGCAATGAAAGTCAATGGGGTCCAAAACAACACCAGACTCCGCTGACTTTAATCGTATGAACAAACAAACCCTGAGACATCTTTCAAAATCTTCTATTGTGTTTCACAGATGAACAAACGTCTAAAACAGTTTTATATTATCATACGATTATCATAACATTACTAATTCTGTGAAACACATTTACAAAAGAAGGGGCTGCATTAATATTACACATTATTATGACACATAGTGACTGCATGTCTTCTGTTGCGTTTTCAGATCACTTTTCAGTGCAGACATCTGTCGTTCCTAGAAAAAATATCTGACCACAGGATGTTAACTAGTTCCCATCCGTCTTATTGGCTCTGAAACATGTTAAGCAATTGATGTTAGAGAGTCTACTGAATTTTAAGCTTGTTAGTCAAGGTGAAACAATCTTATTTTCACAATAATTAAATATGAATGTAATAGTCAAAATTGCTCATGTCTTTTTAGAGGTGTGTGTGTTAGAAAAAATACAAACGATATCCTCTAAATCTCAATGGCTTCCATAAAGAGCCATGGGACTAAACTGGAGAGCAAATGGAAACTGATTCTCAGATGTTGAGGAAAAGACACCTCACATCTGTCACCTCTGTAGTTGCAGGGCAAATCTCAACAATAGCTCAAACTGTGCTTAGACTTCTCAAAACATCAAAGTCTATAAAAGTCAGATCTCAATATAAAGTCTAACACTTCTCCAAGATCAGGGTTTATTCGTCTTTACTCCTACTGTATGGCAACTATTGACTAACAAAGACAAAGTTGATCATTATAGATTAAATTCCCAAAATTCCAAGATTCATTTTTTCCAGTGCTGACATTTCCTGCTGAATCCCTTTTTCTTAAACAGCCAATAGCCTGTAGTTAATGTCAGTAACACTATGATTTACTGCTTGGTTGCATGAGGGTCTCTTATTCTAGAGAGCATTTGATTGGACAGACATTTGAATACACCTGTTAGGGCAACAGTATATGCATTTCAAAGCCATCTTCAATATGATGGGATCTTTAAATGAAGCATCAGGTTCGTGCAGCAGTAGATGATGGATGTCTGACCTGTGTCTCTGTGTGTCTGTGTGTCTCAGAGCTCAAGGTGATGTTGGACCCTCCAGCCGCTCCTGCATGGTTGGGGGAGAGCGTGGCTCTCAGGTGTGCAGTCTGGGGTGGGAAAGCAGAAAAGGCTACATTCTATAAGGATAATAAGGCAATCCCAGACACAACAGAAGACACATACATCATCAGCAACGCCAAACAAGCTGATGCCGGACAGTACAAATGTCACGCCACCTACAGGTACAGCCACATCAGTGCAGACGCTGCCCGGCAGGAAGGAGATTCTGATGCCCAGGAGTTAAAAGTTATAGGTAAACATTACAATAACTGCCTCACCTCTCCCCTTCATTTATACACAACCACTACTAGATAGTACTAGAACTAGAAAGTATTTTTTGGACATGGTACCATGGCATTTATGTAATAATAATTATAACAAAACATGACACATATTAATATATATTTAAGCACAAGATTTATAAACAAGTATACACATTATGTATATTGATAATAACTCACTGTTTGCAAGTAAGATAAAGTAAGCTAAAATAAATAAAACTAATAAAGCAACCCATCACATCTTTCTCTTTTGTTGTTTTCATGGCTGCATGTAAAAGCAAGCACACCGCTTCACCCAGCATAGTCTGATTCATGAACAAATGACTCTTATGAGTCAACTCTTTTAGTGAATCAGTCAGAACGACTCACGTTATCGGTTCAAATTAGTCTAACGAATTACTCACTGGATCTGTCAGAGCGGTTTCATTTATACATTTGTCAGATGCTTTTATCCTTATCAGGATACGCATTCACTGGGAGTTTAACCCATGACCTTAGCTAACGTTAAGTCACTATCCAACGAGCTGAGTTACAGGAACAACCATCAATTCTTTTGCAAGTCATATCTGTGTGTGGTTCAGGTGGGCCTCCTGCTGCTACTGTGAAATCAACGTCTCCTAAGAATCTGGAGTGTTCCTGCAGAGACTGTCCTGACGACTGCACGTCCAGTTACTGGTATCACACACGCCCTAATCAGCCACGCCAAAGACTGCCTGAAAATACACACGTTATTACCGTGGAGGAAGGAGGACTGTACAGCTGCCGGAGGGTGTGTGGGAAAGGTTTCTCCCGTTTCAGCAACGTTTACAGCTACACAGGTACCTAAACACACACACACACACACACACACAAACACACTCCTTAGGCACACACTCCTTGTTCATTAGCCAGTGTTTAGTGTAATTAAAAAAATGTATTAATATTTTAAATGAGTTTTTAGGTAAATTTTGTAGTGTTTTTTTTGTAATTTTTATTAGTTTTTATTTAATTAGCTAGAAATGTTGCTTTGCAACTTATTGAAATAAAATAATACATTTAGCCTAATTTTTTAATTAGTTTTAATTCCGTTAACATTTATTTCAAGTTAATGATGTTTTATGGTTTATTTTAATGAGAAATTATTTTCTGTGGTAATCAGACACCTACAAGTTTCACACCAAAACAGAGGCACGCAGAGCTCTATGAACACTTTCGTTTTCCGTGCATTTTAATGTTGACTGTACTGATGTATGAATGCTAGACACTAAACACTTTCACTTCACTATAGTGCACTTCTCTTTGTTTCTTTTTTTTTTGCATGAAAACGCATCTTCTCTCTTTCTCGTGGCACAACCAGAGCCTGTAAATGTGCTGCCCATCGTTGTGGCTGCGATTCTGATGGTTCTTGGGGTGTTGATCGTGGTGCTGATCGCGCTGAAGCGCAGAAGACGCGGTGGAAGCAGTGTTCAGGGGACTGCACAGGCTAAAGATAAGACGACAGGTGGAGACTATGAGCAAATCCAACTCACCGATCAGGCGGTTTACCACACACTAGGCGAGCATACGGATAAGGACAAGGACAAGGCCGAGGGGGGTTACGAAGCCCTAAAAAAGAGGCAGGAGGAGGGGGTGTACCACACACTAGGAGCTGTAGAAGGTCAAGGTCAGGGTGAAGGTCAAGGTCAAGGTCAGGGTGGAGGTGGGTATGAGGCTCTTAAGAACGTGAAAGCCGAGGTGTACCAAACACTAGGAGCTGCAGAAGGTCAAGGTCAGGGTGAAGGTAAAGGTCAGGGTGAAGGTCAAGGTCAGGGTGAAGGTGGGTACGAGGCTCTTAAGAGCGTGAAAGTTGAGGTGTACCAAACACTGAGTTCAGCCGACTCAAAAACACCGGCAGGACAATCTGAGGGAGGGTATGAGCAGCTTCCTCAGAAAGACAAAGATTATGAGGCTGTGGCAGAAGATAATCCATATGAAGAACTGAAGGCCGGACAACAGGATAAGAAGCAGACGAGCAAAGAGAAAGAATGAAGGAACCTGTAAGAAAGAGCATCACGTTAATGCTAACCAATAGTCAAATGATGGCTAATTTTTTTATCTCACAATTCTGACTTTTTTTCCCTCAGAATAGTGAGTTTATATCTCAAATTTTTTACTTTATAAACTCGCAGTGTTATGAAGTAAGAATTGCGATATTTAAACTAGAATTTGTGAGAGAGAAAAGACAGAATTGTGAGTTTATATCACGCAATTCTGAGAAAAAGGTTCACAAATACTTTTTTTTATCTTTATAGTTAATTGAATACAGGGATAGGCCTACTCGACCCCCAAATTTAAATTTGTCACATAATTTACTCACCATCATACTGTCTCAGTTGTATGACTTGCTTTCTTCAGATTAACATGAATATTTTTAGAAAAACAATCCATCGTGATTAACGTTAGGCTACATAATAGCTACGTTACTGGTCCAAACCCAGACAAAGTGAACACGACAGTAAGTTAATCCAAACGATGGCAGCTGGTGATGAATCAGTGTCTTCTGAAGCTAAATTATAGGTGTGTGAGAGAAAAATATGAATATTTAAACTTTTAAACTCATATTTTGACTAAAAATCATAGCTGCCTTCCAGCCAACTGTCACAACGTTTACGCTTGATAAATTATCGCGAGAAGTGCCGTGAAGTCACAGCGGACCGTTACTTCTCGCTCGTGTTTCTTCGTTATATCTGGGCAAAAATCATGAGAGAATTTTCTTTTTGGGGGTGGGCTATGTAATATAATTAAGGTTACAATAATAGCCTACTATGAAATAATACAATTTAAACAAAGAAGTGTCACCTGGCGGGGATACATGAAGATGCTCTGGAGAGTGAACGTGACTTTCAACTTCCACCTCCAAAAGCTCAAAAGTGTGTACCGGTGTCGTGTTTCAGAATATCCCAGACAATCCGCTGGAAACTTAGAGATCTGACTCCATTCTGATCAGAAAACAAACCTTACATCAAATTCCCTTTGCTTGCCCTTTGCTTCAGACTCAATCTACAGTGAGTTTGGTCCAGATAGTGGTGAAGAAATAAGGCACTTCACCTTTAAAGAGTCTGATACTAGGC
Source organism: Squalius cephalus (assembly GCF_949319135.1). Lineage (NCBI taxonomy): Eukaryota > Metazoa > Chordata > Actinopteri > Cypriniformes > Leuciscidae > Squalius > Squalius cephalus. Next base: position 3,554,876 of record NC_137146.1, on the reverse strand, counting down.
TAAGTAAAGAAAGAAATTAGAACATAAGCATACAGTTAACACAGCAAACAAGTAAGATTACAGTTACAGATCCACATTCACAGTTTTAGAAATTTTCTTGCAGTTATGAGGATTCAGAGGTTGATACAAATGTAGGCTACTATAACAGGAGAAAGAAAGTTAGTTTTGTGCAATAAAACTGAAGGATTGAAAGGCTGTAAATTTAAATACTATTAGCATCACGCATTAATAAGCATCAAACCCACACAAGGCTATAGATTGACCAGGCACACTCACACATAATTACACAGAATCAGTTATTGTGAATATCTGCGTGATAGTTATTGATTGTACACACTGTTAATTATTTCACTGTAAATTTACAATAAATTGCAGGTTAATAATTGCATGACTTTCACAGTAAGTTACCGTATCATTTTTACAGTAAATAATTGTGAAATGACAGCTGTTTACTGTGACTTCACAATAACTATGCCATCATATTACTGTGATTTAGCAGTAAGCTGCTGTATAATTACTGTATTTTACTGTGCAATTACAGTTAGTCTATCATATTACTGTAATTTAACAGTAAGCTGCAGTAGAATTACTGTATTTAACCATGTCTATACTGTGATTTAGCATAAATGATGGACCAAACAAAACTGATAAAAACAATGGTTTAACTTTTATTTTTTTAGAAGAAAAATACATTTTAATAACAGGAATAAACACTGGGTAACATGAATGAACACTGGGTAACATGAATGAACACTGGGTAACATGAATGTCTGTCAATATGTGTGTGAATGTGTTTACTGTGTTTACCATTATGTGATAATGGTACTTGAAAAATACAATTTAATAACAGGAATAAACACTGGGTAACAGGAATGAACACTGGGTAACAGGAATGTGTGTCTATGTGTGTGCACTGTGCATGTGTTTACTATGTGATAATGGTACTTCACAACGTAAGAGCTGAAAAGAGAAAGAAGGAGAGAGAGAAGAGAGAGTGAGAGAGGGAAGAAAAGACAAAAAGGTGGGAAAAGAGAGGGTTGCAGGTGTCTCGCTCCTTCCCTTGCAGCAGGCACCTGCATAGTATGGGTTCTGTCCACTATCTACAAAAGATAAGAAAGACAAAAAGTTTAAGTTACTCTGTGGTGCAAGTACCTGCAAGTATGGTACTCGCATTGTAAAACTAATCCTAAAATGTGTACAATTTAAGAAATTACAATTGTAAAACTCATGATAAATCAGATAAATCATGTGAATAGTACTATATCAATTAATATTAAATCAACAAACCAGAGGACTCTGAAAGTAACATGATTGAGGTTAAGCAAAAATTACATGACATGCGTACATAGTAATGCAACTCAGTAAGCCAGTAATGTGATGTAAATTTACACTTAAAACTATTGTAAAGTACGTCTGTAAATTTGACGTTTTTATTCTAACCTATCAATAACCTATAACATTGAAAAGGCATGTTTAATTCAAATAAATGTAAGAACAATGAATTTTAGACATTTTGCAGCCTGTCTAAACTCGTAGAACAGATTAAAGGGATAGTTTACCCAAAACCCCACCCTCATTCCAAACACGTTAGCCCTTCGTTCATCTTTGGAACACAAATTAAGATATTTTCTGACTCCTCCATGGACAGCAATTTTATTACCACTTTCAAGGCCCGGAAAGGTAGTGAAGATTGTTAAAATAGTCCATGTGACTACAGTGGTTCAACCTTAATGTTATGAAGCGATGCAAAAATACTTAATAGTGCGGAACGCACAAAAAGTATTCTCGTCGCATCATAGCAATAAGGTTGAACCACTGTAGTCACGTGGACTATTTTAACAATGTTTTTACTACCTTTCTGGGGCTTGAAAGCGGTTATAACATTGCAGTCTATAAGCGGGATCAGAAAGCTCTCGGACTTCTTAAAATTATCTTAATTTGTGTTGAACAAAATTCTTATGTGTTTGGAACATCATGAGGGAGTGTAATTAATGAGAGACTTTACATTTTTGAGTGAACTAACCCTTTAATAGCTTAAGTAAACATCTTACTGCATAACTAATTCTAGCTTAAAACAGAGACAGTGTTTCGTTAGTCTGTTCTGAAGTTGGAACACAACTTACATTAGACTGACATCCATTCAAAGTCAATGAGCTTCCTGATCAGTGTACAGACTTGCTGGTTTATGTGTCCTCTCTGCCTCTTTGATTTTGTACCTGTCTCTGGGTTGATGCCCAAGAAGCACATATAAACAAAAAGACAGAGAAGAAAGATGTTAGTTTAATTCAAGTGGGATTAAAAAGGTTTCAGTTCCCAGTCATCACCTTCAGTGGGTCACTGCTGTTGCAGTACTGAGCAAAACTAAAGTTAGCTCAGTTTTAACAAGGTGACATTACTTGGATTCAATTAAACAGCAACCATTTAAATAACTTAACAGCAACTGAAAAACATTTACATCACAAACACACAGTCAAGAATAGTCCTGCAACAAAGTAAGTTAGATGTGTGTGATTTACCCAGGCAATGCATTTGCACACAACAATTTACATCATTTACACGTACTGTTTGCAGAGGATGGAGGAAGAGTCTGTTCCTCCTAGAATTATTACCCGTTCATAGACAAAATGGCTCCTAATATCTTCAGATGTCGACCTGTTTTACTTTAGAATAGCACAGCTAACGAAGCTCCACTAATTCAGTGATAAACACATTTATTTTCCTATATCTTTTTTATAATAAAAAATGCACTTTATTTTTTCTGTTGACGAGACAGACAACGGCTGCTCCGTTTCACACACGGCAGAAAAATATGGACGACGCCCAGCTAGCTAACGTTACTAATTTGAGATTAATTTATTCCACCTTTGCACAAATCCACAACACTATAATGTATCTAGTTGATCATAACTGTCATAATACACACATTAAGGCCACAGCTTACCTTATAACTTTATTTCCCGGTGGTAGAAAAATGCTGTGGGAAAAGAGAGAACGCTGTTAGAGTAACGAACGTTAACTAAGAAAAGCATTAAGCAAAGCTAAAGTTCAATTTTGACGGTGTAGCTAACGTGAAGCCTCACAGTTAATAACTTAATATGGTACTACTACACTTATTAACACAACCAACGTCTGATCATTCAAATTTGCGCGCTCAAACCTAGACGCGAATCTGCTCCAGCTAAGTTACAAAAACATGAAACAGAACTTAACTAACGCTAATTTGGTTCATACTTTTAAATAACATGCAATTTCATATTAAAAACAGTCATCAAATTGACAAAGTAAAAATTAAACACTTACCGCACTGAATCCGTTGAGTGAGACCATGGAGGAGATCAGGCCAGGGAGCTCCGGGGGAGCTCAGATGACGCAGTTGCAGCGCGAAAATGACGGAATTCACAGTAGTTTCTTGTAAAAGCCCCGCGCCTGCATTATTTTCACAGTAAAAGTCTAAATACGGTATTATATTGTGAAATATCACAGTTAAAGCCTGTGAAGTGGTAATAATGTAATTACCTGTGAAATATTACAGTTATATATTGTGAAATCCTGGAAATATTTTACAGTGCAGTTTATGCTATTATAGTTGATCTATGGGGCTGAAGAGCATTAACACATCATTAGCAAATGTAGGCTACTAATTTCTGAGTTTTTTTTAATAATTACACTGGTTTAACAATAGATTTATTATATAAGCAATGATATTTCAAATAATGTCATTCTCAGCCTCATTCAGCATCATGTAAATGTATTTGGACTCTTGTTTATTTGGAGTATTTCATTCTTTCATCATGCTTATTGTTAGATCTTAAAGGGATAGTTCAGGATTTTAGACATGAATCTCTATAGCTTCCCCATAAGCAGTGTGGTGCATTGACCATGACTTACCCCCGACAGCGTCCTGTGAGCCGAGCTCCGGTCCAGTTTTGGTCAAGATGAAATTAGTCCGGCAAGTTTGCTGGGGTCACGGCAATAAAGCTTTTTTCTTCTCAAATCAATATGTGTTCAAAAGAGTGATATATTTGCGTCACTAAAACGTTGTCTATGGAGAGGTCAGACCTCGTAATGGCTTGGCACTATTTTCTCCCCTGTCATATCACTGCGCGCTGCCGCTACCTACAGCCAGCTGCGAGCTGCGCAGGCGCACACCACTTTTTCAGTTGTTCGGCAGTGTTTACAGCAGTGTTTACGTGCTCAGAACTTTCTAACTCCATCTGGCGTAACTCGTCATCTGTGTATTCAGGTTCGTAAAGATATCCTTTTGGCTGTGTGTCGAAGTCAATGTTGTCATCGTCGCTGCTGTAGTCAGACATGTTATCGTTCTCTTTACGAGCTGTAAACAAAGTGACACGTGCGCGGCTCCCAGCTGGCTGTAGGTAGCGGCAGCGCGCAGTGATATGACGGGGAAGAAAATAGTGCCAAGCCATTACGAGGTCTGACCTCTCCATAGACAGCGGTTTTGTGCTGCAAATATATCACTCTTTTGAACACATATTGATTTGAGAAGAAAAAAGCTTTATTGCCGTGACCCCAGCAAACTTGCCGGACTAATTTCATCTTGACCAAAACTGGACCGGAGCTTGGCTCACAGGACGCTGTCGGGGGTAAGTCATGGTCAATGCACCACACTGCTTATGGGGAAGCTATAGAAATTCATGTCTAAAATCCTGAACTATCCCTTTAATTATAGTTATTGTGTTTTTGTTAAATATTTTTATTCATGCACGTTGTTTTGTATTTTTTAAATGTAAGAACTTAAAAAACAATGCATTTTCTGTTTGTTTAATTAAAGATGTATATCAAAATGACCACAGCTGTATAACTGCATGCCGCAATAAACTTTTATTGCAATGCAACTGTAGTTCAGTGTGTCTCCACTAAACGGCAAACTGGTGTCCAGCATCAAATTCAGGTTTGTTTGTTTCAACCACAAGAGGTCACTGCAGGATTGAGTTGGTTTTCACTCACTGGTTAGTCTTTTTTTTTGCCAGTGATTAAACAGTTTATTCATGTTCCTTGTATAGTATCTTTTGTAATTCTGAGTGCTCAGATTAAATTGTGTATAAATTAAGCTGTGTTTTGTTTTCTCTGGTGAAACCTGAGACGGATAAATTGCTTTTTCCTGAATACTTGCATCTGCATCTTTAATTTGACCATCATTTATGGATCTTAGAAACTGATCCCTTGATAACTCCAATTCTGATGCATTATCACAACAATAATACACCAGATATTATAAATGTGAATCCCAAATGCAGATTAAGAACTCCAAGAATATCTACTACTGTAAATATAGGCCTACACACACACAAACAAACAAATATTATTTTAAGTATCTACTAGTTAACTATCAACTATTAAATATAAATGAATTATATATATATATATATATATATATATATATATATATAAATAAGTAGAAATTAATTTCTATTATAAATAATGATAAAGCAGTAGTTTTAGTATGCTGTATTGAAATCAGGATTTTGACCTTTTAGTATCTGTGTTTGAACTGCAGCAATGAAAATAATAATCACAATAATAAATAAGTTGCTTTATCATATTTTTTTTATATACATTCACATTTCAAAAAATGCGTAGAAAAAAAACCTCAAGAGACAAAAAGAAAGAAAAAGGCAGTGATGTACAAGAATGTTTCATCACAAGTGACTATTATCTTAAATATTCAGAGAGAGCCACAGAAGTATCACTTCATATGGGATCTGACAAAAATGTAAATTCTTTCATCAAAAAAGTAAATTCTTTCATTGGCTCGATTGAAAGTCTAGAAAGTCAAAATGTTTGACCGTAATGGGTGCTGGTTTTATTTGTTAGGATTTAAGTCTTCGTCGATGGACTGTATTGGGTCTAATTGGAGACTATTGGACAAGTTGACTGATTTGCAGGAGGAAACTGCGAGCTGCACTTCTGAGGAAAAAAGTTTTCCGCGGAGGAAACAAGCTTATCGTTTGTGGGGAGTAGGCTATCACCGACGATTGTTGTTGCTGAGAATGCATCGTAGGAGAGCTGCATGAGGAAGACGCCGCTGTTTCTTCACCCACGCACTGCACAAACGGTGGAACATTAAGGTAAAATATGTGACAACAAACTGACTTGGCAAACTTGCACGGCCATTTAAAAAAAGTTGTGAGCACACTTTAAAAAAGAGAGAATTGTTTGTTATGGTTTATCTTGTTCATGTATGCAATGTGTTACAATGCTTGTGTTTATGTACTAGGCCAAATGATGTAGACAAGCAGAAAGTGTTTATTGAAGCCTAAAAATAACTAACCTAACCTAAACTTAATAAAAAAAAATGTTGTTCGATATATGTTGCAAAAACTGAGAAAATCCAAGTTTGAAAAAGCATCACATCTTAGTCGTCATGAAATCAAAATTGACGTATTTTTGGCTTTTAGTATGAATATGTTAGTCTTAGCTACTGTTATCTATAAGCTATTCATAGCAGCGCCATCTTTGATTTTTAATGGGAATGAAAGCAAGGCTGTGAGTGACAGACATGCATCTCTTCAATGGGCTGTACTGTTATTTAATGCGTTTTTGGATTGTTCTGCTCATGAAACTTAAAAGACTTCACCAGGACATGATATGATTGACAGTAAAATATTAAAAGCAATTTACCCTGATATCATTAAACCATTACTTTATATTTATACACTCACCTAAAGGATTATTAGGAACACCATACTAATACTGTGTTTGACCCCCTTTCGCCTTCAGAACTGCCTTAATTCTACGTGGCATTGATTCAACAAGGTGCTGAAAGCATTCTTTAGAAATGTTGGCCCATATTGATAGGATAGTATCTTGCAGTTGATGGAGATTTGTGGGCTGCACATCCAGGGCACGAAGCTCCCGTTCCACCACATCCCAAAGATGCTCTATTGTGTTGAGATCTGGTGACTGTGGGGGCCATTTTAGTACAGTGAACTCATTGTCATGTTCAAGAAACCAATTTGAAATGATTCGAGCTTTGTGACATGGTGCATTATCCTGCTGGAAGTAGCCATCAGAGGATGGGTACATGGTGGTCATATAGGGATGGACATGGTCAGAAACAATGCTCAGGTAGGCCGTGGCATTTAAACGATGCCCAATTGGCACTAAGGGGCCTAAAGTGTGCCAAGAAAACATCCCCCACACCATTACACCACCACCTCCTCAACATCCGCCTCAAGGTTGTGCGTGTTGTGGCTTCACAAATGCTTTGCTGCATACCTCGGTTGTAACGAGTGGTTATTTCAGTCAAAGTTGCTCTTCTATCAGCTTGAATCAGTCGGCCCATTCTCCTCTGACCTCTAGCATCAACAAGGCATTTTCGCCCACAGGACTGCCGCGTACTGGATGTTTTTCCCTTTTCACACCATTCTTTGTAAACCCTAGAAATGGTTGTGTGTGAAAATCCCAGTAACTGAGCAGATTGTGAAATACTCAGACCGGCCCGTTTGGCACCAACAACCATGCCATGCTCAAAATTGCTTAAATCAACTTTCTTTCCCATTCTGACATTCAGTTTGGAGTTCAGGAGATTGTCTTGACCAGGACCACACCCCTAAATGCATTGAAGCAACTGCCATGTGATTGGATGATTAGATAATTGCATTAATGAGAAATTGAACAGGTGTTCCTAATAATCCTTTAGGTGAGTGTAATCTTTCCCTAGACCAAGGAATTGTACCTGTAGAGTTGAAAATAGCAAAAATTACACCAGTTTATAAAGAATATGACCATGCTATTTTTAACAATTATAGACCAATTTCTGTGTTACCAGCCCTGTCCAAAGTTCTTGAAGAACTTGACAAGTTATCTACTTGGTTCAAGTCCAACAAATTGTCACTCAACATAAAAAAAAAACCAAGTTATATATTGTTTGGTATTAAGTCTGACACATTTAAATCTTCAATGAAAATTCAAATATCTCCATTAACAATGTTAGATCTGCTCGTTTCCTCTGCGTTATACTGGATTACTCTTTATCTTGGAAACCTCATATTAGTGCCATAAGTACAAAAATAGCCAAAGTGGTCGGTATATGTTGTATTACTCAATGTTGTATCCATATATCAATTACTGTAATGTTGCTTGGGCTATTACCCACCCAACTAAACTGGAATCTATTTTTCGACTTCAGAAGCGAGCTTTAAGAATAATATTTTGTGTAAATCGTAGACACTCCTCCCAATCACTGTTTGCTCAGGCAAGTATTCTTAGTGTTTACCAAGTGAATCAGCTTCAAATTGCTTTATTCGTTTATAGCTCTATAAAAAAGTTATTTCCCCAGCACTTTTGTAATATTTTTATTTTTAATAATGAATTTCACCAGTATCCGACTCGTAGTAGTTGTCTTATTAGGCCTCCCTACTCTCGTACGACTCAAACACAGTTTAGTATATTATACAGAGGGTCAAAGGTATGGAACAGTCTTCCCACATCATTTATTGAGGTTTCTAAAGAACAGTTTAAACAGAGAGTAAAATTGTTGTTACTAAGTTGTTTGAATTTATGGGTTTGTGCTCTAAATCCAATTTTAAATTGTTTTATAATATGTTTTTCATTTGTTAAATATAATTGTTTCTATGGAGATTGCCACTAATTAAGCCCCTTGAGGGTTTTTCGGCAATTGTCCATCACATTCTTTTTGTGAAATGTATAACACTGTTTTTTATGTTTTTGTTGTGAAAATAAAATAAATAAATCAAATCAAACACTGGAAAAAATATATTTCCAAGAAATTTCAGTTGACAAAAACTCCTGACAAAATAAGCTGTAGAAAATTGGAAATTGACATGCAGCCAGGAATCATGTTTCCTGACATTTTTCTGAGCCTGATATCAACACCGGGGAAATAAAATAAAAACAAATAACCCAACGTTTTTTTACTGTGTAAGTAATCTAGGAGCTTTATATGTGACCCTGGATCACAAAACCAGTCACAAGTCGCACGGGTTTATTTGTGGCAATAGCCAACAATACATTTTATTGGTCAAAATTATTGATTTTTCTTTTATGCCAAAAATCATTAGGATATTAAGTAAAGATCATGTTCCATGAAGATATTTTGTACATTTCCTACCATAAATATATAAAACATTTATTTTTGTGAGTGAATGCAGCACAATCACGAACATAAATGGACAACTTTAAAGGAGATTTTCTCAATGTTTAGATTTTTTTGCACCCTCAGATTCCAGATTTTCAATAGTTGTATCTCGGCCAAATATTGTCCTATCCTAACAAACCATGCATCAATGGAAAACCTATTTATTCAGCTTTCAGATTATGCATAAATCTCAATTTCAAAAAATGTACCCATGTGACTGGTTTTGTGGTCCAGGGTCACATATAGTTTTTTACAGTGGATGGCATTGGAAACATGGCAAGTCCATCCCTCACAGCCTCACTTTCATGCGCTGCTCTGAATAAGGTCTATAGTGTGCTCCAAAACAATAGGCTCCTTTGAGATGCGCTCAGCCGAGGGCTGTTGGAGATATAGCAGCTGCAGTGAGAGGAGGAATGAAAATGTTTTCTGGGGCTTTCATCTAGATGTATGTTCTGCCTTGAGTTCAGTAAAGGTTCACAAAGTTACAAACGACTCATGTTATTCAATTATCTTACAAAAGGTAGGATGCTTGTTGTTTAATTCCATTCGAAAGACTTGTTTATCAATCACTTTTGCTTTAATACAGACATGTTTTTATATGTTTTTAGAAATATGAAAACAGTTACATATCCCATAGAGAGAACTGTCAGACAGATTAGGAATATTCACACATAATTTATACACATTAAAACATGATATCAGAGTTTTAAAATCAAACATTTTAAAACAGAACAATAGCCTACATCACAGTTGTTTAAACCAATGAGCATTAAGCTCTGTCATCAGCCAGTCATTTCCCATCATGCTTTTGATCAGTGCAGTCGTGGAGAAAAACTTCGCTCGACTGCAGAATCCGACACGGCCGCCTCGCTGTCGCAAGAGTTTTTTTTAGATAGCCTACATCAGCATGAGATAGAGCAAGGTGGACCGCACTCGGACACATTTCTAACCGGCATGCATCTCGCGGTGATCGGTTCTGGCAGATTTTGGGGGGTTAGTGCGCATGCACATGAAGGGGGGTGTGGGGAGTGGAGGAGAGAGAGAAATGAAGAGGGAAGTTAGCTAGAGGAGAGATGTCCTAGACAACAACAAAGACTAACGTTAAAAATTTATATTCTTGAGAATTCTGATATGGCCAACACACGACCATAGAGACGACATTCCGATGAACAAATAACAAAGAAGAAGGAAAAGGAGAAGGAACGCGCGAAGTCCCAAATTTACATCGGAAAAGCGTTCAAAAGGTGTCGAGAACTCCGCCGGCAGAAGGGCTTCCGATCCCACATTCAGGTGTCTCTGTTTTTGCTGAACAGGAGTGTAAATCCATTTTGGTTTTTCTAAATGGTTCATGACTGTTTCAGGAAGCACGGAAGGGAGGGGGAAGGGACGGGATGAGGAAGAGGAAGGGTCGAGCTAGCCTCCGTTTTGTTTGACAATACTTTGAACATCAACAAGAAGTGACGTCACCCAACATCGCTTAGAGCACCTTTAATTTAGCAGTTGATCACGTGACGCACTGAACGTTCTAATCGCACCGGTGTGATCGTACGCTTTAAAGGGTTAATTATCTAATGTAAAAAATATAATTTTTTGTCTTTTGGAAGCTGCATTCAAATCCATTTCCCCCCTCGGTTTAAATGGGCATGGCGCCTCTGCTATTTGTATTTTAAACCATGAAACATGGTTCCAAATCGCTGCGGCTGGTGGAGTTTCCTGTTATTGTCAATGAGGGGCTAATTCAACATCAAGAGGAAAACCAGTGCGCGGTCATGAAACTCGGGTGTGCAGTTATACAAACGACAGATCTGTCTCTGCTAAATCCAAGTTATCTGCCCAATGAGTGTGCGCATTCATGTGGAGGCGGAAAGAGGAAATGGACACTGTTTACAAGAATTTCAATATGGACGATTATGTGAAGAGCAGAGAAGAAAGAAAGCAATCCAGATTGCCAAACATCTGGCTGCTCTTAGTTAAGGTAGTTTCCATCTGACACAGAGGGACAGCAACAGCTGTGAGGTCTTGCAATCCATTCCAGAGCAAGACAGATCAAATAATATCAGTGAGCTTAACGTGGAGCGAGATCAACTGCGGATGGAAAGGGCTCTAGGGCTTCAATGGTGAGTGCAGACAGACACTCTGTACTCTGTAAAGGGCAAATCATAGTAGACGTGCCCGTGGGATTTTGTCAGTGATCGGCTCAGTCTATGATCCTTTCAAGATCCAGTCAAGCTCATTTTACAGGAATCATGCAGGACAATTTATAGCTGGAATGATGAGATTCCTCCAGTTCTTGACCAACAATAATTGAATGGGTTACTGGCCTGGATCAGATTAATGCATTTACAGTTGACTAATGTTTGAAGCCACATGGTTTTGGCGCAACTGCACAATTTTTGTTGTTACAAATATAACTACCTATTGTTTTATTTTTGTTCGGTTATTGTTGAAGTCCACTTCCCCATATTTCTCTTTCTGACAGACGGACAGCGTGGCTCGGCTCGGCGGATGGACATGAGGTCTCTGCTGACACTGTCAGGTAAAAACACAAGAGTTTATGCAGCATCATCTTATTGTCTGATTCTGTGTAATGGGTTTCTGATTCTGTTGATATTTGCTACAGTCATGTTGAATTTTAAAGGGGTCATATAATGCCATTTTTGTACAATCTAATATGATTCTTTAGGGTCTAAATTAAAAGTTTGTAATATACTTTAATTAAAAATTCTCATTAGTATTGTAAGAAAGCACTAATTTTACCTGGTCAAAAACAGCTGTTTTCAGCACGCCGTTTAAGTGCATGTGTCTTTAAATGATAATGAGCTTTGCTCACCCCGCCCCTCTGTTCTGTGCGTACACCGTTTGAAATAATAACACAATAACCATAATGCGTTGTTCATTATAAACGTGGGATTATGAATTATATTGAGAACGTCGTACATAGAAAACATGCTGTAATGTACCCTGAGTGTAAACAGTGTAAACATTCATCGTGAAGCGTGCAGCAAGGTTTGCAAATTTGCAAAGATTAATATAAATATTATTATAAAGGTTAATAAAACATTACACTCACTTCTTCTGGAGGTTCAGCAGGAACACGTTGGTACCGATCCGTTTTTTCTCGTTTGTAAAGCTGTCTGGTGTGAAATGATTGCAATCGTGGGGAATCCCCGTGAGGGAATCCCCGCGTTAATCCTTTGGGCATATCCCTTCAAAAACAAAACTCAGCCACTGCTCATTTACATCAAAATGACTGCTGTGTTCCTTATTACACCGAAGAACACCACAATCGCAGACGCCATTCTGCTCATAGACAGCACTCCAGTGAGGGTATCAACAATGACGTGCGGGCTATGATTGACAGCTCGCTCACGAGCAAGGGCGGGTCTGTGTTGAAACGCGTTGCTGTTAATCACTAATCGTGGGAGGGGCGTCGATTTTGTGACGTCACAAAATCGAACGGCTTGATTTCAGAGAGGGTCAAACATATAAGGAGATTTTAAAAAAACCACTGGATGGATTTTTATAATTTTATGATGGTTGTGTACAGGCACTGATAACACACATTTCAGTACAATCAACTTGTAAAAGTGCATGTACCATTATATGACCCCTTTAAATCAAACCAACCAGTTTGCAGTTTTCATGCAACAGAAGAGGCAAATGGTTTAATAAGCTTTGTTTGTCTGGTTAATTGACATTAAATGATGATAAATGTTGAAAATTTCCCCCCAAAATTATCCACTTTTATTGCAGATTTCACAGAAATATTAATTATATTACTAATATGATCATTTTGTTACACAGATTTGCATTTCACTGCCATTTTTTTCATGATTCACCCAAAACTGACTGGGTGCCGCCGTCTCATTTCAATGTCAATGAAGCTGCAAATTAAAATGAAAGATGTAGTTTCTTAGTGCAGAAATAATCAGATTTATCTTTTTATGTCACAGTGTTGTTGGCTCTCATAAGAGAAGACAAGGGACAAAAACCAGAAGGTAAATACACACATTTTCATTGTGCACAAGATCAGAGGAGCTAAAAAAAAGAGATACTATCAAATCTATTATAAAGCACAGCATTAAGAAAAAACCAATGCAGATCTGCAGAACTTTGGTGCAGGAAACCTCATCATTTCACCCAACCAGCATATTGATGTTTCTAGTGTCAGTAAGTACCTCACTGAGGGTCATTTATAATGAACCTCCAACCTTGTCCAAAGTAATTCCTGTCGTTCTTAAATTTCTTAAACAATCATGTATGAAGAACATCATGTTCATATTCCAGGATGACAATATCCAGATTCATCAGGCTCAGATTGTGAAAGAATGGTTGTGAGGAGCTTGAAGAATCATTTTCTCACATGAATCGGCACCTCTGAGTCCAGACCAAAAATGTATTTACATCTCGATTGAAAAAAAAGTTGTGGTGTTATTTCAATCAAGAGGTCATCAAGATCTTGTGTTGTCAATGCAAGAGTCCAGCACTCTGTAAAGTCTCCTCCAGCACATCCCAAACACTTTCAATGAATTTAAGCTCTGGATTCATGAGAGAAAATGATTTTCACAACCATTCTTTCACAATCTGAGCCTGATGAATCTGGACATTGTCATCCTGGAATATGAACATGATGTTCTTCCTACATGATTATTTCAGAAATGAAAAGCTACACACTCCATCAGTTAGAGTTAGAAGAACTGTTGCCAAATATATAACATGTTAGAAACATAATATTCACTGCAATAATGATCCAATCATAGACTTATAAGCTTTTGCACATTTAAATCCAAACAGTGACTTTTTTTGACGGGCAGTGCATTTTACAATAGTAAAGTAGTCAGACAACCTGGCATTACAGAAGACGTGTCTCTTATGTGTCTGTATTCTTTCTCTCAGTGTTTCTCCTGCCGTGGTTCCCAGATGTGTTTGCTGGAGATGACATCACTCTGATCTGTAAAGGAGGGGGTGAACTGATAAAATGGTTCATTGATGGAGATCCACAATCACATCAGGGTTTTTCAATGCTTCTTACAGCAGTGACATCAAAAGACAACGGGATATACGAATGTGAGCGGGACGGATCGAAGAGCGACCAGTACACACTCACTGTCGAAGGTATGAACACCATCCTAAATAACTCTAAACGTTCCCTCATGATCATCTGTTCCTCCTGCTGTTCCTCATCATCTCTCTCTCTCTCTCTCTCTCAGAGCTGGAGCCTCACGCTCAGCTCTCTCCATCTATAGGTGGCGCTGTGATGTCCAAAGGTGGTGGAAGAAACCTGATGCTGCATGTGGACGATGATGCGCATGGCTGGGAGTGTTTTGTGTTGCGGGGAGAGAGTGGCTTCAGGCTAAAACCCGATGTTCTTAATAACAAGATGGCTGTTATATATGCACAAATGAAAGAAGCAAAAAGAGCCACTTTCTGGTGCCAGAACGGTACACGACGAAGCAATGCTGTGACGCTGAAAATGACAGGTGACTCCTTACTCATTTCCCTGATGTATTTCAGATCCCCTGTGTAGTTAAAGGGAAATACAAAAATACTAATTCTGTCATTATTTACTCGCTTTTATATAGTTCCATGATTTGTAGATTATCTGCGTCCATGCAATTAAACTCAATTTAAAAACAACACTGGATCTCACTGACTTTCCTAGAATTTTTTTTTCTGACCACAAGCTAGTTCCCATCAGTCGTACATGCTCTTGAACATGTTAAGCAAGTGATGTTAGAGTATATTGAATTTTCACAATAATTAAATCTGAATGTAATAGTCAAGTAATAGACCATGTTCTCTAGTTTAGAGTAAGGATTAATGGACTCCTTGAATCAGGTCCTCCTCAAAAATTACAGACGATATCCTCTAAATCTCAATGGCTTCCATAAAGAGCCATGGGACTAAACTGGAGAGCAAATGGAAACTGATTCTCAGATGTTGAGGAAAAGACACCTCACATCTGTCAACTCTATTAGTTACAGGGCGAATCTCAACAATAGCTCAAACTGTGCTCAGACTTCTCAAAACATCAAAGTCTATAAAAGTCAGATCTCAGTATAAAGTCTAACACTTCTCCAAGATCAGGGTTTATCCGTCTATCCTCCTACTGTATAGCAACTATTTACTCATTTGCATCACAAAGACAAAGTTGATCAATATAGATTCACATGTAGTCGAAGGAAATCCACGCGTAGCGGCAAAACAGCCTTCTTCAGGATATGCTTTCCAAACAAAGTCAAGGTCAAGTCATCTTCATTTATATAGCGCTTTTAACAACGTAGATTGTTTCAAAGCAGCTTCACAGAGATAAGCGTATAATTTAAGGTAACAGAGATTGTTTTGGCTTTATAGCAGAGTTAAGTTATTTTCCATCTAAAGTTAGTTTTGATTGATTTGCTTCCGTCGCAACGATCATTTGTTATTAAATTAGGGGCCGCTAAGACGACACCATTCCCTCTACACAGACTTTAAACGCGAACCTGTGAGAAACGCTGATGGCGTTCACATGCGCATTTAGAATGGGTTCTATAGTTATGTGCGTTTGAAAATACGCAGGTTTGGAATTCCCTACAAGCCAAGCCTAAACAAAGTACTTGTCTTTCCTTATAAATTTTGATAAAGAATTTTATTTTATTTTGTTGCTTTGGGGTAGGAACGCGAAACGAATTTCCCGACAACGCCTTATCTGTAGAGTGGTAGAGGGATCCTCCATAGGGAGAGACTAGTTGGCACTTCAGCACTGCGTTGTCATCGGTCCAGGCGAAGGTCCTTCGTCAGATCTGGATACGGCCTGGATCCGGCAGGCTGCAGGAAAACCTCGGGATAAACACAGACACTAAAATTAGCGTAGATGCCATTCTTCTCATGATGTAACGAGTACATCAGGATTTATGGGAAGTGTTCCCGGTTCCGGCTGACCTAATCTATGCAGCCTAACATTAAATTATAGAAGTCTATAATGTATTATGTGAATGCTAGGTCAAAGAGATGTGTCTTTAATCTGGCTTTGAACTGACAGAGTGTGTCTGCTTCCCGGACAATGGTAGGAAGACTGTTCCAGAGTTTTGGTGCTAAATAGGAGAAGGATCTACCGCCAGCAGTCGATTTTGATATTCTAGGTATTATCAACTGGCCGGAATTTTGAGATCGCAATAGACGTGACGGACTATAATGCGTTAAGAGCTCGCTCAAGTAGTGCGGAGCTAAACCATTTAGTGCTTTGTAAGTAATCAGCAATATTTTAAAATTTATGCGATGTTTAATAGGGAGCCAATGCAGTTTTGACAGAACCGGGCTAATATGGTCATACTTCCTGGTTCTGGTAAGAACTCGAGCTGCTGCGTTTTGAACCAGCTGTAGTTTGTTTATTAAACGTGCAGGGCAACCACCCAGTAGAGCATTGCAATAATCTAGCCTTGAGGTCATGAACGCATGAACTAATTGTTCCGCATTTGTCAATGAGAGCATATGGCGTAATTTAGATATATTTTTAAGATGGAAAAATGCAGTTTTACAGATACTAGACACGTGACTTTCAAATGAAAGATTGGTATCAAAGAGCACACCCAGGTTCCTAACCGACGACGAAGACTTAACAGAGCAGCCATCAAGTGTTAGACAGTATTCTAGGTTATTACGTGAGGAAGTTTTTTGTCCAATAATTAGAAACTCTGTTTTTTCTGAATTTAGAAGTAGGAAATTACGAGTCATCCAATTTTTTATATCTGCTATGCATTCCGTTAATTTTATGAATTGATAAGTTTCGTTAGGTTTTGAAGAAATATACAGCTGAGTATCATCAGCATAACAGTGAAAGCTAATGCCATGTTTCCTAATGATATCTCCTAAGGGTAGCATGTACAGAGTGAACAGCAACGGTCCTAGTACTGAGCCTTGTGGTACGCCATACTGAACTTGTGATCGATGAGACATCTCATCATTTACTGCTACAAACTGATAACGGTCAGATAAGTATGATTTAAACCATGCTAGTGCAATTCCCGTAATGCCAACATAATGTTCTAATCTATTTAAAAGAACGTTGTGGTCAATGGTGTCAAACGCAGCACTAAGATCGAGTAACACTAATAGCGAGATACAACCACGATCGGATGATAAGAGCAAATCATTTGTGACTCTAATGAGAGCTGTCTCGGTACTATGGTACGGTCTAAATCCGGACTGGAAATCCTCGCAGATATCATTTCTTTCAAGAAAGGAACACAGTTGTGAGGATACTGCCTTTTCTAATATCTTTGACAGAAAAGGTAGATTCGAGATCGGCCTGTAATTGACTAATTCTGTAGGATCAAGTTGCGTTTTTTTAACAAGCGGTTTAATCATAGCCAGCTTAAAGTTTTTTGGTACGTATCCTAGAGACAAAGATGAATTAATGATATTAAGAAGAGGATCTAGGACCTCTGGAAGCATCTCTTTCAGTAGCTTAGTTGGTATAGGGTCTAACATACATGTTGTCGATTTAGATGATTTAATGAGTTTAGTAAATTCTTCCTCTCCTATAGCAACGAATGAATAAAAATTTTCCTCAGGGAGGCTACAATGCACTGCCTGATGCGATACTGTAGTAGACGGTTGCATAGTTATAATTTTGTCCCTGATATTATCAATCTTATAAGTGAAGAAGTTCATAAAATCATTACTGCTGTGTTGCTTGGAAACTTCTGGGCTTGAAGCTTTATTTTTCGTTAGTTTAGCCACCGTTTCAAATAAATACCTAGGATTATGTTTATTTTCTTCTAATAGGGTTGAAAAATAAGCAGATCTAGCAGCTTTTAAAGCCTCTCTGTAAGCAATCGAGCTCTCCTTCCATGAAATGCGAAATACCTCTAGTTTTGTTTTCTTCCAGTTGCGCTCCATTTTTCTGGCTGCTCTCTTAAGGGCCCGAGTGTGCTCGTTGTACCACGGCGTTGGACTATTTTCTTTAATCTTCTTTAAGCGCAACGGAGCAACTGTGTCTAAAGTGCTGGAAAAGAGAGAGTTAAAAGTTTCTGTTGCAATATCGAGTTCTTCTAAGCTATCTGGGATGCTGAGATGATGAAACTGATCAGGAAGATCATTAATAAAGCAATCTTTAGTAGCAGAAGTAATAGGTCTAACATATTTGAAACACGGAGTCGGCTTTGCAGCCTTGGCTAAATGAAGTTTACACGAGACTAGATAATGATCTGAGATGTCATCGCTCTGCTGCAGAATTTCAACGGCATCCACATCTATTCCATGTGATAATATTAGATCTAGAGTATGATTACGACGATGAGTAGGTCCTGACACGTGTTGTCTAACTCCAATTGAATTTACAATGTCTTTAAATGCCAATCCCAATGCATCTTTTTCATTATCGATGTGTATATTAAAATCACCAACAATTAGTACTTTATCTGCAGTCAATATTAATTCTGATAGAAAGTCCGCAAATTCTTTGATAAAGTCTGTATGGTGCCCTGGTGGCCTGTATACAGTACCCAGCACAAATCTCAAACGTGATTTATCGTTTACACTATATATTTTTACATTAAGCACCAATGCTTCAAAAGAATTATATTTGAAACTTGATTTCTTAGTGGTTTTGAAACTATTACTATAAATTACAGCAACACCACCCCCTTTGCGTTTCAGACGAGGCTCATGTTTATAACAGTAATCTTGCGGGGTTGATTCATTTAAAGTAATGTAATCGTTTGGTTTTAGCCAGGTTTCTGTCAAACACAGCACATCTAGGTTATTATCTGAAATCATATCGTTAACAACGAGTGCTTTTGAAGTAAGCGATCGAATATTCAGCAACCCAAGCTTTAGCATTTGCTCATCTGTATTATAGCTGTTTTTTATTTGTTGAACATCAATTAAATTTTTAACCTTAGATGGGTTAAAACTTTTTTTGGATTTCCAAATTCGGGGAACAGACACAGTCTCTATATGATGATAGCTAGGTGAAAGAGGCTCTATGTGATAGGATTTATCTGACCTGGGTGACGCGAGGCCGCTAGCAGACGGTCAGTTTAGCCAGTCTGTCTGCTTCCTGACCTGAGCCCCAGATTGTCATGTTTGAGCTCTAAGACTATGAGCCATATTACTAGAGAGAAGAGCAGCACCATCCCAGGAGGGATGAATACCATCTCTTTTCAACAGGTCAGGTTTGCCCCAAAAACTTTTCCAATTGTCTATGAATTCTATATTATGTTGCGGACACCACCGAGACAGCCAACCGTTAAGCGAACACAATCTACTAACTATCTCATCGCTCCTGCGAACAGGAAGAGGGCCAGAGCAAATTACAGTCCTTGACATCGTACTTGCAAGTTCACACACCTCTTTAATATTAATTTTGGTGATCTCCGACTGGCGGAGTCGAACATCATTAGTGCCGACATGAATAATGATCTTAGAGAATTTACGATTAGCATTAGCCAGCACTTTTAAATTTGCTTTGATGTCAGGCGCTCTGGCTCCCGGCAAACATGTGACTATGGTGGTTGGTGTCTCTATTTTCACGTTCCGTGTAATAGAATCGCCAAAAACTAGGGCACAATCATTCTCAGTGGGTGTTTCACTGAGCGGGGCAAATCGATTTGTTATGGTAATCGGAACGGAAGAGTGGTTTTTAGATCCGCAACTAGAGCGATCCCTCACTGTCACCCATTTGCCCGGCTGCAAAGGCTCTACTTCAGCCGGAACCACGCCATGTAAAGTGTTCACTATTCTATGCGCATCCAAAACATCTAAAGCACTAGCACTCTTACTATCCTCAATTAAAGTTTGGATGCGTGTTTCTAATTCTGAAATCTTCTCTGTCAACCTAACTGTCTCCTTACATTTATCACATATAAATCCTATATTGTCGACAGAGAAGGCTATACTAAACGTGACATGAAGTGCAAGTGACAATAACAGGACAAGACATTACTCACCGTGTTTGTTGACTGATTCTTACTCACCTGAGCTTTTTATGAACTCAAAGGCGCGGACGCGCGAGAGAAAAATAAATAAATAAAATAGCTGAGCGCACGGGTGGCGCGTTAACAGGCTAGCGAATTACTAGCGTTTTGTGCTAGTAGTACTAATAACAAAAGCTAGCGATGTCAGGTTAATCTGAGATGTTGGGTAAAATGTAGTAATATAAACAACTAGGAATGGTAGTAAAATGATGGTTCAAAACAAAGAAATATAAGGCTAAGACGGAGCTTACCGCACCGAAGCACACAAACACACTCACAGCAGGCAGCGAGGCAGACAGGAGCAATCGATCAGCGATCAAAACAATTTCCTCTTTTATAGGTGCTAATTAGAAACACCTGAATGACAAAATACATGCACATACAGAGAAGGTCCACTAGGTGGTTACATTGTAAATAGAATAAAAAAAACACATATATATTATGCACATATATACACATACACATATACATTCATATACATAAAAAAAAAGAAAGAAAAAAAAGAAAGAAAAAAAGTCTATACACAGAAAGCATTTATCACAAAAAAGGACTGAAATCTATTTCTTCATTCAACCCAGGGTGCACTGTGGCCTGTAGCTCATATATATAGAATGTTTCTCTCTGTAAAAGTCATTTTAATCGGTCACCACCCCGAATACTCTTTTTGATCGTTTCTAAACCCTCAACCATTAGGCCTTCTGGATTACTATTGTGTACATTTTGAAAGTGTTGTGCCATAGGGTAATCTAAATGAGCTTTTCTAATGGCATTTTTATGCTCCGATACTCTCTTTGAGACACCTCTTGGTCCGGCCTACATAAAAACATCCACATTAGCAAGATAACCTGTATACCACAAAAGTAGTTTTGCAATTAATGAATGCCTTTATGTTGTACATCTTATCTGTCTTGAAATGACAGAATTCTTTGCATTCTTTAATACTAGAACAATGGTTACAAGACCCACATTTGTAAGTACCTTTTAACTGTCTGTTAAGCCAAGTAGTCTGTTTTTTGGCAGGAAGATGACTAGATACTAGCCTATCTCGTAGTGTTGGAGCCCTCTTGAAACTAATTTTTGGAGATGCAGAAAACACTTCTCTAAGAACAGGATCACTCTTGATAAGATTCCAATTTGAGTGTATAATCCTTTTTATGGGATTGGCCAAAGAGCTATATTCTGTCACAAAATAGGCCTGATTTTGTAAACAGGATCGTTTTGTCTTCTTCTGGAATAGCTCTGATCTAGGAATAGACTGAGCTTTCTTATAAGCATTTTGTACAATTTCTGTGTGCAGAAATTCGACTACATGTGATTGAATTCCCGACCCCAAAGAGCACCTTCAAAAACACTTTTTTGAACTCCTTGAGCACCCTGGACACTTTTTTTCTTTCCAATATAGATTCAATTCCAAAAATTCCAATATACATTTTGAATCCCTTTTTCTTAAACAGCCAATAGCCTGTAGTTTATGTCAGTAACACCATACTTTAAATGAAGCATCAGGTTCGTGCAGCAGTAGATGATGGATGTCTGACCTGTGTCTCTGTGTGTCTGTGTGTCTCAGAGCTCAGGGTGATGTTGGACCCTCCAGCCGCTCCTGCATGGTTGGGGGAGAGCGTGGCTCTCAGGTGTGCAGTCTGGGGTGGGAAAGCAGAAAAGGCTACATTCTATAAGGATAATAAGGCAATCCCAGACACAACAGAAGACACATACATCATCACCAACGCCACACAAGCTGATGCCGGGCAGTACAAATGTCACGCCACCTACAGGTACAGCCACATCAGTGCAGACGCTGCCTGGCAGGAAGGAGATTCTGATGCCCAGGAGTTAAAAGTTATAGGTAAACATTACAATAACTGCCTCACCTCTCCCCTTCATTTATACACAACCACTACTAGATAGTACTAGAACTAGAAAGTATTTTTTGGACAGGGTACCATGGCATTCCTGAATACTGTATATGTAAGAGTGCCATGTGATAGTATATAATAATAATTATAATAAAAAGGATTACATTAATAATAATAACAATAATACTAATATAAATAAAAATATATATATTTAAGCAATATTTATATATAATAATACTTTACACTAAGTTTGCAGTACAAATGAGATATGTATGAATATATCAGTTATATATAAATTATTATAAAACATTACTAGTAATAATAATTGTAATGATTAGAAAAAAAAGCAAGCATACCGCTTCACCAGTAGCCTATAGTCTGATTCATGAACAAATTACTCTCTTGAATTTATTTTGTGCAAGAAGTTTTTTTTAAATGACATATTATTCCCTCCGGTCCGCTAATGTTATTTCGTCAACACTTCGTGGCCTATGCACACTAGCTTGCTTGATTTACGTTAGTTACGCGCATTTACGCGTTACGTTGCGTGAGGTACTTTGTGTTGTACGTTGCCATGTTCCCGCGCGCAAAACGGTAACAATGTATCTTACAAGTGTAACATGATGTAACCTTGCTCTCACTTGAAATGTGTCCCCAAATTAAGTCCTTGAATTTGAGGCTATTGGACCTGGAAAGTCCTTGAAAGGTCCTTGAATTTGAAGTTAACCAAAGTGTGGGAACCCTGCACTGAATCTGTCAGAGCGGTTTCATTTATACCTTTGTCAGATGCTTTTATCCTTATCAGGATACGCATTCACTGGGAGTTTCTCCATGACCTTAGCTAACGTTAAGTCTCTATCCTACGAGCTGAGTTACAGGAACAACCACTGAATCAATTCTTTTGCAAGTCATATCTGTGTGTGGTTCAGGTGGGCCTCCTGCTGCTACTGTGGATTCAACGTCTCCTAAGAATCTGGAGTGTTTCTGCAAAGACTGTCCTGACGACTGCACGTCCAGTTACTGGTATCACACACTCTTTAATGACTCATTTGCATGCCGAAGACTGCCTAAAAATACAGACATTATTACCGTGGAGGAAGGAGGACTGTACAGCTGCCGGAGGGTGTGTGAGAAAGGTTTCTCCCGTTTCAGCAACGTTTACAGCTACACAGGTACCTAAACACACACACACACATGCTACTCATGTCCATAAGCCAGTGTTATTTTAGTATAATTAATATTCTGTTATAGTTTTTATTCATATTTTGAATTAGTTTTGTTTTATATTATCATTTCAATTTTAAAGTTTTAGTAATTTTGTTTTGTGTTTTTTTTATTATTTTTTTTTAAGTAATTTTAGTGCTTCAACTGAAACTTAATGAACATTTGAAATGTTGCTTTGGCATAATTGGCAACTAATTGAAATAAAATAAGTTCAATCTCAGCTACTTAATTTCAGCTTTTACTTAATTTCAAGTTTTAGTTAAACGATAATAACCTGCCAAAAAAAACATTTGTTATTGTAAGCTGAGAGACGAGTCTAATTCATTTTCTGTGGTAATCAACAGCAGAAACGGTTCACAAAGTATCGGCTACACCCAGTTTCAGGGCAAAAAACACATGCACGCAGAACTGTATGAACACTTTCATTGTCCGTGCATTTTAATGTTGACATTACTCATAATGAACTACAGTCACTTCCAATTCTTACTTCACCACTTCTCATTATTTTTAGTATTAAAAAATGCATTCTCCTTCTTTCTCATAGCACAACCAGAGCCTGTAAATGTGCTGGCCATCATTATGGCTGTGATTCTGATGGTTCTCGGGGTGTTGATCGTGGTGCTGATCGTGCTGAAGTGCAGAAAACGTGGAGGATTCAGTTTTCAGGTGATGGACAGGTGGACAGGTGGAGACTTTGATCAAATCCAATTCACCAATTTACCACATGCTAGCCGAGGACAAGGACAAGGCTGAGGTGGGTTACGAGGCAGGAGGCGGTGTACCACACAATGGGACCTGGAGATTAATGATGGGTTGGTCATGAACGGTCATTTTGAACGTTTTGACTCAGGAACAGAGAGTTGTCTCAGAGAGTTATTTGTTCATTTTGTGTTTACCGTGCATGCGCTGTACTGGAAACAGAAATTATTAGTTCACTTCGAGTCTTCGGGTTCGAGTTAGGTTTGTTTGTTCACATTATGTCACGTGATGAACGAACGACTCGAACCTGAAGACTCGGAAGATGAACAAATCAATTCTGTATCCGGTATTACAGACTGCAAAGCTCAGTTTATGGGGATGTCATGTCATGAACAAACGGCTCAGATCGGGAGGTGAGGTAAACTAACAGACTGCATGGCCTGAAGACCCAGATAAGCAATGAATTAATCATTTCTGTTTCTCATAATTTGGCCTTGGCCTTGCATTGCAATTTTTTTCTTATTTTAAATGTGATCAACATTTGATGTGTTTGGAGAATTTGGCTATTAACATGTAACATTTTAATTATATTCTGCTATTTCTGCTGAAATTAACGAAATGACTTGAAAAAAGATTTGTTCATTTTGAAGCGCCTACTACGATCACATAATCCGATGGGTCACAGAATTTGGTGTAACACTGTAAAACAGGAGAAGAAACAAACAAGCAAATAAAAAGGATGAAAGAACTTGGAAGAAAAAGCACCACATTATGATTTACCAATGATCAATTCTCATTTTGACTTCCGATATAAATTCTCAAATTCTCAAGTCTTTTCCACCAATGTTCCCTATATACTGTCTAACCCTAATCCAACCCTACCAGTAACCTAAGGGGAAACCGATCATCTCTCTTTACTACTAGTTATAGCATAAACATGAATGAACATCAGAAGGTATGTTGAAAGATACAGCACAACTTGCCGAAATGTGTCATGTAATCATTTCCAAGCATGAAAGGATCTCAATAAAACAGCTTGTAATATGTCAAGTAACGTTATATTTAGCCGGGAAAAGCCATTCAGTGTCCGTAGCTCGACAAATAAACAATATAAAGGAGCATTTTGCTAAATATATGCAATATATTTCATATTCATTTTTACTCAACCTCTTCTTCAATATTTAATGTTTGAATAAATTAAGTTATAATAGCCTCCGTTTAATCGTTTATATTTTTTAAAAAACTCTCCAAATTCTCACATCATTTACATTTACAAATACAGTGCATGGACCTCCAAAGTCGACTCCTCAAAAACCACACAAAGTGAACACTACGGTAATCCAAATGACCCAAGCTGACGAATCATTGTCTTTGAAGATAAATAAAAGGTGTGTGAGAGAAAAATATGATTATTTTAAACTACTATTTTCACTATATTTTTCTTTCATCCCTTCCGGCCAACGGTCACACTCGGGTTCACGCTTGAGGTAACCTCAGCACATTATGAAACTGCAGCGCATTGAACGGCATAAATCATGAGCGAATTTTCATTTCATCCCTTTAATATAATGAAGATTACGACTATAATATCAAATTGCTAATGTAAATCACCTTTGGGATACGTGGAGATGCTCAGGAGAGTGAACGCCACTTTTAGAAAGGGACTTTGATGTATTTGCATTTGCACTGTTTATTCATGTTTAATAACTTGTTCAGACTATTAAAAAGCAAAGCATTTTCGGCTTGTTTAATTGAATATGTATATAAAATGTATCATCAAAATTATAACTGTTTGCAGCAATAAACTTTTATTGCAATGCAACTGTAGTTCAGTGATTCTCCACTAAAAGGCAAACTGGTGCCCAGCATCAAGAGGTCACTGCAGGATTGAGTTGGTTTACTGGTTATGCAACACTGGTTGCTCATTTTTCCTGTTTATTGTTCCTTGTATAGTATATTTTTATAATTCTAAGTGTTCAAATAAAAAAAATGTTATGAATGAAACCGTGGTTTTCATTACTTACTGACGTCTGCATCTTCAGTTGGACCACCATTTATGGATCCCTTAATAACATTATCACCATAATAATACACCAGATATTATAAATGTGAATACCAAATGCAGATTAAGAACTCCCAGAATAGGCCTACATACTACGGTAAATATACACACTCACAAAAAAAATATTATTTTAAGTATCTAATAACTATTTAATATAAATGAATAATGTATGTAGAAATGCATATGTAGAAATACCTTTACATTACAAATAACGATAAAGCAGTAGTTTAGTTTGCTGTAGATCAGGATTCTGATATTCTGCAGCAATGATAAATATAGCTGCGAGCAGCGATTACGGGCCCAAGCCGGTGGCACCGCCACCCCGGTGCCTTTAGTTACCTAAAGGCTCCGGGGTGGTGGTCCCGCCGGCTTTGGACCTTCATCGCTGCTCGCAGCTATATTTATTTATATATATATATATATATTGACATTACTTTAATCCCTCACTATAGCAAAACCGTTTGAGATTTTATTTTTCAAAATAATCAGTTAACAACATAGGCCTGCTGACTATAAAAATTACAAATATGGAGGTTTTATATATTTTATAACATATGATACAGTGAAGCAACCTCACTTGACGAGTGTCATTTCCTGAATACAATCACAGTTGAAACTGTGACATTGATTTCATACAACAGGTTAATAAACAGTTCCAATTAAGTCACTTACATTTTAGATGCAATATTGACTGTTTTTGTTCTGTTTCAGCAGCGAAAATAGTTAAACAAAGATCACAGCAGAACCATCACGAACCACGTGTTTTCTCATAACTGAACGATTCAGCATTTTTAACGAATCGGTTGACTCAAAGATTGAATGATCAATCCATAAACATCTGTCTTAATCATGATCGACTCATTCGAACGAATCGTTTGAACGAATGAATCAATGACTCGCTTATTAAGATGGATGCCTGGCGACACCTAATGGCGGTTTAGTGTTGTTTAAAAGCATCATTCTTTCCAACGTGTGTGTGATTTGTGTGTGCAACATTATCAATGTCAGTGTGGACGTCTGTATTTTTCTTTCACTTTTATATTAGCGATTTAAAAGCACCCGCTCGTGTCACACGTCGATTAACCGGTGGGAAAATATCCTCAGACACATACCTAATAAATGTATATTTAAATACAACATTGGCCTACCTGGTAAAAAGTTTTATATACTATTTTGATGTCCTTTTGGACACAAGAGGGCAGTATAGCCCTATGTTTGCTTTTTTTGTTTAACCAAATAGCACTAAATAGCCTGTTTTTAACATTTTCATTCTTCTTGAATTGCAAAAACAGAATAAAATGGGTTTAGTTGTGATATTTGTATACTTTTATATAGAAATAAATGGTATATAATTACATTTTTAGAAGATTTGAGACTTTTAGTGTTTCCTTTTTGGACATTACTTTAAACCCTCGCCATAGCAAAACCGTTTGAGATATTATCCATTCACAATTTAGCATATTTAATGTATTTTCATCATGTTGAAAAAGTTTGGTGGGAATAAAATATAGTTTAAGGGGAGTGGCTAAAAATTCAGAGGCTGATTTTGCAAAAAAATCCACATTCAGACCAAAATATCTGACTTCCTGATGGCCGGAGCTAATGAATGTAAATTAGAAAGTTGTCCGGCTTGATGAGTACAATATACAAACTAATTTTTTACTGTAGTTAAAACTAACCCCCCCACTTTTGTCAAAAGCATGTTGAAAGTGACACACTTCCTGCTGCCAGTTGGTGGCGCTATAACTTTGACTCACAATAGTTACATCCATCTGATCGGCCTTTTACCACGAACACACTGCTGAAGTTTCATCAAGATCAGTTAATGTATGCAGAAGTTATTCCACTTCGTGTTTTTCTTTTCTCGCCATAAATTCGATTCCTCGCCACGGCCAAACCGTTCGAGATATCAAAAATCCGTCCGCAATTTAGCATCCTCAAAGTCTTGACTACATGCACACCGAGTTTGGAGGGGACACGGTGAATTTTCTAGGAGGAGTATTTCACATTCCACAGCAAGCGTTTTCCAAACAACCCATAATAGCCGACTTCCTGTTGGGCTGGCGTAAAACTTGTCCAGGGGAAAGTTGTTCGGCACGATGAGATCTATATGTGTACCGAGTTTCATATTAATTCATGCAAGAGTTTTTGATATATGGACCAAGTTTTAGAACCCCGTTCAAGGGGGCGCTGTTGAGCCCCCCAGCCACGCCCGGGTACCAGTTTCAGCCCGGCCCTGATGGCCATGGGTTCTGACCTGTGTAAAAAGTTTCAAGAGTTTTCGAGCAGGTTAAGGCTCCCAAAAGCCCCTGAAACCTTGAAAACAAACATTAAACTCAACAGACAAATCCCTCCCACCCCTCACACACACAGAGACAGACAGAGAGAGAGAAAATTCTCCAAATAATCACATTCAAACTAAAATATCTGACTTCCTTTTGGTTGGAGCTAATGAATGTAAATTAGAAAGTTGTCCGGCTTGATGAGAACAATATACGAACCGAGTTTTGTGACTCTATGTAAAACTAAGCCCCCATTTTTGACTAAAGGTGGCGCTACTGAGCCCCTCACCACGCCCGTTTCTGAAACTTTGCACATGTCTACTGGCTAATAAGTGTGATGTGTCTGTCGAGTTTCATGCAATTTCAAGTATGTTAAGAGTCTCAAAAGCATAAAAAAAGAATTTTAAAGTTTGATGCGTTGCCACGGCAACAGTATCTAAGATATCAATAATCCTTTCACAGGTCTACATCTGCCATGTGTCTACATTGTACACATAAAGTTTGAAGCAAATCGGGTAAAAATAAGAGTGATTTCAAAGCATTTTGAAAGTGACACATTCCTGCTGCCAGTTGGTGGCGCTATAACTTTTACTCACAATAGTCACATCCATGTGATCGGCCTCTTACAACGAACACACTGCTGAAGTTTCATCAAGATTAGTTAATGTATGCAGAAGTTATAACACATAAATTGTGTCATCATTTACTCACCCTCATGTCGTTCCAAACCTGAATGATTTAGGCCGGGAGCCAGGTCCACTCCTCAGGATGTTTTTTGCTACCTTTTTTTCACTATTATTTCCTATTATCTTATACCTTGGGCCATCACAAGTTGATAATGACCACCCCCAACTCGGCCCCGTTTGGTCTCAGGGGCCAAAAACACCCTTTTTGGGGAAAAGCTTTTGGCGGAATGATGTAATTGTGAATATAAAGGTACTGCAGCTACATAAATGGCCATATAACCCTAAAATTTTGCATGGTGTATCCTGACACATAGGGGAAACTAGCAGAAAAAAGATTCTGGGCATTGCTGCCTTTTTTCTGTCAAAGATCACCCTCAACATACCCCAAAAGACTAAAAAATGGCTGTCCGCCTGACAAATTGTCATCAAAAGTGATCATTTTCAAGCATTTTATTATATATATCACTGCCTCAAATGTACATGAAAAACGTCCCAAGTTTATAAGCTTCAATTTAAGTCCAAGATGACCTTTCTATCTAGAGGATTATAGCTGGTATAACCAAAGTTCTCCACTGTACCTCAAATCGGAGAAAACAGAAATTTCAAGCATTACCATTCCATATTGGATTAAGCATATTTTTTACATATGAACAATGTCTTAAACAAGAGTTGAGACTTGACTTATGAGCTATACTATATGAAATGAAATTGCATGAAAAGTGAGCAATGTTATGCCCCTAGGTCAGGGCTATTCAATTAGCTTCATTCGAGGGCCGGATTATTAAATCGAAATGTTGAGGAGGGCCGGTGGGTTTAGCTTATTTATTGAAACATTATTTATGACTTATTGAAACATAACAGTATCAATAAATAAGCTAAAGTAAACCTAAAAAAAGTATTGTATTTACTTGGAAATGTGGTACCCAACAGTATGCAGATTTATGAGTATTTAATAAATAACTTATTTACAGCTATGTACAAAAATATGAATTATACAAGATCATAGCTATTGGTAAGAATTATTTTATTTATAACTATTATAGGCTTAAATGAAAATATTCTAACAGTGAGACTTGATAACCACAGATAAAACCATACATGGTTACTCACTCACTACCACTGTATAACAAAATGCCTAAACAGGTAAAAACTATACACAAAATGAATTGTATATTCCTCTACCAACCTAATTAATCTACTGCAATATAGGCCTAAATGACTATAAGTTAGTATTCAGTATAAATATTCCACATTTCTGAAACATAGGACGTGCGTACGCACAGAAATATTCGGATTTATAAAACTGTGCGCACGCACATCCTACGCAGTTTTCCCTTAATAAATCACAATCAATTCTAAATGTAGCGCAGCTTTTGCGGCTTCATGTCACGCCCATAGTTGCCCATAAATAGTCCGTGAAACGCCCACAAGTTAATATTCATCGATTGCGAAATCATGGCAAACACAGAGGAAAACCAAGAAACGTAACTTCACTCACGCGTCAGCCATTGTGCGTCATTACGCATTGTGATGGCATCATGGCATTTTATTACCATCCATTTGATTGCATCTGACAAGCTACAGATGTGTTATGAGGATGAATTGCATAACATGCTAATATTATTGCAGAACATATTTATATCTTTTTGCAAATATGTATTAATTTGCATTTCTGTTGTAATCTTTGTTTGATTTTGTTTGTTTTACACTGCAGATCGATCAAACGGGTGTTCGTGTAGGCTGTTAATTGTAAGACTTGCTTTGTGAAGTCTTCATGTTATTTATGAGAAGCAGTATTGCCATTTCTTTTACACAACGGTCTACATTTTCACACACTTTCACGTGTTTCTTCCATCTGCTGATGGTGTCGCCATTTCTCATTTCACCCGTTTTTGTGCGTACGCCTGGGTCAGAGTTTGCGTGAAGGACCGCACATTTTCCCGTCAAGTTTGCTTTTTATTAATACCAATTATTGCGTAGAGAGCGGCGTACGCCTTCTTTTGTGCATACGCAACGTTTATAAATGAGGCCCCAGAACCGGGAGTAAATGCAACTCCTTTAAGCTTGCGTTCTGTTATCCACTGGGCGGTGCTGCGTAGTTCAAAGTAAACTTAACTGCGAGTTGAACTGAAACTAAACTGAAAACAGCGTTATTTGTTCTAAATTTTTTTGTTACTGACCGAGAAACAACTTCAGATGATTCAGTGACAGAGCGGTCCGAACGAATCTGAATCATTTCAGACCATTATGCAAGCGCATTTAGCCAATTCATGGAAAGGAAATAATTGAACCAAAGATCGAACAAAAGATTCGCACCATTCACAAATGATTGGTATCGCTGGTTCAGTCGACAGAAATATGGGACACACATAATAACTGCTGAAATATTCGGACTGAAAACGTTTCTCAGGTTAGTCGGAGCGTTCATGGTATGCACAGTGCGTATAGGCGTACAGCTGCACGCGCCACTACGGCCACTCGCATATCTAACCAAATGTAGCCACACTGCCAGGAAAAGAGGCGGAGGGAGGCTGGAGTGCCTTTGGAACAGATAGAGATGATTGGCGGGCCGTATGTGGTCCACAGGCTGCCAATTGAATAGCCCTGCCCTAGGTGGACTGGGGTCAGGGTGCAACATAGGGTACATTCACACAAAATCAAGTCCACAAAGTCCTCACAACACAAGGAATAAAGATGACCCTAGTGTGCTGTCTGTTATCAAAAAGCCAACCTTCAATAGAGTAAACGTTAGTAACCTTCTGGGGCCGTATTCACAAAGCATTTTATCTTACCACTAGGAGTACTCCTAAATCGCACTAAAAGATTTTAGCTAGGAGTTTTCTCTTAAAAGTTATTCACAACGCCTTTCAGACCTACTCTTAGTAAAGAAAAATGACAACTCCTAAACTAAGAGTGAGTCTTCGTTGCTATGGATGACGTCATTACTCATGCACGAGCTGGACTGAAGTGACCACCTTGATTGGCTGATGATTGTAACGCGGGAATGATTCCAAACACCTCCCCTACGATGATGAGTGACAGGTCTGAGAATGCGTGCGCTACACAAGTAGTGCGAAGGACGGAAGATGATGAATAACTGAATAAATAGCCTAAATGAATAAAGAGTAAGGCAAAACAAATAGCCTAGTAGCCTAATGAAACTATGGATTGATGCAATATCTTTGCAACATTATTGATTAATCTGTCACTATATGCCTCTGCCTACGTTTGCAAAGAGAAGAACATTTTAATTTGATTCACAATCAAACGTTACGATTAGTTTACATGCAATGAATGATCCCTAGTTATGCCTACAATGCAAAATTGTTCCCTCGCGATTGGAAGCTCCTGTAGCCGCCGCATACGCATTTCAAAACATCGCAACGTGAAATGGTCTTAGTGAGTTAGGAGTCCTCTCGACTTCTTTTAAGCTGTCCCAGGCTTAGGTGCTACTTTTAGGGCTAAAATGCTTCGTGAATTACTCTTAATCAAAAATATTAGGAGTCCTAAAGTTACGAGTGACACGCCCATTATTTTTTAGGAGTTGCTCCTAAATTCGCCAGTTAGGAGCTACTTTTAGCCTTAAAATTCTTTGTGA
Source organism: Squalius cephalus (assembly GCF_949319135.1). Lineage (NCBI taxonomy): Eukaryota > Metazoa > Chordata > Actinopteri > Cypriniformes > Leuciscidae > Squalius > Squalius cephalus. The sequence goes on along the minus strand of NC_137146.1, from coordinate 3,522,390 downwards.
ATACGGCCCCTGTACAGGTAAACATTGTTTACAACCAAATGGTGAAACGTCTCGGTTACATATGGTAACCCTCGTTCCCTGAGGGAGGGAACGGAGACGTACGTTGTGACCGACTGATAGGAATCTCGCTAGAGAGGCCAATCTACTTTGAGTAAAACTAAAATGAGCCAATACACATTGGCATGCAGTCATTTGCATCAACTGTTAAGCCTTGCAGCGCAGGTATATAATGAGCAGCAGTTGCGAGGTGAGCTCCTTTTTTGCTGAGGAGCCAAGCCTGGTAAGCTGGCCGCCCCGTGGGCAGCAGCAGATGTGATGATGGGATGTACGTCTCCGTTCCCTCCCTCAGGGAACGAGGGTTACCATATGTAACCAAGACGTTCCCTTATCGGTCGGTCACTCGTGACGTATATCTTGACCGACTGATAGGAATCCCTACCAAAGCGCCACAGCTGCTGCACCCCATCCAGCGCCCGGTGTAAGCCTGTACCCCTTCTTGCCTGGACGGACGATAGGAAAGGGCTTACACAGAGCGTATCCATCACTGTTGTTCCATGTTAACCCATACAGTGAGATTATTGGATAACACTGGGAAAGCGTGCCCATTCTATGGAAGGGGAACGCTGCGGAAGTCACTTTCTTCAAGGGAGTTATGTGGAAAAATACATATGGACTAGTCCGAAGGTTGTACTGCATATGAATATTGGGTAACTTAGCCCAAGGGAAAGACACGGGGCTTCGATTAGAAGCAGCCATGGAAGTATACACATATGGAACCCAGCCTAACACCTGATCTCTGAAGGGAGTGGTAGGAACCTTGGGCACATAGCCAGGCCGGGGTCTCAGTACAACATGGTTGTCACCGGCCCGAACTCTAGGCACGATTTGTCGGCCGACAAAATGCTTGCAGGCCCCCTACCCTCTTGATAGAGGCCAGTGCAATCAGCAGCAAAATCTTCAAAGAGAGAAGCTTTAAGTCTGCTAACTTCAAAGGCTCAAAGGGAGCATCCTGAAGAGCTTGAAGCACCAGGGAAAGGTCCCAAGAGGGTATGGAGGGGGGACGAGGAGGGTTTAACCTTCTCGCCCCCCTATGGAACCTGACGACCAGTTTGTGCTTTCCATAGATGGCACATAGATGGCAACTGATTTGCCATCTATGTGGTCGTGATAAGCTGAAATGGCAGCAGCATGTACTTTGAGGGTGGATAGAGCCTTCGTTCCAACCCTTGCTGCAAAAAGGAAAGCACGGACCTATTGAACATCTTCGGGGGTCCTCTCGGCGAGAAGAAAACCACTTGACGAACAGGTTCCACTTCAAGGCACACGTCTCGTGGACGGCGCCCGTGCAGAAGTGATGGTGTTAAGTATCTCTGGGGGTAAGTCACCTAGAACCAGAGATTGAGTTTCCAGAGGTCCGGACGCGGGTGCCATAGGGTGCCCTGTCTCTGAGTCAGAAGATCCTTCCTCAGAGGAATGGGAGGGACTGTCACAAGGAGCATGATTTCTGGGAACCAGGTCCGGGTGGGCCTATAGGGGGCCACCAGAAGGACCTGCTCCTCGTCCTCCCTGACTTTGCACAGGGTCCTACCTTTGAAGGTGTTCAAGCAGTTTAGCACCGAGTTTAGCACTGAGCACGTTTGCTCTGTGAGGCGTGCTGTCTGTGCAACCGAATCCAACTCCATACCGAGAAAAGAGATCCTCTGCATGGGGGCGAGTTTGCTCTTCTCCCAATTGGCCGGAAGACGCAACTGGCTGAGGTGCCTGAGCACGAGGTCCCTGTGTTCGCATAACTGGTCTCGAGAGTGTGCTAATATGAGTCAGTCGTCGAAATGGTTCAGGATGTGCACGCCCTGTTCTCTCATGGAAACAAGGGTCCCCTCCGTGACTTTTGTGAAGACAGGAACAGCCCGAAGGGCAGGACCTTGTACTGATAAGCTCGACCCTCGTACGCAAAGTGCAGAAATGGCCTGTGTCGAGAAGAATCAAGACATGAAAGTACGCGTCCTTCAGGTCGATCGCTGCAAACCAATCTTGGGGACGGATGCATTCGAAAATGTGTTTCTGCATGAGCATTTTGAACCCACCACATTTCTTGGGTGCAATAAAGTAGGGACTGTAGTGCCCTGACCTCATATTGTCTGGAGGGACTGGCTCTATCGCGTCCTAGTAGGACTGCGATCTCTGCTTGCAAGACATGGGCATCAGCTGCTCTCACTGTAGTGGAGTGAATGGCCCGATCCATCTCCGGGTCGCCCGTCCTAGGGCTGCTTGCTCTTGGCTTTACCGCCCTGCTTGGCAGGGGCCTGGACGGGTGGGGGGGGGCCTGCCTGCGACTGGCTCCTTGGCTCTGCTTAGGTGGAGGCTGCTGCTGCGGCGCGGGAGCGAGGGCAGACACAGAAGGCCGCCCGGTGACGAGCAGACTGAGGGGCTGCGGGCAATGGGCTGGAGGCAGCAGCTGACCGCCGCGGCAGGATGTGCTTGATGGTCTCAGTCTGCTTTTCAGCCAGTTTCTGCTGGGCAAAGTTCTCGACCACGTTGCCTTTGAGTGCTCTCAAGCGCACCTTACCAGCTGTGAGAACAGCTTTTGTTTTCTCAAGTCAAAACAAAAGCAAAAAGAAAAGAAAGAGAGAGAAAAAAGACCGCTCGCGCTGCTGTGCTGTCACCCGCACCAGTGTGGAGAGGTCCGAAGAAGAAGAAGCTCGCTCAGTTTCACATTCTCCTTGAAGGTATGTAGAACACATCGAAGTGCTTGGCTCCAAAAACTGATGAAATCCATACAAATATAGATGAAGATGAGGAAAATGATGATTAAGAGTTTATATTCTACACTAATACAACACACTAACATGACCAGTCGTCAAAGTACAGCATGGATAAGCAGCAAAAAGATCTAAGAACCAAATAAATGTTTTCTATTTTATGTTTGAGCTGTATTTTAGTTTTGCAATTTGGCTGTAAAGAATGTTTACCTGTACAGAAGGTTACTAACGTTTACTCTTTTGAAGGTTGTTTTTTTTTGATAACAGACTACACACTAGAGTCATCTTTATTCCTTGTGTTGCGAGGACTTTGTGGACTTATGGAACCCATAAGGAATGGTAATGCTTGAAATTTCTGTTTTCTCCGATTTGAGGTACAGTGGAGAACTTTGGTTATACCAGCTATAATCCTCTAGATAGAAAGGTCATCTTGGACTTAAATTGAAGCTTATAAACTTGGGAAGTTTTTCATGTACATTTGAGGCAGTGATATATATAATAAAATGCTTGAAAATGATCACTTTTGATGACAATTTGTCAGGCGGACAGCCATTTTTTAGTCTTTTGGGGTATGTTGAGGGTGATATTTGACAGAAAAAAGGCAGCAATGCCCAGAATCTTTTTTCTGCTAGTTTCCCCTATGTGTCAGGATACACCATGCAAAATTTTAGGGTTATATGGCCATTTATGTAGCTGCAGTACCTTTATATTCACAATTACATCATTCCACCAAAAGCTTTTCCCAAAAAGGGTGTTTTTTGGCCCCTGAGACCAAACGGGGCCGAGTTGGGGGTGGTCATTATCAACTTGTGATGGCCCAAGGTATAAGATAATAGGAAATAATAGTGAAAAAAAGGTAGCAAAAACATCCTGAGGAGTGGACCTGGCTCCCGGCCTAATTTACTTTCTTCTGAGGAGCACAAAAGACGCTCATTTGAATACATGCAATTATAATGAATCAGGACCGAAGCTCTCCGGCTTAGAAAGAATCATAAAGCATCATAACAGCAGTTCATATGACTCACACACCATATTCAAAGTCTCAGGCTTGACAGCTCAAATCAACGTTCACTTTCATCATAATTGCAATGATATTTCCGATATGTATAAGGGGTTTACAAACTATACAAATTAAATATATGAATACAATTTATTGATTAAATTATTAAAATGTTATGTATACAGCATGGTAGGAATTTATTTATGCTGATTTAAATGACGAATTTTATTTAAAAAAAATAGAATAAATTAATCAAATTAAAAATATATTAACAAAATATTTTTACTATTTTTAGAAAAAAAAAAATATATATATATATTTTTTCTTATACGCAAAATTGAGGTTCTGTTTTGTGTGTGTGTGTGTGTGTGTGTGTGTGTGTGTGTGTGTGTGTGTGTGTGTGTGTGTGTGTGTTATTGCGATATTTAAACTAGAATTTGTGAGAGAGAGAAAAGACAGAATTGTGAGTTTATACTGGTTTATATCACGCAATTCTGAGAAAAAGGTTAGAATTATATGACAAAAGGTCACAAATACCTTTTTTTTATCTTTATAGTTAATTGAATACAGGGATAGGCCTACTCGACCCCCAAATTTAAATTGTCACATAATTTACTCACCATCATAGGCTACTCATACTGTCTCAGTTGTATGACTTGCTTTCTTCAGATTAACATGAATATTTTTAGAAAAACAATCCATCGTGAGTAACGTTAGGCTACATAATAGCTACGTTACTGGTCCAAACCCAGACAAAGTGAACACGACAGTAATCCAAACGATAGCAGCTGGTGGTGAATCAATGTCTTCTGAAGCTAAATTATAGGTGTGTGAGAGAAAAATATGAATATTTAAACTTTTAAACTCATATTTTGACTAAAAATCATAGCTTCCAGCCAACTGTCACAACGTTTACGCTTGATAAATTCTCGCGATAAGTGCCGTGAAGTCACAGCGGACCGTTACTTCTCGCGCGTGTTTCTTCGTTATATCTGGGCAAAAATCATGAGAGGATTTTCTTTTTGGGGGTGGGCTATGTAATATAATTAAGGTTACAATAATAGCCTACTATGAAATAATAAAATTTAAACAAAGAAGTGTCACCTGGCGGGGATAGGCTACATGAAGATGCTCTGGAGAGTGAACGTGACTTTCAACTTCCACCTCCAAAAGCTCAAAAGTGTGTACCGGTGTCGTGTTTCAGAATATCCCAGACAATCCGCTGGAAACTTAGAGATCTGACTCCATTCTGATCAGAAAAGAAACCTTACATCAAATTCCCTTTGCTTGCCCTTTGCTTCAGACTCAATCTACAGTGAGTTTGGTCCAGATAGTGAAGAAATAAGGCACTTCACCTTTAAAGAGTCTGATACTAGGCTAAGTAAAGAAAGAAATTAGAACATAAGCGTATACAGTTAACACAGCAAACAAGTAAGATTACAGTTACAGATCCACATTCACAGTTTTAGAAATTTTCTTGCAGTTATGAGAATTCAGAGGTTGATACCTACTATAACAGGAGAAAGAAAGTTAGTTTTGTGCAATAAAACTGAAGGATTGAATTGAAACCACAGAAATCTAAAGGCTATAAATGTAAATACTATTAGCATCACGCATTAATAAGCATCAAACCCACACAAGGCTATAGATTGACCAGGCAATTACACTCACACATAATTACACAGAATCAGTTATTGTGAATATCTGCGTGATAGTTATTGATTGTACAGTTTATGCTATTATAGTTTGTCTGTGGGGCTGAAGAGCATTAACACATCATTAGCAAATGTACTAGTTTCTGAGCTTTTTTATAATTACACTGGTTTAACAATAGATTTATTATATAAGCAATGATATTTCAAGTAATGTCATTCTCAGCCTCATTCAGCATCATGTAAATGTATTTGGATTCTTGTTTATTTGGAGTATTTCATTCTTTCATCATGCTTATTGTTAGATCTTAATTATAGTTATTGTGTTTTTGTTAAATATTTTTATTCATGCACGTTGTTTTGTATTTTTTGAATGTAAGAACTTAAAAAAACAATGGATTTTCTGTTGGTTTAATTAAAGATGTATATCAAAATGACCACAGCTGTATAACTGCATGCCGCAATAAACTTTTATTGCTATGCAACTGTAGTTCAGTGTGTCTCCACTAAACGGCAAACTGGTGTCCAGCATCAAATTCAGGTTTGTTTGTTTCAACCACAAGAGGTCACTGCAGGATTGAGTTGGTTTTCACTCACTGGTTAGTCATTTTTTTGCCAGTGATTAAACAGTTTATTCATGTTCCTTGTATAGTATCTTTTGTAATTCTGAGTGTTAAGATTAAATTGTGTATAAATTAAGCTGTGTTTTGTTTTCTCTGGTGAAACCTGAGACGGATAAATTGCTTTTTCTTGAATACTTGCTGACTGCATCTTTAGTTTGACCATCATTTATGGATCTTAGAAACTGATCCCTTCATAACTCCACTTCTGATGCATTATCACAATAATAATACACCAGATATTATAAATGTGAATCCCAAATGCAGATTAAGAACCCCAAGAATATCTACTACTGTAAATATAGGCCTACACACACACAAACAAATATTATTTTAAGTATCTAGTTAACTATCAACTATTACCTATTTAATATAAATGAATTATATAAATAAATAAAAAGAAATTAATTTCTATTATAAATAATGATAAAGCAGTAGTTTTAGTATGCCAGACATCCCAACCTGCAAAAAGTCAAGATAGCACTACACTCAGGTCTCTCGCTCCCTCTCCCTCTCTGCCGTGCGCGCGCAACACGGTTTGGAACCACAGTCTCTGTCTCGCATGCGCGCTCTTGCTAGACAAGACACCCAAAGTACTTATTTAATTCCATTCCAAATACATGTTTATCAATATTTTTTTCTTTAATACAGACATATGTGTTTTTATTTTTATTTTTTTTTTTTATAAAAATTAAATTGCATAACCCAAAGAGATCGCACTGTCAGATAGTTTGGGAATATTCACACATAACATATAGCCTACACATAAAACATGATATTAGAGTTTTAAAGGGACACTATGCAAGTCTGAGTGTTTTTTCTCTACGAGCTCCCCCTAGTGTCTGGTAGTAAATGCTTTCAAACACTCTGTCGTAAAAACGAACTGTTGTCCCTCCCCCCTCGCCACGAGCAACCCAGCTGATCAGCTGTCAACCCAGCTGAGCAGAGGAACCGGCTATTTCAAAACCAGTTATGTCTACCGAGGCAAGTAAAGCAATACTTTCTTTCCAACTGATGGCGATTTTTTTATTTATTGTGTTGTCATGCATACTAGTATTTTTACCGGGAACGAACGATATGAACGAGGCGAACTACTGCTTTCGTGTTTGTTTGTTTGTTTGTTTTTGGGAGAATGGGCATGAGCATAAAAAAAAAATATATATATCGGAGGCTAATATTTGTCTAAAGTTATATTAGCAAGGTCTATAAGTTCATCTGGTAGAATGATGGTTTACCTTTGCTTGTCTAAGAAAACATCAGAACGTTTTTTCTAGCTCGATCATGATATGTGCAACATTTTGCGCGTCTGATATTGCCTACTATCAGACGCGTTGACTTAGTGACATAAAATAAAAGTGTAAGTTACACAAATAAAACCGACAGAGGAACGGCCAAACAACTACAGAAATCAAACGTGTTTGCTATGACAATGCTAACATCAAAGTTATAGTATCTAGCGTACTAGTAAGCCCCTAACAGACAGCGATCATAATAAAAACCTTTACAGACAATAGCAAACATCCTGAGGTCGCAATTACTTGAAATTTAAATATTAAACACAGTTTATTCCAAAGATACTTAACTTACAAGTGCAACAGCAGGATCAGCATCCGTTTTGCAGGCTTCTGTTTCTCTCAGTTCTCACCATTCTGAAAAAGCCGGTCCGATATATTTACTCGAGTCAGACTTCTTGCTCGGTCAGTCTCCCGTTTCCTCTTTCGTTGGTCCTCCGACAAAGATTTCCTAGCTTTCTGCTTCTTTTTTACAGGCTCAGCCTCAGCCATAACTCAATCTATCGTTGCCCTTTGCTTATAGCTAGCCCGCCGGTGCTTGAATGGGGGCGTGTACGTGTGCAGTGCCGTCAAGCAATTCGTTACATCGCGAGACCTGATATCACGCGATACTTCCTGACACCGACCCGCGTCCCAAAGTTGCAAGTGAGTTTTTTCCGCTCTCGGGCACCAGGGGGGTGCGAAACCACCACCATTCAACCCGAAATAAGTAATATAACCATTCCACTGACTCCGAAGCTGTTCAGTTAAGGTTAAAAAGTTACCTAGAGCACCTTTAAAATCAAACATTTTAAAAGAGCACAATACATCACAGTTGTTTAAACCAATGAGCATTAAGCTGTGTCGTCAAGCAAGTCGTTTCCCATCGTGCTTTTGATTAGCGCAGTCGGTGGAGAGAAACTGCGCCCGACTGCAGAATCCGACACGGCCGCCTTGCGCTCGCGAGAGATTTTTGTCATACGTCAGCATGACATCAGAGCAAGGCGGACCGCACTCGGACACATTTCCAACCGGCATGCATCTCGCGCTGATCACCGGTGATCGGTTCTGCGTAGATTTTGCTCATCTCAAACAATCCTAATATGCGGGAGACTCCCGGAACTTCCGGCAGACTTGGGATGTCTAGACTGAAATCAGGATTTTGACCTTTTAGTCTCTGTGTTTGAACTAAAGCAATGATAATAATAATAATAATCACAATAATAAATAATAAGTTGCTTTATCATATTTTTTTATATATACATTTACATTTCAAAAAATACGTAGAAAAAAAACCTCAAGAAACAAAAAGGCAGTGATGTACAAGAATGTTTCATCACAAGTGACTATTATCTTAAATATTCAGAGAGAGCCACAGAAGTATCACTTCATATGGGATCTGACAAAAATGTAAATTCTTTCATTGGCTCGATTGAAAGTCTAGAAAGTCAAAATGGGAGCTGGTTTTATTTGTTGGGATTTAAGTCTTCGTCGATGGACTGTATTGGATCTAATAGGCTTTATGCCCAGCTCCACTACTTCCTGAACTTCAGCCAGCTCCTTTGTTTCCTGTCTGCCATTATTGGACAAACTGATTAATCCAGGTGTGTCTGATTAGTGTTGTTGGGACTACTGAGGTCAGGCACACCTGGATTAATCAGTTTGTCCAATAATGGCAGACAGGAAACAAAGGAGCTGGCTGAAGTTCAGGAAGTAGTGGAGCTGGGCATAAAGCCTATTGGAGACTATTGGACAAGTTGACTGATTTGCAGGAGGAAACTGCGAGTTGCACTTCTGAGGAAAAAAGATTTTCCGCGGAGGAAACAAGCTTATCGTTTGTGGGGAGTAGGCTATCACTGAGGATTGTTGTTGCTGAGAATGCATCGTAGGAGAGCTGCATGAGGAAGACGCCGCTGTTTCTTCATCCACGCACTGCACAAACGGTGGAACATTAAGGTAAAATTTGTGACAACAAACTGACTTGGCAAACTTGCACGGCCATTTAAAAAAGTTGTGAGCACACTTTAAAAAAGAGAATTGTTTGTTATGGTTTATCTTGTTCATGTATGCAATGTGTTACAATGCTTGTGTTTATGTACTAGGCCAAATGATGTAGACAAGCAGAAAGTGTTTATTGAAGCCTAAAAATAACTAACCTAACCTAAACTTAATAAAAAAAAATGTTGTTCGATATATGTTGCAAAAACTGAGAAAATCCAAGTTTGAAAAAGCATCACATCTTAGTCGTCATGAAATCAAAATTGACGTATTTTTGGCTTTTAGTATGAATATGTTAGTCTTAGCTACTGTTATCTATAAGCTATAGACCTTATTCATAGCAGCGCCATCTTTGATTTTTAATGGGAATGAAAGCAAGGCTGTGAGTGACAGACATGCATCTCTTCAATGGGCTGTACTGTTATTTAATGCGTTTTTGGATTGTTCTGCTCATGAAACTTAAAAGACTTCACCAGGACATGATATGATTGACAGTAAAATATTAAAAGCAATTTACCCTGATATCATTAAACCATTACTTTATATTTATACACTCACCTAAAGGATTATTAGGAACACCATACTAATACTGTGTTTGACCCCCTTTCGCCTTCAGAACTGCCTTAATTCTACGTGGCATTGATTCAACAAGGTGCTGAAAGCATTCTTTAGAAATGTTGGCCCATATTGATAGGATAGTATCTTGCAGTTGATGGAGATTTGTGGGATGCACATCCAGGGCACGAAGCTCCCGTTCCACCACATCCCAAAGATGCTCTATTGGGTTGAGATCTGGTGACTGTGGGGGCCATTTTAGTACAGTGAACTCATTGTCATGTTCAAGAAACCAATTTGAAATGATTTGAGCTTTGTGACATAGTGCATTATCCTGCTGGAAGTAGCCATCAGAGGATGGGTACATGGTGGTCATAAAGGGATGGACATGGTCAGAAACAATGCTCAGGTAGGCCGTGGCATTTAAACGATGCCCAATTGGCACTAAGGGGCCTAAAGTGTGCCAAGAAAACATCCCCCACACCATTACACCACCACCAGCCTGCACAGTGGTAACAAGGCATGATGGATCCATGTTCTCATTCTGTTTACGCCAAATTCTGACTCTACCATCTGAATGTCTCAACAGAAATCGAGACTCATCAGACCAGGCAACATTTTTCCAGTCTTCAACTGTCCAATTTTGGTGAGCTCGTGCAAATTGTAGCCTCTTTTTCCTATTTGTAGTGGAGATGAGTGGTACCCGGTGGGGTCTTCTGCTGTTGTAGCCCATCCGTCTCAAGGTTGTGCGTGTTGTGGCTTCACAAATGCTTTGCTGCATACCTCGGTTGTAACGAGTGGTTATTTCAGTCAAAGTTGCTCTTCTATCAGCTCGAATCAGTCGGCCCATTCTCCTCTGACCTCTAGCATCAACAAGGCATTTTCGCCCACAGGACTGCCGCATACTGGATGTTTTTCCCTTTTCACACCATTCTTTGTAAACCCTAGAAATGGTTGTGCGTGAAAATCCCAGTAACTGAGCAGATTGTGAAATACTCAGACCGGCCCGTTTGGCACCAACAACCATGCCACGCTCAAAATTGCTTAAATCACCTTTCTTTCCCATTCTGACATTCAGTTTGGAGTTCAGGAGATTGTCTTGACCAGGACCACACCCCTAAATGCATTGAAGCAACTGCCATGTGATTGGATGATTAGATAATTGCATTAATGAGAAATTGAACAGGTGTTCCTAATAATCCTTTAGGTGAGTGTAATCTTTCCCTAGACCAAGGAATTGTACCTGTAGAGTTGAAAATAGCAAAAATTACACCAGTTTATAAAGAATATGACCATGCTATTTTTAACAATTATAGACCAATTTCTGTGTTACCAGCCCTGTCCAAAGTTCTTGAAAAACTTGTTTGCACAAGATTAATTCAACATCTAATAATATTTTATATGTACACCAGTATGGTTTTAGGAAACAACATTCCACTTACATGGCACTTGTCCATTTTTTGACTGAGATATATAAAGCAAAAGATAGAAAAGAAAACACTATAGGTATTTTTCTGGATCTTTCAAAAGCATTTGATACCATTAACCATTCCATCCTGTTAAAAAAACTTTCACATTATGGTATACGAAACAATCACTACACTGGTTCACCAGTTATCTTTCAGACCGGTATCAAACTGTCAACTATAATGGGACAGAATCCCCTTCAGTGCGGCTTACCACAGGGTTCCATCTTGGGTCCCTTGTTATTTTTATTATATGTTAACAACCTCCCTAATGTCTCAGATAAACTTTCTAAAATTTTATTTGCAGACGATACAAGTGTATTTTACTCCCATAAAAACCCTGAAATTTTAATAAAAGTAGTTAATGAAGAACTTGACAAGTTATCTACTTGGTTCAAGTCCAACAAATTGTCACTCAACATAAAAAAAAAAAAAAAAGTTATATATTGTTTGGTATTAAGTCTGACACATTTAAATCTTCAATGAAAATTCAAATATCTCCATTAACAATGTTAGATCTGCTCGTTTCCTCTGCGTTATACTGGATTACTCTTTATCTTGGAAACCTCATATTAGTGCCATAAGTACAAAAATAGCCAAAGTGGTCGGTATATGTTGTATTACTCAATGTTGTATCCATATATCAATTACTGTAATGTTGCTTGGGCTATTACCCACCCAACTAAACTGGAATCTATTTTTCGACTTCAGAAGCGAGCTTTAAGAATAATATTTTGTGTAAATCGTAGACACTCCTCCCAATCACTGTTTGCTCAGGCAAGTATTCTTAGTGTTTACCAAGTGAATCAGCTTCAAATTGCTTTATTCGTTTATAGCTCTATAAAAAAGTTATTTCCCCAGCACTTTTGTAATATTTTTATTTTTAATAATGAATTTCACCAGTATCCGACTCGTAGTAGTTGTCTTATTAGGCCTCCCTACTCTCGTACGACTCAAACACAGTTTAGTATATTATACAGAGGGTCAAAGGTATGGAACAGTCTTCCCACATCATTTATTGAGGTTTCTAAAGAACAGTTTAAACAGAGAGTAAAATTGTTGTTACTAAGTTGTTTGAATTTATGGGTTTGTGCTCTAAATCCAATTTTAAATTGTTTTATAATATGTTTTTCATTTGTTAAATATAATTGTTTCTATGGAGATTGCCACTAATTAAGCCCCTTGAGGGTTTTTCGGCAATTGTCCATCACATTCTTTTTGTGAAATGTATAACACTGTTTTTTATGTTTTTGTTGTGAAAATAAAATAAATAAATCAAATCAAACACTGGAAAAAATATATTTCCAAGAAATTTCAGTTGACAAAAACTCCTGACAAAATAAGCTGTAGAAAATTGGAAATTGACATGCAGCCAGGAATCATGTTTCCTGACATTTTTCTGAGCCTGATATCAACACCGGGGAAATAAAATAAAAACAAATAACCCAACGTTTTTTTACTGTGTAAGTAATCTAGGAGCTTTATATGTGACCCTGGATCACAAAACCAGTCATAAGTCGCACGGGTTTATTTGTGGCAATAGCCAACAATACATTTTATTGGTCAAAATTATTGATTTTTCTTTTATGCCAAAAATCATTAGGATATTAAGTAAAGATCATGTTCCATGAAGATATTTTGTACATTTCCTACCATAAATATATAAAACATTTATTTTTGTGAGTGAATGCAGCACAATCACGAACATAAATGGACAACTTTAAAGGAGATTTTCTCAGTGTTTAGATTTTTTTGCTCCCTCAGATTCCAGATTTTCAATAGTTGTATCTCGGCCAAATATTGTCCTATCCTAACAAACCATGCATCAATGGAAAACCTATTCATTCAGCTTTCAGATTATGCATAAATCTCTCAATTTCAAAAAATTTACCCATGTGACTGGTTTTGTGGTCCAGGGTCACATATAGTTTTTTACAGTGGATGGCATTGGAAACACGGCAAGTCCATCCCTCACAGCCTCACTTTCATGCGCTGCTCCAAAACAATAGGCTCCTTTGAGATGCGCTCAGCCGAGGGCTGTTGGAGATATAGCAGCTGCAGTGAGAGGAGGAATGAAAATGTTTTCTGGGGCTTTCATCTAGATGTATGTTCTGCCTTGAGTTCAGTAAAGGTTCACAAAGTTACGAACGACGACTCATGTTATTCAATTATCTTATAAAAGGTAGGCTGCTTGTTGTTTAATTCCATTCGAAAGACTTGTTTATCAATCATTTTTGTTTTAATACAGACATGTTTTTATATGTTTTTAGAAATATGAAAACAGTGACATATCCCATAGAGAGATAGAACTGTCAGACAGATTAGGAATATTCACACATAATTTATACTAGGGATGTCCCGATCAGGTTTTTTTGCCCTCGAGTCCGAGTCATTTGATTTTGAGTATCTACCGATACCGAGTCCCGATCCGATACTTCTATAATACATAAAAAAAGAATAAAGAAGAGCGAAAAACAGATCCAGGATGTTCCTTATTTTTTATTTAATTCACCTTATTTTAACATTCAACAACTCTGTTAACAAACAGAGCACTTCTGTGAGGTAGCTTGAACAATCAAGTAATAAATAACATAAATTCTTCACTTTTGGACTTAGTGCAACAGTAAATATAAAAAAAGTCTAAACAAATAGCACCTCAACTTGAAATACCCAGCAGGCATGTAAACAAAAAAAAAAAAAAAGTGCCACAGTGTTTGCAAAGCCAGTAATGTGCTTTTAGGTACTGCACTCGCCGATTTCACACCGCAAGCGTCAGCGGCGCGTGAGCAGCGCGTATTTTTTTCGGCGTCCATGTTAATCAATGAGTGCATTCACACCGGGAGCAGGAGCAGCGCGTGAGCGTCCAGCAAGAGCGTCGCGTGAACAGCAGTGCAGCGGGGGTTTCGGCGCCGAGTCTATTTTTGCTGCGCCGCTTATGCTGAATTAAAGTGACAATGCATTGATCATGGCCAAAAATACACCGCAGTTTTATCCAAAAAGTGCATTGATGATATCTATTGTGTTTTAAACAGTCGATCAAATGACCAACAGCAATTTAAAAAGAAAACAAATGTCCAAAAACAAACTTGTTGCCAGAACAATAAAAACAAAGATGAACCAAAAGTTATATAAATGAAATTATTAATAAAATAAGCTTCTTGACAAGTCTTTTCTCTTAAATGTATTTGAAAATGAAATAAAGCAATGCCAACTTATCAATTATAGAGTACTCTGTCTGTACACTACCCGCGGTTCAGCCGCGCCTGACAAACGCTGCCAGTGTGAAAGCAAAACGCGCGTGTCCTGCTCCTGCTCACCATACGCTCTGCTAACGCGTGCAGTGTGAAACCGGCGTAACTCTGTGCCACCGCATAACTATAGATGTGTTAAAAAATAATGAGAATATATATACATATATATCCGAGTCCTGATCGGGAGGTAACGTCCGATTCCGATCGAGTCTGAAACCACGTGATCGGGCCCGATTTCCGATCACGCGATCGGATCGGGACATCCCTAATTTATACACATAAAAACATGATATCAAAGTTTTAAAATCAAACATTTTAAAACCGAACAATAGCCTACATCACAGTTGTTTAAACCAATGAGCATTAAGCTCTGTCATCAGCCAGTCATTTCCCATCATGCTTTTGATCAGTGCAGCGTGGAGAAAACTGCAGAATCGACTGCAGAATCCGACACGGCCGCCTCGCTGTCGCAAGAGTTTTTTTTATATAGCCTACATCAGCATGAGATAGAGCAAGGTGGACCACACTCGGACCCATTTCTAACCGGCATGCATCTCGCGGTGATCGGTTCTGGCAGATTTTGGGGGGTTAGTGCGCATGCACATGAAGGGGGGTGTGGGGAGTGGAGGAGAGAGAGAAATGAAGAGGGAAGTTAGCTAGAGGAGAGATGTCCTAGACAACGACAAAGACTAACGTTAAAAATGTATATTCTTGAGAATTTTGATATGGCCGACACACGACCAAAGAGATGACGTTCCGATGAACAAATAACAAAGAAGAGGGAAAAGGAGAACGAATGCACAAAGTCCCGAATTTACATCGGAAAAGCGTTCAAAAGGTGTCGAGAACTCCGCCGGCAGAAGGGCTTCCGATCCCACATTCAGGTGTCTCTGTTTTTGCTGAACAGGAGTGTAAATCCAGTTTGGTTTTTCTAAATGGTTCATGACTGCTTCAGGAAGCACGGAAGGGAGGGGGAAGGGACGGGATGAGGAAGAGGAAGGGTCGAGCTAGCCTCCGTTTTGTTTGACAATACTTTGAACATCAACAAGAAGTGACGTCACCCAACATCGCTTAGAGCAGGGATTCCCAAAGTGTGGTACGCGCACCCCCAGGGGTACTATGGCAAACTATGTTTGCGTTGGTTACCGGATGACTACGGGGTGGTTCTACGACCAAATCCTTCTTTTCTTCCGAAGGTTCTTCTTCCTCAGTTCATAAATCAGCATATCGAACTGGCCTCTTTTCAGACTTCTTCAGAGTCTGATCCAAGTGCCCAACTTTTGTGCCCTGTCCGTGCCTTGAAATATTATGTGAACTCTACTGCTCAGATTAGACAGTCAGACCAGCTATTTGTCTGCTATGGTGGTGTGAAGAAAGGTGCTCCAGTGTCGAAGCAAAGGTTGTCGAACTGGATAGTGGAGACAATTACGTTGGCCTACAAGGCAGCAGGAAGACCTTTGCCCTGTGGACTAACTTGCCATTCCACTAGGGCCATCTCATCTTCATGGGCTGTTTTTAGAGGAGTTCCCCTGGTGGATATCTGCACTGCTGCAACCTGGGCTTCTCCATGCACGTTTGCCCGGTTTTATAAGGTCAACGTTGCTGCTCATCATGCCGTTAGTTCTGCGGTTCTTCTGGAGCGGCCTTAAATCATCAGGTGGGTGGCATTCCTCATGACTATGTTGGTATGTGTCATCCATAGTGTTTACACTGCCTCTGGCGGTCAGTAAGAATGAAACAGAACGCTAGTTACGTATGTAACTGTGGTTCTGTGAATTCTGGATGACCGCCAGAGTTCTCAGTCACTCGGAATGCGCGAGAAAGGCGTACCGAGGTAGATTGCTGAGCTACTGTAGCCTATAATCCTCCAGGGCTCAGCATACGTCACGCAACGTGACTTTGTTGGTATATTTACTCGACCTATCTTAGCTGGCGCAGCGATTATCCATAGTGTTTACACTGCCTCTGGCGGTCATCCAGAATTCACAGAACCACAGTTACATACGTAACTAGCGTTCTAATCGCACCGGTGTGATCGTACGCTTTAAAGGGTTATCTAATGTAAAAAATATAATTTATTTGTCTTTTGGAAGCTGCATTCAAATCCATTTCCCCCCTCGGTTTGAATGGGCATGACGCCTCTGCTATTTGTATTTTACAATGAAGAGAGAAAACCATGAAACATGGTTCCAAATCGCTGCGGCTGGTGGAGTTTCCTGTTATTGTCAATGAGGGGCTAATTCAACATCAAGAGGAAAACCAGTGCGCGGTCATGAAACTCGGGTGTGCAGTCATACAACAAACGGCACAGATTTATCTCTACTAAATCCAAGTTATCTGCCCAATGAGTGTGCGCATTCATGTGGAGGCGGAAAGAGGAAATGGACACTGTTTACAAGAATTTCAATATGGACGATTATGTGGAGAGCAGAGAAGAAAGCAAGCAATCCAGATTGCCAAAGATCTGGCTGCTCTTAGTTAAAGGTCCCATGACATGAAATTTTCACTTTCTGAGGTTTTTTAACATTAATATGAGTTCCCCTAGCCTGTATATGGTCCCCAAGTTTCTAGAAATTTCAATCGGTGTAAATCGAGCTTTTGCTATCTTTCTCTGCCTTTGAGAAAATGGAAGCTCAATCGCGCTGATCTTGAATCTCCTCCTTGTGACGTTACAAGGAGGAATGTTACCTCCCCTGTCTCTGCTTTGCCCGCCCAGAGAATATTTTCCGCCCATGAGAAAATGAGCTAGGAAGTAGGAACGCGCGCGCGCGATTTTAGTTAGTCCACGAGAGATATCATGGCTTTTGAGCGAGCGAAGCATAACAATTGCTCAATAATTGGATGTACAAATGAACACCGAAGGGTTAATACAGAGCTGGGCTTGCTGAACGTCTGAAACTAAAGTCTGGATCACTCTCTTTGGCTCAGCTACACACCTCGGACAAGTAAGTCAACTAATGATATATAAGTGTGTTGCTTTACTGTTTATGGTTGCCTAATGCCTAGACTGTTACACGTAGAATGTGGCTGTCACATTAGCTATGCAGCTATGCAGTTTATGTGTGTGAATACACACACTGTAACGCGAGTGTTGTACACTTCTTTGTTATTTGGATAACCGTTTTCCTGTTGGTTATACGGCGCGCGCGATATCCGCATTTCAAGATCGCAGAGCTTGATGATGTAATTATAATAAGATAAATTACAGATGTTACAGATCTCTCATGAAAAGGCAACAGTAGGTTAGCGTTAGCTACATGATAATAACTGTAAACCATCCGAATAAAGTACCGTATCCAGACATAATATTTTAAACTAACCATTCGGAAACGTCCTGCTGGAACCGCTGAGTTGTTGCTTCTCCATCCGGATCAGATTCTGGGTCAAACTGAAATGCTTGAACGACTGCGTGTCTTCGTGCCATTGCTATCATAGATTGCTATATCCAACGTAAACATGCACGGACCGGTACCGTTGCGCAAGATGGTCAAGGCCACACCCACCCTCCACCTTGCGCCGCCTTTCTCCTCCTCATTAGCATTTAAAGCTACAGACACCGAAACGGCCTGTCTGAAGGAAGCTCATTCTGGGACTGGCTTGTAGTGGCTATAATTCTGCACCGAGGCTGAATTTTTGAAAAGAGATTTCAGATACAGTACTAGGGACCACTAAGGCCTATATTAAAGCCTACAAAAAGTAGCATGTCATGGGACCTTTAAGGTAGTTTCCATCTGACACAGAGGGACAGCAACAGCTGTGAGGTCTTGCAATCCATTCCAGAGCAAGACAGATCAAATAATATCAGTGAGCTTAACGTGGAGCGAGATCAACTGCGGATGGAAAGGGCTCTAGGGCTTCAATGGTGAGTGCAGACAGACACTCTGTACTCTGTAAAGGGCAAATCATAGTAGACGTGCCCGTGGGATTTTGTCAGTGATCGGCTCAGTCTATGATCCTTTCAAGATCCAGTCAAGCTCATTTTACAGGAATCATGCAGGACAATTTATAGCTGGAATGATGAGATTCCTCCAGTTCTTGACCAACAATGATTGAATGGGTTACTGGTCTGGATCAGATTAATGCATTTACAGTTGACTAATGTTTGAAGCCACATGGTTTTGGCGCAACTGCACAATTTTCAGATGCCAGTGAAAAGGGATATGGCTCCGTGTCCTAAATTAGATTACTGAATAGTTATAGCTCATGTCACCTTTCTTCTTGGCAAGGCCAGATTGCCACCCCTCAGAACAGAACTTCAGCTTAATTTGAAGGAATTGTGTTTTTGGACTGTTTTGAATTCGTAAACACCTTAAATATAACTACCTATTGTTTTATTTTTGTTCGGTTATTGTTGAAGTCCACTTCCCCATATTTCTCTTTCTGACAGACGGACAGCGTGGCTCGGCGGATGGACATGAAGTCTCTGCTGACACTGTCAGGTAAAAACACAAGAGTTTATGCAGCATCATCTTATTGTCTGATTCTGTGTAATGGGTTTCTGATTCTGTTGATATTTGCTACAGTCATGTTGAATTTTAAAGGGGTCATATAATGCCATTTTTGTACAAGCTAATATGATTCTTTAGGGTCTAAATTAAAAGTTTGTAATATACTTTAATTAAAAATTCTCATTAGTATTGTAAGAAAGCACAAATTTTACCTGGTCAAAAACAGCTGTTTTCAGCACGCCGTTTAAGTGCATGTGTCTTTAAATGATAATGAGCTTTGCTCACCCCGCCCCTCTGTTCTGTGCGTACACCGTTTGAAATAATAACACAATAACTATAATGCGTTGTTCATTATAAACGTGGGATTATGAATTATATTGAGAACGTCGTACATAGAAAACATGCTGTAATGTACCCTGAGTGTAAACAGTGTAAACATTCATTGTGAAGCCTGCAGCAAGGTTTGCAAATTTGCAAAGATTAATATAAATATTAATATAAAGGTTAATAAAACATTACACTCACTTCTTCTGGAGGTTCAGCAGGAACACGTTGGAACCGATCCGTTTTTTCTCGTTTGTAAAGCTGTCTGGTGTGAAATGATTGCAATCGTGGGGAATCCCCGCGTCAATCCTTTGGGCATATCCCTTCAAAAACAAAACTCAGCCACTGCTCATTTACATCAAAATGACTGCTGTGTTCCTTATTACACCGAAGAACACCACAATCGCAGACGCCATTCTGCTCATAGACAGCACTCCAGTGAGGGTATCAACAATGACGTGCGGGCTATGATTGACAGCTCGCTCACGAGCGAGGGCGGGTCTGTGTTGAAACGCGTTGCTGTTAATCACTAATCGTGGGAGGGGCGTCGATTTTGTGACGTCACAAAATCGAACGGCTTGATTTCAGAGAGGGTCAAACATATAAGGAGATTTTAAAAAAACCACTGGATGGATTTTTATAATTTTATGATGGTTGTGTACAGGCACTGCTAACACACATTTCAGTACAATCAACTTGTAAAAGTGCATGTACCATTATATGACCCCTTTAAATCAAACCAACCAGTTTGCAGTTTTCATGCAACAGAAGAGGCAAATGGTTTAATAAGCTTTGTTTGTCTGGTTAATTGACATTAAATGATGATAAATGTTGAAAATTTCCCCCCAAAATTATTGCAGATTTCACAGAAATATTAATTATATTACTAATATGATCATTTGGTTACACAGATTTGCATTTCACTGCCATTTTTTTCATGATTCACCCAAAACTGACTGGGTGCCGCCGTCTCATTTCAATGTCAATGAAGCTGCAAATTAAACTTAAAGATGTAGTTTCTTAGTGCAGAAATAATCTGATTTATCTTTTTATGTCACAGTGTTGTTGGCTCTCATAAGAGAAGACAAGGGACAAAAACCAGAAGGTAAATACACACATTTTGTGCACAAGATCAGAGGAGCTAAAAAAAAGAGATACTATCAAATCTATTATAAAGCACAGCATTAAGAAAAAACCAATGCAGATCTGCAGAACTTTGGTGCAGGAAACCTCATCACTTCACCCAACCAGCATACTGATGTTTCTAGTGTCAGTAAGTACCTCACTGAGGGTCATTTATAATGAACCTCCAACCTTGTCCAAAGTAATTCCTGTCGTTCTTAAATTTCTTACACAATCATGTATGAAGAACATCATGTTCATATTCCAGGATGACAATATCCAGATTCATCAGGCTCAGATTGTGAAAGAATGGTTGTGAGGAGCTTGAAGAATCATTTTCTAACATGAATCGGCACCTCTGAGTCCAGACCAAAAATGTATTTACATCTCGATTGAAAAAAAAGTTGTGGTGTTATTTCAATCAAGAGGTCATCAAGATCTTGTGTTGTCAATGCAAGAGTCCAGCACTCTGTAAAGTCTCCTCCAGCACATCCCAAACACTTTCAATGAATTTAAGCTCTGGATTCATGTGAGAAAATGATTTTCACAACCATTCTTTCACAATCTGAGCCTGATGAATCTGGACATTGTCATCCTGGAATATGAACATGATGTTCTTCCTACATGGTTGTTTCAGAAATGAAAAGCTACACACTCCATCAGTTAGAGTTAGAAGAACTGTTGCCAAATATATAACATGTTAGAAACATAATATTCACTGCAATAATGATCCAATCATAGACTCATAAGCTTTTGCTTATTTAAATCCAAACAGTGACTTTTTTTGACGGGCAGTGTATTTTACAATAGTAAAGTAGTCAGACAACCTGGCATTACAGAAGACGTGTCTCTTATGTGTCTGTATTCTTTCTCTCAGTGTTTCTCCTGCCGACGTTCTCTGATGTGTTTGCTGGAGATGACATCACTCTGATCTGTAAAGGAGTGGGTGAACCGATAAAATGGTTCATTAATGGAAGTCAACAATCACATCAGGGTTCTTCAATGCTTCTTACAGCAGTGACATCAAAAGACAACGGGAAGTACGAATGTGAGCGGGACGGATCGAAGATTCCCCCGTACACACTCACTGTCGAAGGTATGAACACCATCCTAAATAACTCTAAACGTTCCCTCATGATCATCTGTTCCTCCTGCTGTTCCTCATCATCTCTCTCTCTCTCTCTCTCTCAGAGCTGGAGCCTCACGCTCAGCTCTCTCCATCTATAGGTGGCGCTGTGATGTCCAAAGGTGGTGGAAGAAACCTGGAGCTGTATGTCGACGATGATGCACATGGCTGGAAGTGTTTTGCGTTGCGGGGAGAGAGTGGCTTCAGGCTAAACCCCGATGTTAAGACGGACAAGACGGCTGTTATATATGCACAATTGAACGAAGCAAAAAGAGCCACTTTCTGGTGCAAGAACGGTACACAACGAAGCAATGCTGTGACGCTGAAAATGACAGGTGACTCCTTCCTCATTTCCCTGATGTATTTCAGATCCCCTGTGTAGTTAAAGGGAAATACAAAAATACTAATTCTGTCATTATTTACTCGCTTTCATGTAGTTCCATGATTTGTAGATTAATTGCATTGACGCAGATAAATTCAATGGAGTCCAAAACAACACTGGATCTCACTGAGTTTCCTAGAATTTTTTTTTCTGACCACAAGTTGCCAGCGAGTTCCTATCAGTCGTACATGCTCTTGAACATGTTAAGCAAGTGATGTTAGAGTATATTGAATTTTCACAATAATTAAATCTGAATGTAAAAGTCAAGTAATAGACCATGTTCTCTGGTTTAGATTAAGGATTTCTGACTCCTTGAATCAGGTCCTCCTCAAAAATACAAACGATATCCTCTAAATCTCAATGTCTTCCATAAAGAGCCATGGGACTAAACTGGAGAGCAAATGGAAACTGATTCTCAGATGTTGAGGAAAAGACACCTCACATCTGTCAACTCTATTAGTTACAGGGCGAATCTCAACAATAGCTCAAACTGTGCTCAGACTTGCCAAAACATCAAAGTCTATAAAAGTCAGATCTCAATATAAAGTCTAACACTTCTCCAAGATCAGGGTTTATTCGTCTATACTTCTACTGTATTGCATCTATTTACTCATTTGCATCACAAAGACAAAGTTGATCATTAAAGATTAAATTCCCAAAATTCCAATATACATTTTGAATCCCTTTTTCTTAAACAGCCAATAGCCTGTAGTTTATGTCAGTAACACCATACTTTAAATGAAGCATCAGGTTCGTGCAGCAGTAGATGATGGATGTCTGACCTGTGTCTCTGTGTGTCTGTGTGTCTCAGAGCTCAGGGTGATGTTGGAGCCTCCAGCCGCTCCTGCATGGTTGGGGGAGAGCGTGGCTCTCAGGTGTGCAGTCTGGGGTGGGAAAGCAGAAAAGGCTACATTCTATAAGGATAATAACTCAATCGCAAACACAACAGAAGACACATACATCATCACCAACGCCACACAAGCTGATGCCGGACAGTACAAATGTCACGCCACCTACAGGTACAGCCACATCAGTGCAGACGCTGCCCAGCAGGAAGGACATTCTGATGCCCAGGAGTTAAAAGTTATAGGTAAACATTACAATAACTGCCTCACCTCTCCCCTTCATTTATACACAACCACTACTAGATAGTACTAGTAACGAGGCGAACAAGACGTGAGGCGTGTGGATCCATGTGCAAACAGCCCTGTTTGCTGTTTTTAAATGTGCTATATAAATAAATACAAACTTGAAACTTGAAACTTGAACTTTTATTTATAAACATGGTAAACAGGCAAGGGTCAGACAAAGGTAAACAGGTATGGTACGGGCAAAACACAAGAGAGATCTTAGGGCAAGCGTGGGTCTACAATCGGTGAACAATATCCAACAGGGCAAGGCAGAGAGAAAATCCAGGTACACAAGCAATGATCCAAACGAGGGGCAAACAGAGTCCGAAGGGCAAGGCAAAGGGTTAATCCAGGAAACACAGGCAGATATCAAAACATGAGAAAACAGGCAAGGCAAGCCTTAACACAACTGAGTGGGCTCCGTAGAGTAGCTATCGCTAGGATATGCGCTATACTCAGCACTCACAGAGAGAAAGTCCAAGGCTTATAAAGTGTGTGTCATTGGGTGATAGTGATTGTGAGATAGTTCTCAGCTGTGAGTGTGATTAGTGTAATCAGCTGTGTGTGTCGTCCGTGCAGTGGATGATGGGAAATGCAGTCCAGTGTGCTGTGTGGTGTGAGAGTCAACATGGAGAAGCGACCTCTGGTGGCTATCGGGTGGAAGGCCACAGACCGGATTCGTGACAGTACTAGAACTAGAAAGTATTTTTGGACATGGTACCATGGCATTCCTGAATACTGTATATGTAAGAGTGCCATGTGATAGTATATAATAATAATTATAATAAAAAGGATTACATTAATAATAATAACAATAATACTAATATAAATAAAAAAATATTTATATATAATAATACTTTACACTAAGTTTGCAGTACAAATGAGATATGTATGAATATATCAGTTATATATAAATTATTATAAAACATTACTAGTAATAATAATTGTAATGATTAGAAAAAAAAGCAAGCATACCGCTTCACCAGTAGCCTATAGTCTGATTCATGAACAAATTACTCTCTTGAATTTATTTTGTGCAAGAAGTTTTCTTTAAATGACATATTATTCCCTCCGGTCCGCTAATGTTATTTCGTCAACACTTCGAGGCCTATGCACACTAGCTTGCTTGATTTACGTTAGTTACGCGCATTTACGCGTTACGTTGCGTGAGGTACTTTGTGTTGTACGTTGCCATGTTCCCGCGCGCAAAACGGTAACAATGTATCTTACAAGTGTAACATGATGTAACCTTGCTCTCACTTGAAATGTGTCCCCAAATTAAGTCCTTGAATTTGAGGCTATTGGACCTGGAAAGTCCTTGAAAGGTCCTTGAATTTGAAGTTAACCAAAGTGTGGGAACCCTGCACTGAATCTGTCAGAGCGGTTTCATTTATACCTTTGTCAGATGCTTTTATCCTTATCAGGATACGCATTCACTGGGAGTTTCTCCATGACCTTAGCTAACGTTAAGTCACTATCCTACGAGCTGAGTTACAGGAACAACCACTGAATCAATTATTTTCTAAGTCATATCTGTGTGTGGTTCAGGTAGGCCTCCTGCTGCTACTGTGAATTCAACGTCTCCTAAGAATCTGGAGTGTTTCTGCAGAGACTGTCCTGCCAACTGCACGTCCAGTTACTGGTATCACACACTCTTTAATGACTCATTTGCATGCCGAAGACTGCCTAAAAATACAGACATTATTACCGTGGAGGAAGGAGGACTGTACAGCTGCCGGAGGGTGTGTGAGAAAGGTTTCTCCCGTTTCAGCAACGTTTACAGCTACACAGGTACCTAAACACACACACACACATGCTACTCATGTCCATAAGCCAGTGTTATTTTAGTATAATTAATATTCTGTTATAGTTTTTATTCATATTTTGAATTAGTTTTGTTTTATATTATCATTTCAATTTTAAAGTTTTAGTAATTTTGTTTTGTGTTTTTTTTATTTTATTTTTTTAAGTAATTTTAGTGCTTCAACTGAAACTTAATGAACATTTGAAATGTTGCTTTGGCATAATTGACAACTAATTGAAATAAAATAAGTTCAATCTCAGCTACTTAATTTCAGCTTTTACTTAATTTCAAGTTTTAGTTAAACGATAATAACCTGCCAAAAAAAACATTTGTTATTGTAAGCTGAGAGACGAGTCTAATTCATTTTCTGTGGTAATCAACAGCAGAAACGGTTCACAAAGTATCGGCTACACCCAGTTTCAGGGCAAAAAACACATGCACGCAGAACTGTATGAACACTTTCATTGTCCGTGCATTTTAATGTTGACATTACTCATAATGAACTACAGTCACTTCCAATTCTTACTTCACCACTTCTCATTATTTTTAGTATTAAAAAATGCATTCTCCTTCTTTCTCATAGCACAACCAGAGCCTGTAAATGTGCTGGCCATCATTATGGCTGTGATTCTGATGGTTCTCGGGGTGTTGATCGTGGTGCTGATCGTGCTGAAGTGCAGAAAACGTGGAGGATTCAGTTTTCAGGTGATGGACAGGTGGACAGGTGGAGACTTTGATCAAATCCAATTCACCAATTTACCACATGCTAGCCGAGGACAAGGACAAGGCTGAGGTGGGTTACGAGGCAGGAGGCGGTGTACCACACAATGGGACCTGGAGATTAATGATGGGTTGGTCATGAACGGTCATTTTGAACGTTTTGACTCAGGAACAGAGAGTTGTCTCAGAGAGTTATTTGTTCATTTTGTGTTTACCGTGCATGCGCTGTACTGGAAACAGAAATTATTAGTTCACTTCGAGTCTTCGGGTTCGAGTTAGGTTTGTTTGTTCACATTATGTCACGTGATGAACGAACGACTCGAACCTGAAGACTCGGAAGATGAACAAATCAATTCTGTATCCGGTATTACAGACTGCAAAGCTCAGTTTATGGGGATGTCATGTGATGAACAAACGGCTCAGATCGGGAGGTGAGGTAAACTAACAGACTGCATGGCCTGAAGACCCAGATAAGCAATGAATTAATCATTTCTGTTTCTCATAATTTGGCCTTGGCCTTGCATTGCAATTTTTTTCTTATTTTAAATGTGATCAACATTTGATGTGTTTGGAGAATTTGGCTATTAACATGTAACATTTTAATTATATTCTGCTATTTCTGCTGAAATTAACGAAATGACTTGAAAAAAGATTTGTTCATTTTGAAGCGCCTACTACGATCACATAATCCGATGGGTCACAGAATTTGGTGTAACACTGTAAAACAGGAGAAGAAACAAACAAGCAAATAAAAAGGATGAAAGAACTTGGAAGAAAAAGCACCACATTATGATTTACCAATGATCAATTCTCATTTTGACTTCCGATATAAATTCTCAAATTCTCAAGTCTTTTCCACCAATGTTCCCTATATACTGTCTAACCCTAATCCAACCCTACAAGTAACCTAAGGGGAAACCGATCATCTCTCTTTACTACTAGTTATAGCATAAACATGAATGAACATCAGAAGGTATGTTGAAAGATACAGCACAACTTGCCGAAATGTGTCATGTAATCATTTCCAAGCATGAAAGGATCTCAATAAAACAGCTTGTAATATGTCAAGTAACGTTATATTTAGCCGGGAAAAGCCATTCAGTGTCCGTAGCTCGACAAATAAACAATATAAAGGAGCATTTTGCTAAATATATGCAATATATTTCATATTCATTTTTACTCAACCTCTTCTTCAATATTTAATGTTTGAATAAATTAAGTTATAATAGCCTCCGTTTAATCGTTTATATTTTTTAAAAAACTCTCCAAATTCTCACATCATTTACATTTACAAATACAGTGCATGGACCTCCAAAGTCGACTCCTCAAAAACCACACAAAGTGAACACTACGGTAATCCAAATGACCCAAGCTGACGAATCATTGTCTTTGAAGATAAATAAAAGGTGTGTGAGAGAAAAATATGATTATTTTAAACTACTATTTTCACTATATTTTTCTTTCATCCCTTCCGGCCAACGGTCACACTCGGGTTCACGCTTGAGGTAACCTCAGCACATTATGAAACTGCAGCGCATTGAACGGCATAAATCATGAGCGAATTTTCATTTCATCCCTTTAATATAATGAAGATTACGACTATAATATCAAATTGCTAATGTAAATCACCTTTGGGATACGTGGAGATGCTCAGGAGAGTGAACGCCACTTTTAGAAAGGGACTTTGATGTATTTGCATTTGCACTGTTTATTCATGTTTAATAACTTGTTCAGACTATTAAAAAGCAAAGCATTTTCGGCTTGTTTAATTGAATATGTATATAAAATGTATCATCAAAATTATAACTGTTTGCAGCAATAAACTTTTATTGCAATGCAACTGTAGTTCAGTGATTCTCCACTAAAAGGCAAACTGGTGCCCAGCATCAAGAGGTCACTGCAGGATTGAGTTGGTTTACTGGTTATGCAACACTGGTTGCTCATTTTTCCTGTTTATTGTTCCTTGTATAGTATATTTTTATAATTCTAAGTGTTCAAATAAAAAAAATGTTATGAATGAAACCGTGGTTTTCATTACTTACTGACGTCTGCATCTTCAGTTGGACCACCATTTATGGATCCCTTAATAACATTATCACCATAATAATACACCAGATATTATAAATGTGAATACCAAATGCAGATTAAGAACTCCCAGAATAGGCCTACATACTACGGTAAATATACACACTCACAAAAAAAATATTATTTTAAGTATCTAATAACTATTTAATATAAATGAATAATGTATGTAGAAATGCATATGTAGAAATACCTTTACATTACAAATAACGATAAAGCAGTAGTTTAGTTTGCTGTAGATCAGGATTCTGATATTCTGCAGCAATGATAAATATAGCTGCGAGCAGCGATTACGGGCCCAAGCCGGTGGCACCGCCACCCCGGTGCCTTTAGTTACCTAAAGGCTCCGGGGTGGTGGTCCCGCCGGCTTTGGACCTTCATCGCTGCTCGCAGCTATATTTATTTATATATATATATATTGACATTACTTTAATCCCTCACTATAGCAAAACCGTTTGAGATTTTATTTTTCAAAATAATCAGTTAACAACATAGGCCTGCTGACTATAAAAATTACAAATATGGAGGTTTTATATATTTTATAACATATGATACAGTGAAGCAACCTCACTTGACGAGTGTCATTTCCTGAATACAATCACAGTTGAAACTGTGACATTGATTTCATACAACAGGTTAATAAACAGTTCCAATTAAGTCACTTACATTTTAGATGCAATATTGACTGTTTTTGTTCTGTTTCAGCAGCGAAAATAGTTAAACAAAGATCACAGCAGAACCATCACGAACCACGTGTTTTCTCATAACTGAACGATTCAGCATTTTTAACGAATCGGTTGACTCAAAGATTGAATGATCAATCCATAAACATCTGTCTTAATCATGATCGACTCATTCGAACGAATCGTTTGAACGAATGAATCAATGACTCGCTTATTAAGATGGATGCCTGGCGACACCTAATGGCGGTTTAGTGTTGTTTAAAAGCATCATTCTTTCCAACGTGTGTGTGATTTGTGTGTGCAACATTATCAATGTCAGTGTGGACGTCTGTATTTTTCTTTCACTTTTATATTAGCGATTTAAAAGCACCCGCTCGTGTCACACGTCGATTAACCGGTGGGAAAATATCCTCAGACACATACCTAATAAATGTATATTTAAATACAACATTGGCCTACCTGGTAAAAAGTTTTATATACTATTTTGATGTCCTTTTGGACACAAGAGGGCAGTATAGCCCTATGTTTGCTTTTTTTGTTTAACCAAATAGCACTAAATAGCCTGTTTTTAACATTTTCATTCTTCTTGAATTGCAAAAACAGAATAAAATGGGTTTAGTTGTGATATTTGTATACTTTTATATAGAAATAAATGGTATATAATTACATTTTTAGAAGATTTGAGACTTTTAGTGTTTCCTTTTTGGACATTACTTTAAACCCTCGCCATAGCAAAACCGTTTGAGATATTATCCATTCACAATTTAGCATATTTAATGTATTTTCATCATGTTGAAAAAGTTTGGTGGGAATAAAATATAGTTTAAGGGGAGTGGCTAAAAATTCAGAGGCTGATTTTGCAAAAAAATCCACATTCAGACCAAAATATCTGACTTCCTGATGGCCGGAGCTAATGAATGTAAATTAGAAAGTTGTCCGGCTTGATGAGTACAATATACAAACTAATTTTTTTTTTACTGTAGTTAAAACTAACCCCCCCACTTTTGTCAAAAGCATGTTGAAAGTGACACACTTCCTGCTGCCAGTTGGTGGCGCTATAACTTTGACTCACAATAGTTACATCCATCTGATCGCCCTTTTACCACGAACACACTGCTGAAGTTTCATCAAGATCAGTTAATGTATGCAGAAGTTATTCCACTTCGTGTTTTTCTTTTCTCGCCATAAATTCGATTCCTCGCCACGGCCAAACCGTTCGAGATATCAAAAATCCGTCCGCAATTTAGCATCCTCAAAGTCTTGACTACATGCACACCGAGTTTGGAGGGGACACGGTGAATTTTCTAGGAGGAGTATTTCACATTCCACAGCAAGCGTTTTCCAAACAACCCATAATAGCCGACTTCCTGTTGGGCTGGCGTAAAACTTGTCCGGGGAAAGTTGTTCGGCACGATGAGATCTATATGTGTACCGAGTTTCATATTAATTCATGCAAGAGTTTTTGATATATGGACCAAGTTTTAGAACCCCGTTCAAGGGGGCGCTGTTGAGCCCCCCAGCCACGCCCGGGTACCAGTTTCAGCCCGGCCCTGATGGCCATGGGTTCTGACCTGTGTAAAAAGTTTCAAGAGTTTTCGAGCAGGTTAAGGCTCCCAAAAGCCCCTGAAACCTTGAAAACAAACATTAAACTCAACAGACAAATCCCTCCCACCCCTCACACACACAGAGACAGACAGAGAGAGAGAAAATTCTCCAAATAATCACATTCAAACTAAAATATCTGACTTCCTTTTGGTTGGAGCTAATGAATGTAAATTAGAAAGTTGTCCGGCTTGATGAGAACAATATACGAACCGAGTTTTGTGACTCTATGTAAAACTAAGCCCCCATTTTTGACTAAAGGTGGCGCTACTGAGCCCCTCACCACGCCCGTTTCTGAAACTTTGCACATGTCTACTGGCTAATAAGTGTGATGTGTCTGTCGAGTTTCATGCAATTTCAAGTATGTTAAGAGTCTCAAAAGCATAAAAAAAGAATTTTAAAGTTTGATGCGTTGCCACGGCAACAGTATCTAAGATATCAATAATCCTTTCACAGGTCTACATCTGCCATGTGTCTACATTGTACACATAAAGTTTGAAGCAAATCGGGTAAAAATAAGAGTGATTTCAAAGCATTTTGAAAGTGACACATTCCTGCTGCCAGTTGGTGGCGCTATAACATTTACTCACAATAGTCACATCCATGTGATCGGCCTCTTACAACGAACACACTGCTGAAGTTTCATCAAGATTAGTTAATGTATGCAGAAGTTATAACACATAAATTGTGTCATCATTTACTCACCCTCATGTCGTTCCAAACCTGAATGATTTACTTTCTTCTGAGGAGCACAAAAGATGCTCATTTGAATACATGCAATTATAATGAATCAGGACCGAAGCTCTCCGGCTTAGAAAGAATCATAAAGCATCATAACAGCAGTTCATATGACTCACACACCATATTCAAAGTCTCAGGCTTGACAGCTCAAATCAACGTTCACTTTCATCATAATTGCAATTATATTTCCGATATGTATAAGGGGTTTACAAACTATACAAATTAAATATATGAATACAATTTATTGATTAAATTATTAAAATGTTATGTATACAGCATGGTAGGAATTTATTTATGCTGATTTAAATGACGAATTTTATTTAAAAAAAATAGAATAAATTAATCAAATTAAAAATATATTAACAATATATTTTTACTATTTTTAGAAAAAAAAAAAATATATATATTTTTTTTCTTATACGCAAAATTGAGGTTCTGTTTTGTGTGTGTGTGTGTGTGTGTGTGTGTTATTGCGATATTTAAACTAGAATTTGTGAGAGAGAGAAAAGACAGAATTGTGAGTTTATACTGGTTTATATCACGCAATTCTGAGAAAAAGGTTAGAATTATATGACAAAAGGTCACAAATACCTTTTTTTATCTTTATAGTTAATTGAATACAGGGATAGGCCTACTCGACCCCCAAATTTAAATTGTCACATAATTTACTCACCATCATAGGCTACTCATACTGTCTCAGTTGTATGACTTGCTTTCTTCAGATTAACATGAATATTTTTAGAAAAACAATCCATCGTGAGTAACGTTAGGCTACATAATAGCTACGTTACTGGTCCAAACCCAGACAAAGTGAACACGACAGTAATCCAAACGATAGCAGCTGGTGATGAATCAATGTCTTCTGAAGCTAAATTATAGGTGTGTGAGAGAAAAATATGAATATTTAAACTTTTAAACTCATATTTTGACTAAAAATCATAGCTTCCAGCCAACTGTCACAACGTTTACGCTTGAGAAATTCTCGCGAGAAGTGCCGTGAAGTCACAGCGGACCGTTACTTCTCGCGCGTGTTTCTTCGTTATATCTGGGCAAAAATCATGAGAGGATTTTCTTTTTGGGGGTGGGCTATGTAATATAATTAAGGTTACAATAATAGCCTACTATGAAATAATAAAATTTAAACAAAGAAGTGTCACCTGGCGGGGATAGGCTACATGAAGATGCTCTGGAGAGTGAACGTGACTTTCAACTTCCACCTCCAAAAGCTCAAAAGTGTGTACCGGTGTCGTGTTTCAGAATATCCCAGACAATCCGCTGGAAACTTAGAGATCTGACTCCATTCTGATCAGAAAAGAAACCTTACATCAAATTCCCTTTGCTTGCCCTTTGCTTCAGACTCAATCTACAGTGAGTTTGGTCCAGATAGTGAAGAAATAAGGCACTTCACCTTTAAAGAGTCTGATACTAGGCTAAGTAAAGAAAGAAATTAGAACATAAGCGTATACAGTTAACACAGCAAACAAGTAAGATTACAGTTACAGATCCACATTCACAGTTTTAGAAATTTTCTTGCAGTTATGAGAATTCAGAGGTTGATACCTACTATAACAGGAGAAAGAAAGTTAGTTTTGTGCAATAAAACTGAAGGATTGAATTGAAACCACAGAAATCTAAAGGCTATAAATGTAAATACTATTAGCATCACGCATTAATAAGCATCAAACCCACACAAGGCTATAGATTGACCAGGCAATTACACTCACACATAATTACACAGAATCAGTTATTGTGAATATCTGCGTGATAGTTATTGATTGTACAGTTTATGCTATTATAGTTTGTCTGTGGGGCTGAAGAGCATTAACACATCATTAGCAAATGTACTAGTTTCTGAGCTTTTTTATAATTACACTGGTTTAACAATAGATTTATTATATAAGCAATGATATTTCAAGTAATGTCATTCTCAGCCTCATTCAGCATCATGTAAATGTATTTGGATTCTTGTTTATTTGGAGTATTTCATTCTTTCATCATGCTTATTGTTAGATCTTAATTATAGTTATTGTGTTTTTGTTAAATATTTTTATTCATGCACGTTGTTTTGTATTTTTTGAATGTAAGAACTTAAAAAAACAATGGATTTTCTGTTGATTTAATTAAAGATGTATATCAAAATGACCACAGCTGTATAACTGCATGCCGCAATAAACTTTTATTGCTATGCAACTGTAGTTCAGTGTGTCTCCACTAAACGGCAAACTGGTGTCCAGCATCAAATTCAGGTTTGTTTGTTTCAACCACAAGAGGTCACTGCAGGATTGAGTTGGTTTTCACTCACTGGTTAGTCATTTTGCATTTGCCAGTGATTAAACAGTTTATTCATGTTCCTTGTATAGTATATTTTGTAATTCTGAGTGTTAAGATTAAATTGTGTATAAATTAAGCTGTGTTTTGTTTTCTCTGGTGAAACCTGAGACGGATAAATTGCTTTTTCTTGAATACTTGCTGACTGCATCTTTAGTTTGACCATCATTTATGGATCTTAGAAACTGATCCCTTCATAACTCCACTTCTGATGCATTATCACAACAATAATACACCAGATATTATAAATGTGAATCCCAAATGCAGATTAAGAACCCCAAGAATATCTACTACTGTAAATATAGGCCTACACACACACAAACAAACAAATATTATTTTAAGTATCTAGTTAACTATCAACTATTACCTATTTAATATAAATTAATTATATAAATAAATAAATAGAAATTAATTTCTATTATAAATAATGATAAAGCAGTAGTTTTAGTATGCCAGACATCCCAACCTGCAAAAAGTCAAGATAGCACTACACTCAGGTCTCTCGCTCCCTCTCCCTCTCTGCCGTGCGCGCGCAACACGGTTTGGAACCACAGTCTCTGTCTCGCATGCGCGCTCATGCTCGCTCGCTCTACATTCCGGGAGATTTTAATTAATTTGCGGGCATCAGGGAGCCGCTATCAATGGGCTTGTTTGAGATGCGCCTTGCCTCGCCTGAAATGTATGCGAGAGTAGGCGGCTGCAGTGAGAGGAGTGAAAAAAGCGCAGGTAAGCCGGACAGATCACTCTTCTCGCAGTGGATCTGACACCTGCGAGATCAAAGATGGATATCGCAGGATTCACACTCGTGCACAGTGTTGCTAATAAACTGGATGTAATTCAAGTTCTGTTGCTTTTATATGAAAATAAATAAAATGAACAAGACACCCAAAGTACTTATTTAATTCCATTCCAAATACATGTTTATCAATATTTTTTTCTTTAATACAGACATATGTGTTTTTATTTTTTTTTATTTTTTTTTATAAAAATTAAATTGCATAACCCAAAGAGATCGCACTGTCAGATAGTTTGGGAATATTCACACATAACATATAGCCTACACATAAAACATGATATTAGAGTTTTAAAATCAAACATTTTAAAAGAGCACAATACATCACAGTTGTTTAAACCAATGAGCATTAAGCTGTGTCGTCAAGCAAGTCGTTTCCCATCGTGCTTTTGATTAGCGCAGTCGGTGGAGAGAAACTGCGCCCGACTGCAGAATCCGACACGGCCGCCTTGCGCTCGCGAGAGATTTTTGTCATACGTCAGCATGACATCAGAGCAAGGCGGACCGCACTCGGACACATTTCTAACCGGCATGCATCTCGCGCTGATCACCGGTGATCGGTTCTGCGTAGATTTTGCTCATCTCAAACAATCCTAATATGCGGGAGACTCCCGGAACTTCCGGCAGACTTGGGATGTCTAGACTGAAATCAGGATTTTGACCTTTTAGTCTCTGTGTTTGAACTAAAGCAATGATAATAATAATAATAATCACAATAATAAATAATAAGTTGCTTTATCATATTTTTTTATATATACATTTACATTTACAAAAATACGTAGAAAAAAAACCTCAAGAAACAAAAAGGCAGTGATGTACAAGAATGTTTCATCACAAGTGACTATTATCTTAAATATTCAGAGAGAGCCACAGAAGTATCACTTCATATGGGATCTGACAAAAATGTAAATTCTTTCATTGGCTCGATTGAAAGTCTAGAAAGTCAAAATGGGAGCTGGTTTTATTTGTTGGGATTTAAGTCTTCGTCGATGGACTGTATTGGATCTAATAGGCTTTATGCCCAGCTCCACTACTTCCTGAACTTCAGCCAGCTCCTTTGTTTCCTGTCTGCCATTATTGGACAAACTGATTAATCCAGGTGTGTCTGATTAGTGTTGTTGGGACTACTGAGGTCAGGCACACCTGGATTAATCAGTTTGTCCAATAATGGCAGACAGGAAACAAAGGAGCTGGCTGAAGTTCAGGAAGTAGTGGAGCTGGGCATAAAGCCTATTGGAGACTATTGGACAAGTTGACTGATTTGCAGGAGGAAACTGCGAGCTGCACTTTTGAGGAAAAAAGATTTTCCGCGGAGGAAACAAGCTTATCGTTTGTGGGGAGTAGGCTATCACCGAGGATTGTTGTTGCTGAGAATGCATCGTAGGAGAGCTGCATGAGGAAGACGCCGCTGTTTCTTCATCCACGCACTGCACAAACGGTGGAACATTAAGGTAAAATATGTGACAACAAACTGACTTGGCAAACTTGCACGGCCATTTAAAAAAGTTGTGAGCACACTTTAAAAAAGAGAGAATTGTTTGTTATGGTTTATCTTGTTCATGTATGCAATGTGTTACAATGCTTGTGTTTATGTACTAGGCCAAATGATGTAGACAAGCAGAAAGTGTTTATTGAAGCCTAAAAATAACTAACCTAACCTAAACTTAATAAAAAAAAATGTTGTTCGATATATTTTGCAAAAACTGAGAAAATCCATGTTTGAAAAAGCATCACATCTTAGTCGTCATGAAATCAAAATTGACGTATTTTTGGCTTTTAGTATGAATATGTTAGTCTTAGCTACTGTTATCTATAAGCTATAGACCTTATTCATAGCAGCGCCATATTTTATTTTTAATGGGAATGAAAGCGAGGCTGTGAGTGACAGACATGCATCTCTTCAATGGGCTGTACTGTTATTTAATGCGTTTTTGGATTGTTCTGCTCATGAAACTTAAAAGACTGTTCACCAGGACATGATATGATTGACAGTAAAATATTAAAAGCAATTTACCCTGATATCATTAAACCATTACTTTATATTTATACACTCACCTAAAGGATTATTAGGAACACCATACTAATACTGTGTTTGACCCCCTTTCGCCTTCAGAACTGCCTTAATTCTACGTGGCATTGATTCAACAAGGTGCTGAAAGCATTCTTTAGAAATGTTGGCCCATATTGATAGGATAGTATCTTGCAGTTGATGGAGATTTGTGGGATGCACATCCAGGGCACGAAGCTCCCGTTCCACCACATCCCAAAGATGCTCTATTGTGTTGAGATCTGGTGACTGTGGGGGCCATTTTAGTACAGTGAACTCATTGTCATGTTCAAGAAACCAATTTGAAATGATTTGAGCTTTGTGACATAGTGCATTATCCTGCTGGAAGTAGCCATCAGAGGATGGGTACATGGTGGTCATATAGGGATGGACATGGTCAGAAACAATGCTCAGGTAGGCCGTGGCATTTAAACGATGCCCAATTGGCACTAAGGGGCCTAAAGTGTGCCAAGAAAACATCCCCCACACCATTACACCACCACCAGCC
Source organism: Squalius cephalus (assembly GCF_949319135.1). Lineage (NCBI taxonomy): Eukaryota > Metazoa > Chordata > Actinopteri > Cypriniformes > Leuciscidae > Squalius > Squalius cephalus. The sequence continues at coordinate 3,485,978 of NC_137146.1, read as the reverse complement.
TGCACAGTGGTAACAAGGCATGATGGATCCATGTTCTCATTCTGTTTACGCCAAATTCTGACTCTACCATCTGAATGTCTCAACAGAAATCGAGACTCATCAGACCAGGCAACATTTTTCCAGTCTTCAACTGTCCAATTTTGGTGAGCTCGTGCAAATTGTAGCCTCTTTTTCCTATTTGTAGTGGAGATGAGTGGTACCCGGTGGGGTCTTCTGCTGTTGTAGCCCATCCGTCTCAAGGTTGTGCGTGTTGTGGCTTCACAAATGCTTTGCTGCATACCTCGGTTGTAACGAGTGGTTATTTCAGTCAAAGTTGCTCTTCTATCAGCTTGAATCAGTCGGCCCATTTTCCTCTGACCTCTAGCATCAACAAGGCATTTTCGCCCACAGGACTGCCGCATACTGGATGTTTTTCCCTTTTCACACCATTCTTTGTAAACCCTAGAAATGGTTGTGCGTGAAAATCCCAGTAACTGAGCAGATTGTGAAATACTCAGACCGGCCCGTTTGGCACCAACAACCATGCCACGCTCAAAATTGCTTAAATCACCTTTCTTTCCCATTCTGACATTCAGTTTGGAGTTCAGGAGATTGTCTTGACCAGGACCACACCCCTAAATGCATTGAAGCAACTGCCATGTGATTGGATGATTAGATAATTGCATTAATGAGAAATTGAACAGGTGTTCCTAATAATCCTTTAGGTGAGTGTAATCTTTCCCTAGACCAAGGAATTGTACCTGTAGAGTTGAAAATAGCAAAAATTACACCAGTTTATAAAGAATATGACCATGCTATTTTTAACAATTATAGACCAATTTCTGTGTTACCAGCCCTGTCCAAAGTTCTTGAAAAACTTGTTTGCACAAGATTAATTCAACATCTAATAATATTTTCTATGTACACCAGTATGGTTTTAGGAAACAACATTCCACTTACATGGCACTTGTCCATTTTTTTGACTGAGATATATAAAGCAAAAGATAGAAAAGAAAACACTATAGGTATTTTTCTGGATCTTTCAAAAGCATTTGATACCGTTAACCATTCCATCCTGTTAAAAAAAACTTTCACATTATGGTATACGAAACAATCACTACACTGGTTCACCAGTTATCTTTCAGACCGGTATCAAACTGTCAACTATAATGGGACAGAATCCCCTTCAGTGCGGCTTACCACAGGGTTCCATCTTGGGTCCCTTGTTATTTTTATTATATGTTAACAACCTCCCTAATGTCTCAGATAAACTTTCTAAAATTTTATTTGCAGACGATACAAGTGTATTTTACTCCCATAAAAACCCTGAAATTTTAATAAAAGTAGTTAATGAAGAACTTGACAAGTTATCTACTTGGTTCAAGTCCAACAAATTGTCACTCAACATAAAAAAAAAAACAAGTTATATATTGTTTGGTATTAAGTCTGACACATTTAAATCTTCAATGAAAATTCAAATATCTCCATTAACAATGTTAGATCTGCTCGTTTCCTCTGCGTTATACTGGATTACTCTTTATCTTGGAAACCTCATATTAGTGCCATAAGTACAAAAATAGCCAAAGTGGTCGGTATATGTTGTATTACTCAATGTTGTATCCATATATCAATTACTGTAATGTTGCTTGGGCTATTACCCACCCAACTAAACTGGAATCTATTTTTCGACTTCAGAAGCGAGCTTTAAGAATAATATTTTGTGTAAATCGTAGACACTCCTCCCAATCACTGTTTGCTCAGGCAAGTATTCTTAGTGTTTACCAAGTGAATCAGCTTCAAATTGCTTTATTCGTTTATAGCTCTATAAAAAAGTTATTTCCCCAGCACTTTTGTAATATTTTTATTTTTAATAATGAATTTCACCAGTATCCGACTCGTAGTAGTTGTCTTATTAGGCCTCCCTACTCTCGTACGACTCAAACACAGTTTAGTATATTATACAGAGGGTCAAAGGTATGGAACAGTCTTCCCACATCATTTATTGAGGTTTCTAAAGAACAGTTTAAACAGAGAGTAAAATTGTTGTTACTAAGTTGTTTGAATTTATGGGTTTGTGCTCTAAATCCAATTTTAAATTGTTTTATAATATGTTTTTCATTTGTTAAATATAATTGTTTCTATGGAGATTGCCACTAATTAAGCCCCTTGAGGGTTTTTCGGCAATTGTCCATCACATTCTTTTTGTGAAATGTATAACACTGTTTTTTATGTTTTTGTTGTGAAAATAAAATAAATAAATCAAATCAAACACTGGAAAAAATATATTTCCAAGAAATTTCAGTTGACAAAAACTCCTGACAAAATAAGCTGTAGAAAATTGGAAATTGACATGCAGCCAGGAATCATGTTTCCTGACATTTTTCTGAGCCTGATATCAACACCGGGGAAATAAAATAAAAACAAATAACCCAACGTTTTTTTTACTGTGTAAGTAATCTAGGAGCTTTATATGTGACCCTGGATCACAAAACCAGTCATAAGTCGCACGGGTTTATTTGTGGCAATAGCCAACAATACATTTTATTGGTCAAAATTATTGATTTTTCTTTTATGCCAAAAATCATTAGGATATTACAGTTTTTTTCGATTGCTAAACGACAGTGGGCACAACTGGAGTCACATGTGCAAAACTCTAACTCCAGTCTGCACAGCAGCAGTTCATGTGGACCAAACTCTAGTTCGTTTTTCATTGCTTGAACACAGTTTTCAAAACTCTACACACTTATCCCATGACTTTAACCACAACCTGCACAACACTGTGGATTTACAACACTTTGTTCAAATGCTAACACACTGCTGTCAAAACTGTGAACCACACATTCAAAACAGAATAGATTTCAGCCTTGTGCCTTTCAAACACTGCTGATTGCCATTTCAGCTGAAAGGCTCCCATACACAAAATAAATATATTTGAAATATATTTTTGGAATATATGCAAATATTCGAAATTGGCCCAATAAATATATTTTAGTTAAATATATGTAAATATATTTCACACTTACTGTAACATCATATATTTTTGTTATATTTCAGAATATATTTCAAAATGATAAATATAAGTGACCAACAATGCAAATATATTTCAATTTGGAATATATGCCACATATATTTTCGACACTTTACGTAAAATATATTTCAATATATTGTTTTTCTGTATTGGTGGAGGTGGAAAGTGTTTGGTCACCACCCACATGACCAAATGTCTCTTTTGGAAGCCATGCGTGCCGGATGTGAGGACACGAATCCAGAGGACTGCCAGAGATGGATAAGGCACTCCAGAAGGTTCTTCCCCAGGTGCATGGCCAGAGAGAACATTAGATGTGATGTTGATGAAAACCTGTGGCCTGATGCTAGAGAGAGGCAGGATTAGCCCCTCAATTATTTGTTCGAATTACATTACATTACATTACATGTTCGTATGTACTTTTAGTTTATACCTTTTTTTCTCATTACTGTAATTCCGTAAATTACTACAGACTATTGAAGCAAACTGCTAATTTTCATTTACCCTAAAGAATTATGTTCTAAAAAATTAAATAAATCATGTGAAAAAATGTCACTCTTTTCTTTGAAAAAAATATTACTTTGTATGAAGTCACTGAAATTGTTCAAACTGTAAAGATGAAAAGTTAGTATTTTCTGCATTGGTGTTTGATGCTAGTGTTTTTACTCTCAGTGTGTTCTGAGTGACAGTGTGTGTTATCTCAGTGAGGGTTGTGCATAGTGTTTGGCTGCACTGAGCCTGTTTTGAGCCATGTGTTAAGAGTTGTGTTGCTTGGAGTGAGTTTTGCAGGTGATGTGAACTGTTTAGCTCAGGTGACTGTTGGTAGTGCAGACTGTAGTTAGAGTTTTGCACATGTAACTCCAGTTGTGCTCACTGTCCTTTAGCAATCGAAAAAAACTGTAAGTAAAGATCATGTTCCATGAAGATATTTTGTACATTTCCTACCATAAATATATAAAACATTTATTTTTGTGAGTGAATGCAGCACAATCACGAACATAAATGGACAACTTTAAAGGAGATTTTCTCAGTGTTTAGATTTTTTTGCTCCCTCAGATTCCAGATTTTCAATAGTTGTATCTCGGCCAAATATTGTCCTATCCTAACAAACCATGCATCAATGGAAAACCTATTCATTCAGCTTTCAGATTATGCATAAATCTCTCAATTTCAAAAAATTTACCCATGTGACTGGTTTTGTGGTCCAGGGTCACATATAGTTTTTTACAGTGGATGGCATTGGAAACACGGCAAGTCCATCCCTCACAGCCTCACTTTCATACCTGTCATGTATGTAATAGCGCTGCTCTGAATAAGGTCTATAGTGTGCTCCAAAACAATAGGCTCCTTTGAGATGCGCTCAGCCGAGGGCTGTTGGAGATATAGCAGCTGCAGTGAGAGGAGGAATGAAAATGTTTTCTGGGGCTTTCATCTAGATGTATGTTCTGCCTTGAGTTCAGTAAAGGTTCACAAAGTTACGAACGACGACTCATGTTATTCAATTATCTTATAAAAGGTAGGCTGCTTGTTGTTTAATTCCATTCGAAAGACTTGTTTATCAATCATTTTTGTTTTAATACAGACATGTTTTTATATGTTTTTAGAAATATGAAAACAGTCACATATCCCATAGAGAGATAGAACTGTCAGACAGATTAGGAATATTCACACATAATTTATACACATAAAAACATGATATCAAAGTTTTAAAATCAAACATTTTAAAACCGAACAATAGCCTACATCACAGTTGTTTAAACCAATGAGCATTAAGCTCTGTCATCAGCCAGTCATTTCCCATCATGCTTTTGATCAGTGCAGTCGTGGAGGAAAAACTTTGCTCGACTGCAGAATCCGACACGGCCGCCTCGCTGTCGCAAGAGTTTTTTTTATATAGCCTACATCAGCATGAGATAGAGCAAGGTGGACCACACTCGGACACATTTCTAACCGGCATGCATCTCGCGGTGATCGGTTCTGGCAGATTTTGGGGGGTTAGTGCGCATGCACATGAAGGGGGGTGTGGGGAGTGGAGGAGAGAGAGAAATGAAGAGGGAAGTTAGCTAGAGGAGAGATGTCCTAGACAACGATAACGACTAACGTTAAAAATGTATATTCTTGAGAATTTTGATATGGCCGACACACGACCAAAGAGATGACGTTCCGATGAACAAATAACAAAGAAGAGGGAAAAGGAGAAGGAATGCACAAAGTCCCGAATTTACATCGGAAAAGCGTTCAAAAGGTGTCGAGAACTCCGCCGGCAGAAGGGCTTCCGATCCGACATTCAGGTGTCTCTGTTTTTGCTGAACAGGAGTGTAAATCCAGTTTGGTTTTTCTAAATGGTTCATGACTGCTTCAGGAAGCACGGAAGGGAGGGGGAAGGGACGGGATGAGGAAGAAGAAGGGTCGAGCTAGCCTCCGTTTTGTTTGACAATACTTTGAACATCAACAAGAAGTGACGTCACCCAACATCGCTTAGAGCACCTTTAATTTAGCAGTTGATCATGTGACGCACTGAACGTTCTAATCGCACCGGTGTGATCGTACGCTTTAAAGGGTTATCTAATGTAAAAAATATAATTTTTTGTCTTTTGGAAGCTGCATTCAAATCCATTTCCCCCCTCGGTTTGAATGGGCATGACGCCTCTGCTATTTGTATTTTACAATGAAGAGAGAAAACCATGAAACATGGTTCCAAATCGCTGCGGCTGGTGGAGTTCTCTTACGAGAGGTTCTCTCGTATTGCGTAAGAAGCTTACGCTACGGGTAAAGTCATCTTTTCTCGAGATATGAAGCCAAAAAATTATCCTTAATTTAATATCTTGTCAACGCAGTGCGGCAGCAAGCAGACCTAGAGCAAGCGAAGTCGCGTGCTCATTGGCTGCTCTGCGGCAACTGCAGCAGCCTATCGCTGAAACCTTAGCGTGACGTCACGCCCAATGAGCGCGCTGGGCGCGCTCACGCGTCACAGCCCATGTGAGGAGGCGTGGCTTTAGCTTATAAAAGAAGGTTCAGAGGCTGCTATTCTCTGATTTTTGTCTCTTCAGCGACGCACTACGCATCGCTGGACTCTGAGGAAGCCGCCGTTGAAACAAGCGCCTTGCAAGCCGAGGATTACCTGAGGAAGCCGGTCGTCTTCGCCGCCTTCAGCTATCCCTGCCTGCTTCGCTATCCGGCGATTATATCCTTTTACATTGCATCATGCCTAACTGCATTTCCTGTAAAGCTCCGCTCAGCGAAAGAGACCGCCATGTGATCTGCGTTCTCTGCCTGGGTCGTGACCACGCAGCCCTCGCTCTCTCCGCGGGCGGCTGTGAATTATGCGAAGAACTGCCGATGTCGACCCTGCGGGCTCGACTCGCCTCGTTCGACGCTCTCGCTGTCTCACCGTCTGCCTCCACCGGGCCGCGCAAGAAGAAGCGCCGCTCTCAGAGGCCACCGGAACCCGCGGCAGCTGCTGAGTGCTCGCCGGAGCCCCTCCCTCGAGCCTCGCTATCTCCCTCTCCCCTTCCCGACGCGCAGCGGCCGGCCTTCGCCCGCACTGCCGTCGCCCTAGGGGATGAAGCGGACGACGCCGCTTTATCAGACAGCTGTTCTCTTATGGCTTCGGACAGCGAGGCATGGTCGGGGTCTCACCGCTCCGCCTCCTCGACACAGGAGTCTAGCAAGTCCCGCGCCAGTGTCGACGCGGAACTCCTCCGCCTCCTCACCAAAGCGGTCGACCAGCTGGGACTGGACTGGTCCCCACCCAAGGCCCCCGCGCCTAACAGGCTCGACGGGTGTTTTCTGCCTAGCCGCCGCCAAGCGCCCGCCTCTAGGTCAGCACCCTTCCTGCCTGAGCTCCACTCTGAGCTCGCTAAATCGTGGAACGCCCCATTCTCCGCGAGACTCCGCTCACCGGCCTCCGCGACCCTCTCCCAAGTGGACGGGGCCGCCGAGAAGGGATATACACAGATCCCTCCGGTCGAAGAAGCCGTGGCAACGCACCTTTGCCCGCCATCCGCTAGATGGCGCTCAAAGTCTGCCCTGCCGTCAAAAGCCTGCAGGACCACCTCAGCCCTCGTCGGCCGCGCTTTCGCTGCCGCCGGCCAGGCCGCTTCCGCCCTGCACTCCATGGCTGTGCTCCAGATCCTCCAAGCCGATCTCCTCCGTGATCTGGACGAGAGAGGCCCGGATCAGGACACTCTGACTGACCTGCGCAGCGCGACGGACCTCTCGCTTCGCGCCACCAAGTCAGCGGCACAAGCCATCGGAAGGTCCATGGCTTCGCTCACCGTCACCGAAAGGCACCTTTGGTTGACGCTGGCGGATATGAGCGAAAGGGAGCGCGCAGTTTTCCTCAACGCCCCGCTTTCCCCCACCGGCCTGTTCGGCCCAGCGGTCAGTGGGATTGTGGATCGCTTCTCAGAGGTGCAGAAAGCCTCACAGGCTATGAACCTCTTTCTGCCCCGCCGCTCGAGCTCCGCTGCAGGCCGCTCTCAGGATCAGCCTCCTGCACGCAGCTCGACACAGCGCTCTGCTCAGCCTCCATCTTCGCGACGCCAGGGCGGCCGCCCTAGACAGCGCTCAGTCAGCCGTCGCAGACCGCCTCCCCCCCGGGGACCCCGGCCTAGGATAGCGCTGAAACCTGAGCCCGCGAAGTCCTCCTAGCAGCCGCAGGGAGGAAAAGATGGCTGAGTCCCGCTGCGGCCGGACCGCCATCAAAGCGCTCAGCCCTGTCAGTCCCCTTAAAAAAGGCTACTGCAGTGGTTCACATCGCAGCCAACGAGCCAGTAACACAACTCGCTCGCCTGCACACAAACGCCGTTTTTACGGCGACCCAGAGATATCTCATAAAGAGTTTGGTTTCGGGTTTTCCGGCTCACGCCGAAGGTGTCATGAGTGTAGAAAATGTGCCCACACCCACGTGCTCACCACTACACACAAACACAGTTTCCCCGGTAACAGAGCGCACTCTCATAAAGCGGGCAAGCGCCGCTCGAGTGCTAAGTGTAGAAAATGTGCCCACGAATCTGTGCCCACACCTACACGCTGCACGCTCTGTCACTCAGTTATCCCGGGATGCAGATCTTCTAAAGCTCCCCAGCACTGGCCGTGTTGTGTATGTAAGCCCCGCGCCCGCTCACGAGCGCGCGCACTTACAATCAGACACGTTTACCCCCATGCCGCTCTCGCGCCACGGGCTCCCAGCTTCAAAATGTGCCCCGTCCACAGTGATCGAGCCATTGAATGCTGCACAGCCAGTCCCCGCTGTCTGCGAGCCCCCGTATTCGAGCACCGGCGACGCGCGCAATGCGCGCGTCCCCCTATCTTCTCTGATACAGGTTCCCCATCCCGCACAGCGCGGCGATCTGAACCCAGAGACCATTCGACCCCTAGCGAGATGTGCCAGCGCATGGCAAGCTATCCAGGGCGTGTCAGAATGGGTGCTGAATACCATAAAGCACGGCTATTCGCTTCAATTCGCTCGCCGTCCGCCTCGCTTTCTAGCGCGAACCGAGACGAGTGTGAACACAGAAGTGGCTCATCTGCTTCGGGCAGAAATAGCAAAGCTGTTGCACAAGGGGGCTATAGAACAAGTGCATCCTTCTCTGAGCGAGTCGGGCTTCTACAGCCGTTATTTCCTCGTACCCAAGAAGGACGGGACGCTGAGACCCATTTTAGATCTGAGACACTTGAACAGAGCCCTCATGAGACGGCCGTTCAAAATGATTACAACCAGACAAATCCTCGCGCAAATTCGCCAGGGAGACTGGTTTATCTCTCTCGATCTGAAGGATGCATACTTCCAGATCCAGATAATTCCCCGTCACAGGCCATTCTTGAGATTCGCCTTCGACGGCCGGGTATATCAGTACACCGTCCTGCCGTTCGGTCTATCTTTGGCACCCCGTACATTCACGAAGTGCATGGACGCGGCTCTCGTTCCCCTGAGAACTCAGGGGATACGGGTACTGAACTATCTGGACGACTGGCTAATTCTAGCGCATTCAGAGTCAGAGCTTTTGTCTCACAGGACAGCGCTTCTCGGCCATCTGGAAAATTTGGGTCTCTCGGTCAATTGGGCCAAGAGCTCATTACTGCCCCGCCAGTTTATCTCGTTCCTCGGAATAGAACTGGATTCGGTGGCTATGACGGCCAGACTGTCAGAGCAGCGCGCGCGCCGCATTCGACACCTAGCCGCATCTTTCCAGACGGGCAACCAGACTCCGCTGAGAACATTCCAGCGAGTTTTGGGGCACATGGCCTCAGCGGCTGCAGTGCTTCAGCTGGGCTTACTGCGCATGCGCCCGCTTCAACGCTGGCTAAGAGCGCGAGTGCCTCACCGAGCCTGGACGGCCGGCAGCTTACGAGTCAGAGTGAGTCAGGGCTGTGTCTCAGCCCTTCGACCCTGGCTGGCAGCCGAATGGTATCGCACTGGGGTGACGATGGGAGTTGTCTCACGCCGGAAAGTTATCTCGACAGACGCGTCCAACGGAGGTTGGGGAGCGCTTTTCGAGGGCAGACCGGTCTATGGCCGCTGGTCAGACCAGGAGTGTCGCCTTCATATAAACTGTCTAGAGATGCTGGCGGTCGAGAATGCGCTCAAGCACTTCCTCCCATACCTGCAAGGCCACCATGTACTGGTCCGCACAGACAACATGTCAGTGGTAGCCTATGTGAACCGCCAGGGCGGTCTCAGATCCAAAATGCTCTGCACCCTGGCGGAACGCCTCCTAGTGTGGGCTCAGCACTCACTGCGCTCACTGAGAGCCGCGCACGTGCCGGGTCGCCTGAACGATGGTCCAGACAGACTGTCCAGGGACAATGTTCCCCCGGGAGAGTGGTCCTTGCATCCCCAAACAGTCCAGTTACTGTGGCGCCGTTTCGGCAGAGCGAAAGTCGACCTCTTTGCGTCACAAGACAACGCGCAATGCCCAAAGTTCTTTTCAAAGAACGAGGACGCGCTGGCCCAGAACTGGCCCAGCGGCCCGCTTTACGCTTTTCCCCCGGTCTCCCTGCTGCCGCAGGTTATCGAGAGATTCAGGGAAGCGCGCCACACGGTGCTCCTCATAGCCCCGTATTGGGAGAATCAAACATGGTTCCCGGATCTAATACGGCTGGCGGACACAGCCCCCTGGCCGTTACCGGTGAGGAGAGACCTTCTCTCTCAAGCCCACGGCTCGATTTTGCACCCCCATCCAGAGCGCTGGTCTCTGCATGCGTGGGTCATCAACGGTTACCCGTTGACTTGCCAACAGGGGTTGTGAACACGATCACACAGTCTAGAGCCCCCTCTACGAGGCGGCTCTATGCTTCAAAATGGTCTGTGTTTAGTAAATGGTGCACCGCCAAAGGGCTGGATCCACTAACATGTGGGGTATCGCAGGTGCTGTGCTTCCTCCAAGAGCTGTTGGACGCGGGCAGGTCCCCCTCCACGCTCAAAGTTTATGTTGCGGCCATCTCAGCTTTTGCCGACTCGGCGCTGGGCCGCGCATTAGGGAGGAACGAGTTCATCATCCGCTTCCTCAGGGGAGCGAGGAGATTGAACCCGCCGCGACCCCCGTCGGTTCCTATTTGGGATCTTTCCCTGGTCTTAGAGGCCATGAAAGCGCATCCCTTTGAACCCATGGAAACAGTGGATATGAAATATCTCACGCTAAAAACCGTTTTTCTGATAGCACTGTCGTCAGTTAAACGCGTGGGTGACCTTCACGCGCTGTCAGTTAACGCTGCATGCCTCGAGTTTGGACCTAATGACTCTAAAGTCATCCTCAAACCGAGACACGGTTATGTCCCCAAAAGTCTGGGCACACCGTTCAGAGCGCAGGTCATTTCTCTCTCCGCTTTGCCGTCATCCGGCAGCGAGATCGATGGTAAACTCCTTTGCCCTGTCAGAGCGCTTAGGAATTATACTACACGCTCCGCCGCTGTCAGGCGCTCGGAGCAGCTTTTCGTTTCGTTTGGTGGGCGCACCAAAGGTCTCGCCGCCTCGAAACACAGCCTGTCCAGGTGGATAGTGGACGCGATTGCAGCCGCTTATGCGTCTAAAAATCTGCAGTGCCCGCTGGGTATCAGAGCCCACTCCACCAGAGGCATGGCCTCTTCATGGGCTTGGTCTAGTGGAATTTCCATTCATGACATTTGTACAGCGGCAGGCTGGGCCTCCCCCTCTACATTTGTGAGATTTTACAATCTGGAAGTTCCTGCCCTGCAGGCTAAACTCTTATCTGTCTAAGTCCCGCGTAGCCAGCCCACTCTGTGTGCAGACTACTGCTGTGTGATTTAGCTCTCCTGGTTGAGCTCAATTCTGGGGTTGTTAGTCAGACCGGCCACGCCGCTCTGAGCCCCTTATGTGTGTGCTTATGTACTGCGCTAGCCATTCTTGGCCGCCCGGTTCCCTGTTATAGTGTTCCCCGGGTTTCTCCCTGGGACTCATTCAGTGGATGCGGGGCGCGCACGGCGTTGACAAGGGAAGTTCCCGTAGCGTAAGCTTCTTACGCAATACGAGAGAACCTCTCGTAAGAGAACGTACTCGGTTACCTAACGTAACCTCTGTTCTCTCTAGAGAGGGAACGAGTATTGCGTAAACCGCCGTGCTCGCGCCACGAGCTCACTCGCTTCAGCGACAAAAACCAGAGAATAGCAGCCTCTGAACCTTCTTTTATAAGCTAAAGCCACGCCTCCTCACATGGGCTGTGACGCGTGAGCGCGCCCAGCGCGCTCATTGGGCGTGACGTCACGCTAAGGTTTCAGCGATAGGCTGCTGCAGTTGCCGCAGAGCAGCCAATGAGCACGCGACTTCGCTTGCTCTAGGTCTGCTTGCTGCCGCACTGCGTTGACAAGATATTAAATTAAGGATAATTTTTTGGCTTCATATCTCGAGAAAAGATGACTTTACCCGTAGCGTAAGCTTCTTACGCAATACTCGTTCCCTCTCTAGAGAGAACAGAGGTTACGTTAGGTAACCGAGTACGTTTCCTGTTATTGTCAATGAGGGGCTAATTCAACATCAAGAGGAAAACCAGTGCGCTGTCATGAAACTCGGGTGTGCAGTCATACAACAAACGGCACAGATTTATCTCTACTAAATCCAAGTTATCTGCCCAATGAGTGTGCGCATTCATGTGGAGGCGGAAAGAGGAAATGGACACTGTTTACAAGAATTTCAATATGGACGATTATGTGGAGAGCAGAGAAGAAAGCAAGCAATCCAGATTGCCAAAGATCTGGCTGCTCTTAGTTAAAGGTCCCATGACATGAAATTTTCACTTTCTGAGGTTTTTTAACATTAATATGAGTTCCCCTAGCCTGTATATGGTCCCCAAGTTTCTAGAAATTTCAATCGGTGTAAATCGAGCTTTTGCTATCTTTCTCTGCCTTTGAGAAAATGGAAGCTCAATCGCGCTGATCTTGAATCTCCTCCTTGTGACGTTACAAGGAGGAATGTTACCTCCCCTGTCTCTGCTTTGCCCGCCCAGAGAATATTTTCCGCCCATGAGAAAATGAGCTAGGAAGTAGGAACGCGCGCGCGCGATTTTAGTTAGTCCACGAGAGATATCATGGCTTTTGAGCGAGCGAAGCATAACAATTGCTCAATAATTGGATGTACAAATGAACACCGAAGGGTTAATACAGAGCTGGGCTTGCTGAACGTCTGAAACTAAAGTCTGGATCACTCTCTTTGGCTCAGCTACACACCTCGGACAAGTAAGTCAACTAATGATATATAAGTGTGTTGCTTTACTGTTTATGGTTGCCTAGACTGTTACACGTAGAATGTGGCTGTCACATTAGCTATGCAGCTATGCAGTTTATGTGTGTGAATACACACACTGTAACGCGAGTGTTGTACACTTCTTTGTTATTTGGATAACCGTTTTCCTGTTGGTTATACGGCGCGCGCGATATCCGCATTTCAAGATCGCAGAGCTTGATGATGTAATTATAATAAGATAAATTACAGATGTTACAGATCTCTCATGAAAAGGCAACAGTAGGTTAGCGTTAGCTACATGATAATAACTGTAAACCATCCGAATAAAGTACCGTATCCAGACATAATATTTTAAACTAACCATTCGGAAACGTCCTGCTGGAACCGCTGAGTTGTTGCTTCTCCATCCGGATCAGATTCTGGGTCAAACTGAAATGCTTGAACGACTGCGTGTCTTCGTGCCATTGCTATCATAGTTTGCTATATCCAACGTAAACATGCACGGACCGGTACCGTTGCGCAAGATGGTCAAGGCCACACCCACCCTCCACCTTGCGCCGCCTTTCTCCTCCTCATTAGCATTTAAAGCTACAGACACCGAAACGGCCTGTCTGAAGGAAGCTCATTCTGGGACTGGCTTGTAGTGGCTATAATTCTGCACCGAGGCTGAATTTTTGAAAAGAGATTTCAGATACAGTACTAGGGACCACTAAGGCCTATATTAAAGCCTACAAAAAGTAGCATGTCATGGGACCTTTATGGTAGTTTCCATCTGACACAGAGGGACAGCAACAGCTGTGAGGTCTTGCAATCCATTCCAGAGCAAGACAGATCAAATAATATCAGTGAGCTTAACGTGGAGCGAGATCAACTGCGGATGGAAAGGGCTCTAGGGCTTCAATGGTGAGCGCAGACAGACACTCTGTACTCTGTAAAGGGCAAATCATAGTAGACGTGCCCGTGGGATTTTGTCAGTGATCGGCTCAGTCTATGATCCTTTCAAGATCCAGTCAAGCTCATTTTACAGGAATCATGCAGGACAATTTATAGCTGGAATGATGAGATTCCTCCAGTTCTTGACCAACAATGATTGAATGGGTTACTGGTCTGGATCAGATTAATGCATTTACAGTTGACTAATGTTTGAAGCCACATGGTTTTGGCGCAACTGCACAATTTTCAGATGCCAGTGAAAAGGGATATGGCTCCGTGTCCTAAATTAGATTACTGAATAGTTATAGCTCATGTCACCTTTCTTCTTGGCAAGGCCAGATTGCCACCCCTCAGAACAGAACTTCAGCTTAATTTGAAGGAATTGTGTTTTTGGACTGTTTTGAATTCGTAAACACCTTAAATATAACTACCTATTGTTTTATTTTTGTTCGGTTATTGTTGAAGTCCACTTCCCCATATTTCTCTTTCTGACAGACGGACAGCGTGGCTCGGCTTGGCTGATGGACATGAAGTCTCTGCTGACACTGTCAGGTAAAAACACAAGAGTTTATGCAGCATCATCTTATTGTCTGATTCTGTGTAATGGGTTTCTGATTCTGTTGATATTTGCTACAGTCATGTTGAATTTTAAAGGGGTCATATAATGCCATTTTTGTACAAGCTAATATGATTCTTTAGGGTCTAAATTAAAAGTTTGTAATATACTTTAATTAAAAATTCTCATTAGTATTGTAAGAAAGCACTAATTTTACCTGGTCAAAAACAGCTGTTTTCAGCACGCCGTTTAAGTGCATGTGTCTTTAAATGATAATGAGCTTTGCTCACCCCGCCCCTCTGTTCTGTGCGTACACCGTTTGAAATAATAACACAATAACTATAATGCGTTGTTCATTATAAACGTGGGATTATGAATTATATTGAGAACGTCGTACATAGAAAACATGCTGTAATGTACCCTGAGTGTAAACAGTGTAAACATTCATTGTGAAGCCTGCAGCAAGGTTTGCAAATTTGCAAAGATTAATATAAATATTAATATAAAGGTTAATAAAACATTACACTCACTTCTTCTGGAGGTTCAGCAGGAACACGTTGGAACCGATCCGTTTTTTCTCGTTTGTAAAGCTGTCTGGTGTGAAATGATTGCAATCGTGGGGAATCCCCGTGAGGGAATCCCCGCGTTAATCCTTTGGGCATATCCCTTCAAAAACAAAACTCAGCCACTGCTCATTTACATCAAAATGACTGCTGTGTTCCTTATTACACCGAAGAACACCACAATCGCAGACGCCATTCTGCTCATAGACAGCACTCCAGTGAGGGTATCAACAATGACGTGCGGGCTATGATTGACAGCTCGCTCACGAGCGAGGGCGGGTCTGTGTTGAAACGCTGCTGTCAATCACTAATCGTGGGAGGGGCGTCGATTTTGTGACGTCACAAAATCGAACGGCTTGATTTCAGAGAGGGTCAAACATAAGGAGATTTTAAAAAAACCACTGGATGGATTTTTATAATTTTATGATGGTTGTGTACAGGCACTGCTAACACACATTTCAGTACAATCAACTTGTAAAAGTGCATGTACCATTATATGACCCCTTTAAATCAAACCAACCAGTTTGCAGTTTTCATGCAACAGAAGAGGCAAATGGTTTAATAAGCTTTGTTTGTCTGGTTAATTGACATTAAATGATGATAAATGTTGAAAATTTCCCCCCAAAATTATTGCAGATTTCACAGAAATATTAATTATATTACTAATATGATCATTTGGTTACACAGATTTGCATTTCACTGCCATTTTTTTCATGATTCACCCAAAACTGACTGGGTGCCGCCGTCTCATTTCAATGTCAATGAAGCTGCAAATTAAACTTAAAGATGTAGTTTCTTAGTGCAGAAATAATCAGATTTATCTTTTTATGTCACAGTGTTGTTGGCTCTCATAAGAGAACACAAGGGACAAAAACCAGAAGGTAAATACACACATTTTGTGCACAAGATCAGAGGAGCTAAAAAAAAGAGATACTATCAAATCTATTATAAAGCACAGCATTAAGAAAAAACCAATGCAGATCTGCAGAACTTTGGTGCAGGAAACCTCATCACTTCACCCAACCAGCATATTGATGTTTCTAGTGTCAGTAAGTACCTCACTGAGGGTCATTTATAATGAACCTCCAACCTTGTCCAAAGTAATTCCTGTCGTTCTTAAATTTCTTAAACAAGCATGTATGAAGAACATCATGTTCATATTCCAGGATGACAATATCCAGATTCATCAGGCTCAGATTGTGAAAGAATGGTTGTGAGGAGCTTGAAGAATAATTTTCTCACATGAATCGGCACCTCTGAGTCCAGACCAAAAATGTATTTACATCTCGATTGAAAAAAAAGTTGTGGTGTTATTTCAATCAAGAGGTCATCAAGATCTTGTGTTGTCAATGCAAGAGTCCAGCACTCTGTAAAGTCTCCTCCAGCACATCCCAAACACTTTCAACGAATTTAAGCTCTGGATTCATGTGAGAAAATGATTTTCACAACCATTCTTTCACAATCTGAGCCTGATGAATCTGGATATTGTCATCCTGGAATATGAACATGATGTTCTTCCTACATGATTGTTTCAGAAATGAAAAGCTACACACTCCATCAGTTAGAGTTAGCAGAACTGTTGCCAAACATATAACATGCTAGAAACATAATATTCACTGCAATAATGATCCAATCATAGACTCATAAGCTTTTGCTTATTTAAATCCAAACAGTGACTTTTTTTGACGGGCAGTGCATTTTACAATAGTAAAGTAGTCAGACAACCTGGCATTACAGAAGACGTGTCTCTTATGTGTCTGTATTCTTTCTCTCAGTGTTTCTCCTGCCGACGTTCTCAGATGTGTTTGCTGGAGATGACATCACTCTGATCTGTAAAGGAGTGGGTGAACCGATAAAATGGTTCATTAATGGAAGTCAACAATCACATCAGGATTCTTCAATGCTTCTTACAGCAGTGACATCAAAAGACAACGGGATATACGAATGTGAGCGGGACGGATCGAAGATTCCCCCGTACACACTCACTGTCGAAGGTATGAACACCATCCTAAATAACTCTAAACGTTCCCTCATGATCATCTGTTCCTCCTGCTGTTCCTCATCATCTCTCTCTCTCTCTCTCTCAGAGCTGGAGCCTCACGCTCAGCTCTCTCCATCTATAGGTGGCGCTGTGATGTCCAAAGGTGGTGGAAGAAACCTGATGCTGTATGTCGACGATGATGCGCATGGCTGGAAGTGTTTTGCGTTGCGGGGAGAGAGTGGCTTCATGCTAAACCCCGATGTTAAGACGGACAAGACGGCTGTTATATATGCACAATTGAACGAGGCAAAAAGAGCCACTTTCTGGTGCAAGAACGGTACACAACGAAGCAATGCTGTGACGCTGAAAATGACAGGTGACTCCTTCCTCATTTCCCTGTTGTATTTCAGATCCCCTGTGTAGTTAAAGGGAAATACAAAAATACTAATTCTGTCATTATTTACTCGCTTTCATGTAGTTCCATGATTTGTAGATTAATTGCATTGACGCAGATAAATTCAATGGAGTCCAAAACAACACTGGATCTCACTGAGTTTCCTAGAATTTTTTTTTCTGACCACAAGCTAGTTCCTATCAGTCTTATGTGCTCTTGAACATGTTAAGCAAGTGATGTTAGAGTATATTGAATTTTCACAATAATTAAATCTGAATGTAATAGTCAAGTAATAGACCATGTTCTCTAGTTTAGATTAAGGATTTCTGACTCCTTGAATCAGGTCCTCCTCAAAAATGACAAACGATATCCTCTAAATCTCAATGTCTTCCATAAAGAGCCATGGGACTAAACTGGAGAGCAAATGGAAACTGATTCTCAGATGTTGAGGAAAAGACACCTCACATCTGTCACCTCTGTAGTTACAGGGCGAATCTCAACAATAGCTCAAACTGTGCTCAGACTTGCCAAAACATCAAAGTCTATAAAAGTCAGATCTCAATATAAAGTCTAACACTTCTCCAAGATCAGGGTTTATTCGTCTATACTTCTACTGTATTGCAACTATTTACTCATTTGCATCACAAAGACAAAGTTGATCATTAAAGATTAAATTCCCAAAATTCCAATATACATTTTGAATCCCTTTTTCTTAAACAGCCAGTAGCCTGTAGTTTATGTCAGTAACACTATACTTTAAATGAAGCATCAGGCTCGTGCAGCAGTAGATGATGGATGTCTGACCTGTGTCTCTGTGTGTCTGTGTGTCTCAGAGCTCAGGGTGATGTTGGAGCCTCCAGCCGCTCCTGCATGGTTGGGGGAGAGCGTGGCTCTCAGGTGTGCAGTCTGGGGTGGGAAAGCAGAAAAGGCTACATTCTATAAGGATAATAACTCAATCGCAAACACAACAGAAGACACATACATCATCACCAACGCCACACAAGCTGATGCCGGACAGTACAAATGTCACGCCACCTACAGGTACAGCCACATCAGTGCAGACGCTGCCCAGCAGGAAGGACATTCTGATGCCCAGGAGTTAAAAGTTATAGGTAAACATTACAATAACTGCCTCACCTCTCCCCTTCATTTATACACAACCACTACTAGATAGTACTAGTAACGAGGCGAACAAGACGTGAGGCGTGTGGATCCATGTGCAAACAGCCCTGTTTGCTGTTTTTAAATGTGCTATATAAATAAATACAAACTTGAAACTTGAAACTTGAACTTTTATTTATAAACATGGTAAACAGGCAAGGGTCAGACAAAGGTAAACAGGTATGGTACGGGCAAAACACAAGAGAGATCTTAGGGCAAGCGTGGGTCTACAATCGGTGAACAATATCCAACAGGGCAAGGCAGAGAGAAAATCCAGGTACACAAGCAATGATCCAAACGAGGGGCAAACAGAGTCCGAAGGGCAAGGCAAAGGGTTAATCCAGGAAACACAGGCAGATATCAAAACATGAGAAAACAGGCAAGGCAAGCCTTAACACAACTGAGTGGGCTCCGTAGAGTAGCTATCGCTAGGATATGCGCTATACTCAGCACTCACAGAGAGAAAGTCCAAGGCTTATAAAGTGTGTGTCATTGGGTGATAGTGATTGTGAGATAGTTCTCAGCTGTGAGTGTGATTAGTGTAATCAGCTGTGTGTGTCGTCCGTGCAGTGGATGATGGGAAATGCAGTCCAGTGTGCTGTGTGGTGTGAGAGTCAACATGGAGAAGCGACCTCTGGTGGCTATCGGGCGGAAGGCCACAGACCGGATTCGTGACAGTACTAGAACTAGAAAGTATTTTTGGACATGGTACCATGGCATTCCTGAATACTGTATATGTAAGAGTGCCATGTGATAGTATATAATAATAATTATAATAAAAAGGATTACATTAATAATAATAACAATAATACTAATATAAATAAAAAAATATTTATATATAATAATACTTTACACTAAGTTTGCAGTACAAATGAGATATGTATGAATATATCAGTTATATATAAATTATTATAAAACATTACTAGTAATAATAATTGTAAAAAAAAGCAAGCATACCGCTTCACCAGTAGCCTATAGTCTGATTCATGAACAAATTACTCTCTTGAATTTATTTTGTGCAAGAAGTTTTCTTTAAATGACATATTATTCCCTCCGGTCCGCTAATGTTATTTCGTCAACACTTCGTGGCCTATGCACACTAGCTTGCTTGATTTACGTTAGTTACGCGCATTTACGCGTTACGTTGCGTGAGGTACTTTGTGTTGTACGTTGCCATGTTCCCGCGCGCAAAACGGTAACAATGTATCTTACAAGTGTAACATGATGTAACCTTGCTCTCACTTGAAATGTGTCCCCAAATTAAGTCCTTGAATTTGAGGCTATTGGACCTGGAAAGTCCTTGAAAGATCCTTGAATTTGAAGTTAACCAAAGTGTGGGAACCCTGCACTGAATCTGTCAGAGCGGTTTCATTTATACCTTTGTCAGATGCTTTTATCCTTATCAGGATACGCATTCACTGGGAGTTTCTCCATGACCTTAGCTAACGTTAAGTCACTATCCTACCAGCTGAGTTACAGGAACAACCACTGAATCAATTCTTTTCTAAGTCATATCTGTGTGTGGTTCAGGTGGGCCTCCTGCTGCTACTGTGGAATCAACGTCTCCTAAGAATCTGGAGTGTTTCTGCAAAGACTGTCCTGCCAACTGCACGTCCAGTTACTGGTATCACACACTCTTTAATGACTCATTTGCACGCCGAAGACTGTCTGAAAATATACAAATTATTACCGTGGAGGAAGGAGGACTGTACAGCTGCCGGAGGGTGTGTGAGAAAGGTTTCTCCCGTTTCAGCAACGTTTACAGCTACACAGGTACCTAAACACACACACACACATGCTACTCATGTCCATAAGCCAGTGTTATTTTAGTATAATTAATATTCTGTTATAGTTTTTATTCATATTTTGAATTAGTTTTGTTTTATATTATCATTTCAATTTTAAAGTTTTAGTAATTTTGTTTTGTGTTTTTTTTTATTATTTTTTTTAAAGTAATTTTAGTGCTTCAACTGAAACTTAATGAACATTTGAAATGTTGCTTTGGCATAATTGGCAACTAACTGAAATAAAATAAGTTCAATCTCAGCTACTTAATTTCAACTTTTATTTAATTTCAGGTTTTAGTTAAACGATAATAACCTGCCAAAAAAACATTTGTCATTGTAAGCTGAGAGACGAGTCTAATTCATTTTCTGTGGTAATCAACAGCAGAAACGGTTCTCAAAGTATCGGCTACACCCAGTTTCAGGGCAAAAAACACATGCACGCAGAACTGTATGAACACTTTCATTGTCCGTGCATTTTAATGTTGACATTACTCATAATGAACTACAGTCACTTCCAATTCTTACTTCACCACTTCTCATTATTTTTAGTATTAAAAAATGCATTCTCCTTCTTTCTCATAGCACAACCAGAGCCTGTAAATGTGCTGGCCATCATTATGGCTGTGATTCTGATGGTTCTCGGGGTGTTGATCGTGGTGCTGATCGTGCTGAAGTGCAGAAAACGTGGTTTTCAGGCGATGGACAGGTGGACAGGTGGAGACTTTGATCAAATCCAATTCACCAATTTACCACATGCTAGCCGAGGACAAGGACAAGGCTGAGGTGGCTTACGAGGCAGGAGGCGGTGTACCACACAATGGGACCTGGAGATTAATGATGGGTTGGTCATGAACGGTCATTTTGAACGTTTTGACTCAGGAACAGAGAGTTGTCTCAGAGAGTTATTTGTTCATTTTGTGTTTACCGTGCATGCGCTGTACTGGAAACAGAAATTATTAGTTCACTTCGAGTCTTCGGGTTCGAGTTAGGTTTGTTTGTTCACATTATGTCACGTGATGAACGAACGACTCGAACCTGAAGACTCGGAAGATGAACAAATCAATTCTGTATCCGGTATTACAGACTGCAAAGCTCAGTTTATGGGGATGTCATGTGATGAACAAATGTCTCAGATCGGGACGTGAGGTAAACTAACAGACTGCATGGCCTGAAGACCCAGATAAGCAATGAATTAATCATTTCTGTTTCTCATAATTTGGCCTTGGCCTTGCATTGCAATTTTTTTCTTATTCTAAATGTGATCAACATTTGATGTGTTTGGAGAATTTGGCTATTAACATGTAACATTTTAATTATATTCTGCTATTTCTGCTGAAATTAACGAAATGACTTGAAAAAAGATTTGTTCATTTTGAAGCGCCTACTACGATCACATAATCCGATGGGTCACAGAATTTGGTGTAACACTGTAAAACAGGAGAAGAAACAAACAAGCAAATAAAAAGGATGAAAGAACTTGGAAGAAAAAGCACCACATTATGATTTACCAATGATCAATTCTCATTTTGACTTCCGATATAAATTCTCAAATTCTCAAGTCTTTTCCACCAATACTGTCTAACCCTAATCCAACCCTACCAGTAACCTAAGGGGAAACCGATCATCTCTCTTTACTACTAGTTATAGCATAAACATGAATGAACATCAGAAGGTATGTTGAAAGATACAGCACAACTTGCCGAAATGCGTCATGTCTCATGTAATCGCTTCCAAGCATGAAAGGATCTCAATAAAACAGCTTGTAATATGTCAAGTAACGTTATATTTAGCCGGGAAAAGCCATTCAGTGTCCGTAGCTCGACAAATAAACAATATAAAGGAGCATTTTGCTAAATATATGCAATATATTTCATATTCATTTTTACTCAACCTCTTCTTCAATATTTAATGTTTGAATAAATTAAGTTATAATAGCCTCCGTTTAATCGTTTATATTTTTTAAAAAACTCTCCAAATTCTCACATCATTTACATTTACAAATACAGTGCATGGACCTCCAAAGTCGACTCCTCAAAAACCACACAAAGTGAACACTACGGTAATCCAAATGACCCAAGCTGACGAATCATTGTCTTTGAAGATAAATAAAAGGTGTGTGAGAGAAAAATATGATTATTTTAAACTACTATTTTCACTATATTTTTCTTTCATCCCTTCCGGCCAACGGTCACACTCGGGTTCACGCTTGAGGTAACCTCAGCACATTATGAAACTGCAGCGCATTGAACGGCATAAATCATGAGCGAATTTTCATTTCATCCCTTTAATATAATGAAGATTACGACTATAATATCAAATTGCTAATGTAAATCACCTTTGGGATACGTGGAGATGCTCAGGAGAGTGAACGCCACTTTTAGAAAGGGACTTTGATGTATTTGCATTTGCACTGTTTATTCATGTTTAATAACTTGTTCAGACTATTAAAAAGCAATGCACTTGTTTAATTGAATATATATATCCAAATTTATCATCAAAATTATAACTGTTTGCAGCAATAAACTTTTATTGCAATGCAACTGTAGTTCAGTGATTCTCCACTAAAAGGCAAACTGGTGCCCAGCATCAAGAGGTCACTGCAGGATTGAGTTGGTTTACTGGTTATGCAACACTGGTTGCTCATTTTTCCCGTTTATTGTTCCTTGTATAGTATATTTTTATAATTCTAAGTGTTCAAATAAAAAAAATGTATGAATGAAACCGTGGTTTTCATTACTTACTGACGTCTGCATCTTCAGTTGGACCACCATTTATGGATCCCTTAATAACATTATCACCATAATAATACACCAGATATTATAAATGTGAATCCCAAATGCAGATTAAGAACTCCCAGAATAGGCCTACATACTACGGTAAATATACAAACTCACAAAAAAATATTATTTTAAGTATCTAATAACTATTTAATATAAATGAATAATGTATGTAGAAATGCATATGTAGAAATACCTTTACATTACAAATAACAATAAAGCAGTAGTTTAGTTTGCTGTAGATCAGGATTCTGATATTCTGCAGCAATGATAATAATAATCACAATAATAAAGTTTAATCGTACAAGTTGCTTTATCACAAGTTTTTTTTTATACATTCACATTTCACAACATAGAACAAGTACGTAGGAAACAAACCCCAAGAAACAAAAAGAAAGGAAAAGACACAAACCGCAGTGATGTGTTACAAGAATGTCCTTCTACAGAGAGATTTCATCATACGTGACTATATTATCTTAATAATTCAGAGAGAGAACCACAGAAATATCACTTCATTTCTATGGGATCTGCTTCTTGGTTTATATTAAAGGAATAATTCACCCAAAAATGTAAATTGTGTCATCATTTACTCACCCTCATGTGGTTCCAAACCTGAATGATTTACTTTCTTCTGTGGAGCACAAAAGACGCTCATTTGAATACATGCAATTATAATGAATCAGGACCGAAGCTCTCCGGCTTAGAAAGAATCATAAAGCATCATAACAGCAGTTCATTTGACTCACACACCATATTCAAAGTCTCAGGCTTGACAGCTCAAATCAACGTTCACTTTCATCATAATTGTAATGATATGTATAAGGGGTTTACAAACTATACAAACACACATGAAATATATGCATGCAATTCATTGATTAAATTATTAAAATTATATGTATACAGAATGGTAGGAATTGCTTTATGCTGATTTAAATTACGAATTTTATAAAAAAAAATTAGAATAAATTAATCAAATTAAAAATATATTAACAATATATTGAACTATTTTTAGAAAAATTACAAAAAAAAAAAATGTCTTGTATGCAAAATTGAGGTTCTGTTTTTGTGTGTGTGTGTGTGTGTGTGTTACAGAAAAAAATGACCTAGACATTTAGTCATAAGACACCCCATTTCTCCAAAGCCAGATATTCTTCTACAGAAGAAATAAAGTCATTTAGGTTTGGGATGACATAATGAAGGTCAGTAAACGATGACGAAACTTTCATCTTTGGGTGAACTTTCCCTTTAATATGCTGATGTGCGAGTAAATAAGATTATATTGAAAATGTCAAGTGCCATGCTGAGGAGAAAGAGAGGAAGTGCCGATAATTTCAGTTAAACTGTGTTATTTCTTTTCAATTATACTGTCCGAACCTGCAGGATCATCTCATCTTCTCTACTACCATTTTCTGGTCCCTCTCTCGGCTATATGTGCAATCTTTCGACAGCATGTTGTTCCTGTTGCTGAGTGGAAGCCCACGCTAACGGTCAGCGCTTGGCATCGATTTTGTCCGACTTAGAACAAAAAAAGTAAAGGCTGAATATGATGTTTTAATTAAACAAATTAGAAATTAAAGGAATGTTTTTGTCTCAATAAAAAAGCTCTACTGACAACATTTGTGGGATAATGTCACTTATCACAGAAAATCATTTTGTCACTCAATTCATTTTTAGTGCTAATTGTTATTGTGCCACAAACACTGTAAATAGAGACGGACTTTTATTGAATGCTAAATATTCCTTCAATAGAATAAATGAATACAACTTTACTATGTCTACAGATTAAATACATTAAAAAAAATACAAATTAAAGATCAAAAAATTAATCGTTAAAGAGAATTAGCTATCAAAATGTCAACGCTGCTATAAGTTTATCCAAATAGTTTATATCACTAGCCTTTAAATGTGTATTTGTCTACATGAGACCAATACTAAACACACCTCACAGTATTGGCACATGAGATCAATTCTCTAAATCCTGTTTTTAACTGAAATTATACTTTAGTTGTTCTGCAAAAGTGGATTTGAACATCTATTTCATATGTGAGTATCACCGTTTACACACAGTTTCATGATTGTCACAATTTAGGCAGAATGGCAGTAATATCTCATAACAGTAATACTGTCAAAACCTTGATGATCACTGGCTAAAATACATGACCAGAAAGAAAAAAGTATGGACACACTTGACATCCACACGTTTGATTGGTCATGTAGATCAGCCGGTTTTAGGCTTTCGTACCCTGGTAAACGTCCACATGCACTCAAACTGACACGTACACACACACTCACACACACTTCTGCTGAATCTATGTGATATCCCTAGAAAGGTTTGATGTTAATTATTAGTTTGGGTCAAAACCACTCAGTTTCTGCACGGGAGGAATATTCAGTCCTTGTTTTCCACCCGTCCTCTTCCAGCTTTACTCTTGATCTCTGAGCCCAGAATCCCTGAACATCATTCGGTCAGTCCCCTATCCTCCTCTCCTCCGTATAGGAAGCTATTCGTGCCAACAGGTTGGACATATTCCTCTGTTTTGTCCCAGTCTGAGACCCAGCTTCCTCCGGCTCCGCCCCCTCCAGTCCCCGCCCCATTGGGGTCACCTGATTGGATAGTTGCTCCGTAGCCGCCGCCGCCTCCCGTCGAGCGGTACAGCTCTTCCGTTTCATCCGCTAGCTCGTCTTCTCCCAATATACCGCATTTCTCCTCACTCGTGTTCTCAGGCTCCGCCCACGACTGCTTCTCTCCCGACGCAAAAATACCTGAAACGCATCAGCGGTGACATCATCACTATGATTTATGTGGACCGTTATTCATTTAGAAGGGGCTTTTGGATGAATCTCACAAAAATAGTCATAAAATGGCATAAAATTCCCAATCCCAAAGTCTGAATGTCTATTTTTAGGAACACACAAACATGATTTTTTTAGCCTATAATTTAAACAATTTTATTAATGAATTTATATATTAAAAAAAAATTCATAAAATTCATTAATACAATTATTAATTTGAATAAAATTAAACATGACATGAGGATTATTACTGAATAAATAACAGATTTTTATTTTATTTAATTTAATCAAATAAAAAATATTAATTTTAAAATATTTGTATTTTTAGATAATATTTTCATACATTTTCTTTATGCAATATTTTTTTTTTTTAAACAGACATTTTTGTCATGAGATTCAGCCTTTTTTCCAAAGTGCCACAAATATTACACGCACAACAAAATACATCAAAATTATTCTTTTTTTGGATCAATAACTATACATATTACATATGCACAATTAGACAGAGATGGATGGAAGGAAATGGACAGAAATATTCACCGTAGAAGATAACTCCACCATAATGAACAAGTGAAGCAATGAGAAACACATATTGCCACTCCTCCCGCGTCTACAGAGAGAAACACACAGGACAAGAGTGTATGTTCATGTGTGTGTATAGAGATATCTACTGTATGTATGCATGTGTCACCATAACATTTCAGATAATGTATGTGCAAGTGTATATTCAGATAATATGTGCAACCTAACCCTAATGTGAGAGAAATAAGAGCAAAGGGACGACGTGCATGAACAAAATGTGATGGCCAGGAACAGAAAAGAGAAGAGAATGAGAAAAGGAGCGGTTATATATTGACAGGAAACCAGAGAGATGGGAAATGACACATGATCTCTGTAAATGTTATAAGGAAAAGCATGAGCTTTTTAAACACAAAGAGGAACAGACTGTCTGCACATCCAGCACAGCAAACTCTCTTCTCCTCTGAGTCTATGGTTTACGGTCCATACCTTGTTTTTGGTCATGGCACCAACGATCAGAGGGCACACCATGCCCGAGAGCGTGCCCACGCCGTTAGAGATGCCCATCAGAATACTGGCGTAGCGAGGAGCGATGTCCAAATGATTCACATTGAACCCTGAAGGTTGAAAAGAAAAGAGCGAAAAAATATATTTTCGAAAGAAATACATGGCTATATTTAATTTGATCAAAAATTTGAAATTTTATTCCAATTTAAAATAATTGTTTTCTATTTGAATATATTGTAAACTGTAATTTATTCCTGTGATCAAAGCTGAATTTTCAGCATCATTACTCCAGTCTTCAGTGTCACATGATCCTTCAGAAATCATTCTAATATGATGATTTGATGCTCAAGAAACATTTCTGATTATTATCAATGCTGAAAACTTTTTTTTTTTTTTAAATCATATTTTTGTGGAAAACGTGATGCATTTTTTTCAGAAAGTAAAAAAAAAAACAGCATTTATTTGAAATGGAAATCATTTTTGAACATTATAAATGTCTTTACTGTCACTTTTGATCAATTGAATGCATCATTTCTCGCTTTTGCAAAGCAATGTATTACCTTACCAATGTGTTCTTACCTGAGATGGCAAAACCACTAAATCCAACAGCAAGGACAAGAAACGAGATGGCGACACCCTTCGTGTGAGAGAAACCCACCACCAGAAGAAACGTGGCCTCCATCCCGAAACCTACACACACACACACACACACACACACACAACTTCAGATGTCTCATTTATAGCAGCATCTGTGTACGTTATTGATTGAATAGATGAATGAATAAGCATATATGTATTATATATAATGAATGCGCAGGCTTTACCTCCACAGTTCATGAGTTTCCTGACGTTCGTGGTGGTCATTAAGTTGTGTGTCCTCAGGTAGTCGGCCAGCTGTCCTCCGATCGGCACGATGATGGTCATCACCAGATGAGGAAGAGCGGAGACGATACCAACCTAAACACAGAGAACAGCCACGTGTTTCAAGGATAAACTTCGGCTCAGATGCTTCTCCTGAAATAACACAGACTAATCAAAATATTATTTTTTTAATGGTCATAAAAAAAAATTGTTCTTATTATATTATTAACAAAAAATTATAATTATTATCTTTATGAACATTTTAATCCATACTAAAGCAAAATAACAATTATTATAACCCACACCAAGCAATTTTTATAATACTACTGATATAACTATTACAATGTTTATTGTTATTATCATATTATTAATAATAACAACAATGATTATTATTAACAAATATTATAACCCACACTAAGCAAAACAACTATTATTATTATAATGAATACTGAATAACCAACACTGACTAATCCAAATATTATTATTATTCAATGTTCATAAAAATAATTGTTGTTGTCATATAATTATTATTATCATTGTTATTATTATTATATTCAGTGTTCATGATAACAATAATATTATTGTTTTTGTTTTTATTATTATGAACACTGAATAACCAACACTGACTAATCACAATATTATTATTATTATTCAATGTTCATACAAATATTTATTGTTGTTTTCATATTATTTATTATTATTATGAAAAAGTATTATATTCCGTGTTCATAATAATAATAATAATCATATTTATTGTTTTTAATTTTATTATTATCATGAAGGCTGAATACACAACACTGACTAATCAAAATCTGAACAATATTATGATTATTCTGGTCTGAGCGCAGTCTGAGGTACGGCTGAGATCTCTTCTGAAACTCTAGGCTCTGATAGGAGAACTTCTCTCACCTTGCTGATCTCAAACTTAAACACCTCCTCGAAATACGCCGGCTGACTGATGAGCAGGAGGTAGAACGTCCAGCTCCGGCAGAAATTGGCCACGATGATGGCGTAAACGGGCATCGACGTGAAAAACTGGCGCCATGGAGTGTTAAATTTCTGCGTGAGAGGAGAAGAAGGAGAGAGTCCTGGTCCTCATGCTGCACGAGTTTCTATCATCAGTGTTTCAACATGCGCTCGTGTGTGTGTTCGTACCGTCACTGGGTTCGCGAGTCCAGCTGATTCCCCGATGGCTTCCTCGATGTACTTCCTCTCCTCCGCCGTGATGGTCGGATGAGCCGCCGGACTCTCGTAGGACACCAGAATCCAGAACAAATACCAGCAGATCCCAAAACTACCTGCAGCCAGAGAGATGGAGAGAAGAGAGATGGAGAGGAGAGAGACAGAAGAGAGAGACAGAGAAGAGAGATGGAGAGAAGAGAGATGGAGAGAAGGATAGAAGGAGAGATGGAGAGAAGAGATAGAGAAGAGAGATGGAGAGGAGAGAGACAGAAGAGAGAGATGGAGAGAAGAGAGATGGAGAGATGGAGAGAAGAGAGATGGAGAGAAGAGAGATGGAGAGAATGAGAGATGGAGAGAAGAGAGAGATGGAGAGAAGAGAGACAGAGAAGAGAGACAGAGAATAGAGATGGAGAGAAGAGAGACAGAGAGAAGAGAGAGATGAAAAGAAGAGGGATGGAGAGAAGAGAGACAGAGAGAAGAGAGAGATGAAGAGAAGAGGGATGGAGAGAAGAGAGATGGAGAGAAGAGATAGAGAAGACAGATGGAGAGAAGAGATAGAGAAGAGAGATGGAGAGGAGAGAGACAGGAGAGAAGAGAGATGGAGAGAAGGATAGAAGGAGAGATGGAGAGAAGAGATAGAGAAGAGAGATGGAGAGGAGAGAGACAGAAGAGAGAGATGGAGAGAAGAGAGATGGAGAGATGGAGAGAAGAGAGATGGAGAGAAGAGAGATGGAGAGAATGAGAGATGGAGAGAAGAGAGAGATGGAGAGAAGAGAGATGGAGAGAAGAGAGATGGAGAGAATGAGAGATGGAGAGAAGAGAGAGATGGAGAGAAGAGAGACAGAGAAGAGAGAGATGAAAAGAAGAGGGATGGAGAGAAGAGAGACAGAGAGAAGAGAGAGATGAAGAGAAGAGGGATGGAGAGAAGAGAGAGATGAAGAGAAGAGGGATGGAGAGAAGAGAGACAGAGAGAAGAGAGTGACAGAGAAGAGAGATGGAGAGAAAAGAGACAGAGAGAAGAACTCTGAACACATGTACCTGTACAAAACCAACAGATGAGCATCATGCCTCAACATTAGTGAGTGAGTGTGTGTGTGTGTGTGTGTGTGTGTGTGTGTGTGTGTGTGTGTGTGTGTGTGTGTGTGTGTGTGTGTGTGTGTGTGTGTGTGTGTGTGTGTGTGTGTGCCCTTGTTTATATTACATTGTGGGGACCAAATGTCCCCATAAGAATAGTAAAACCTGAGATCACCTACATTGTGGGGACCAGCCAGCGGTCCCCACTTTTCAAAAGGCTTATAAATCACACAGGATGAGTTGTTTTGAGAAAGTAAAAATGCAGAATGTTTCCTGTGATGGGTAGGTTTAGGGGCAGGGGCAGTGTAGGGGGATAGAATGTACAGTTTGTACGGTATAAAAACCATTACGTCTATGGAGAGTCCCCACAAAGATAGTGAACCAGACGTGTGTGTGTGTGTGTGTGTGTGTGTGTGTGTGTGTGTGTGTGTGTGTGTGTGTGTGTGTGTGTGTGTGTGTGTGTGTGTGTGTGTGTGTGTGAGAGTGTGTGTGAGTGTGTGTGTGTGTGTGTGTGTGTGTGTGTGTGTGTGTGTGTGTGTGTGTGTGTGTGTGTGAGAGTGTGTGTGAGTGTGTGTGTGTGTGTGTGTGTGTGTGTGTGTGTGTGTGTGTGTGTGTGTGTGTGTGTGTGTGTGTGTGTGTGTGTGTGTGTGTGTGTGTGTGTGTGTTTCTCACCATATACGTAGAAGACTGAGGGCCAGCCTGAATACTGAACCAGAATTCCAGCTAACGGCATGGCTATCACAGCGCCCGCGTATGAGCCTGAGAAACACAACCAATCACATATACACTCTACATACATCTATGCAAACTATACATTCATTCATTAAAAAATATGAAATATTAAATGAATATTATAATGGAAAAAAAACAATATTAATGATAATATCAATTATAATATTAAGCATAATTTTCATATTTATTGTTACTTATAGTTAATATGAACAATGAATAATGTGGGGGGGGGGGGGGCATTTTCCACAGATATTAAACTGCTAAGCAAAAATAATGACCTCACCACAGAACGCTGTTGTGGCCAATCGGCTTCTTTCCAGCGGCGGGGCCCATTTGGCCCAGATCCCGTGGCATGCTGGGTAAGATACACCCTGAGCAGAAAGGACAATAACAGTAGATGAAGTCATAAACTATAACCAGAGCAATACTGTGCTTCAGTCACACAATACCCAGATGAACATGCAGAGGTCATGTGACACTGTTGGGGAATGTTACTTACATCATATAATTTGTGTTTCTCATTGGAAAAACTAAGTTATGATATATATATATATATATTTTTTTTTTTTTTTTTATTATTATTTTACCTCCACCAGCCCCTGTAGTATCCTCACAAAAATCACAGCGCCGAAGTGCACCCGTGCTGCCGAGGGAATCATCATGTTCAGGATAGACGTGGACACGACTGCAAAGCCAAACACTCTGAGAAACAGAGAGAGAGAAACATCTACTGCATCAACAGTGTGTGTGTGTGTGTGTGTGTGTGTGTGTGTGTGTGTGTGTGTGTGTGTGTGTGTGTGTGTGTGTGTGTGTGTGTGTGTGTGTGTGTGTGTGTGTGTGTGTGTGTGTGTGTGTGTGTGTGTGTGTGTGTGTTCTGTTCGCTGTGGTTTAAACACTGCATGACTGACCGGTTGGCTGCAAACTTCTGACAGATAAAGCCTCCTGGAATCTGAGTGACAATATATCCCCAAAAAAATGATCCGTGAATCATTCCTACAGTCTCTGGGTCCCAGGTGAACTGAGCTTTCTGAAACACACAAACATTCTACACTTAATATAATCAACAAATTACAACATAATGCATAAAACAATACTGAAATCCTCCAATAACACGATTGCATTGCCTTAAATTGTAATATTGCTTTTATTAATGAAATGCACCAAATGAATCGATGCATGCACTCAGTAAAAATAAAATAAAATGCAAAATAACTAGTTGAGTCATGTGACAATACTGTAGTGTAACACTGTGATGATGTTTTACATACTACTTCAGTATGCAATGAGTAAATACTGCACATGCAACACTGTTACTTTTAAAAGTAACACATTATAATTTACTCAATGCTCATGAGAAATAAGTAATGTTGCATTGCTGCAAGTAACAAACACACTTGGTTTTTAGTTGACCAGCAGTGTTGCTTTTAAAATGCATCAAAAAATCTAATGCTCTGCATCAAATATGAGTGTATGCCAAACTGAAAGAGCAGAATCAGGCCTAATTTACAACATACACATTAGGTGTCAGCGCCACCTATTGGTCAACATTTGTAAAGTGCTCTCTGTAAAGAGTAAAGTGTTGTTGAGATACAGCCTCTGTTTGATGTCTAATTCTTTACACACAAATGGTTTGTCATATCTAAAAATCTTTTAATATCATTTGAGCAGCGTAATTGCAAGATTATCTGGACACAAAGATCTGAGGAACAACTATGGGGAGTTTGAAAATGTATGACAAATTTGCAGAAAATCTAGTAGGGTGGAAATTGTACATGAAACATGTAAGCTGACGACATTAGCTATGCTTCCATCCACCGTTTTTTTTTTTTTTTGCATTTAGGGATATCGCATAAAAAACGCTGGAGGCACATAAAGTGAGCATAAAAACATAAGCACTCAATTGAGGTGGATACATTTTTTTATTTAAATATGCAAAAGCTTAAGAGTCTATGATTGGATCATTATTGCAGTGAATATTATGTTTTTAACATGTTATATGTTTGGCAACAGTTCTTCTAACTCTAACTGATGGAGTGTGTAGCTTTTCATTTCTGAAACAACCATGTATGAAGAACATCATGTTCATATTCCAGGATGACAATGTCCAGATTCATCAGCCTCAGATTGTGAAAGAATGGTTGTGAAAATCATTTTCCCTCATGAATCCAGAGCTTAAATTCATTGAAAGTGTTTGGGATGTGCTGGAGGAGACTTTACAGAGTGCTGGACTCTTGCATTGACAACACAAGATCTTGATGAAAATAACATCACAACATTTAGTAATGTAAGATGGAAACACATTTACATAATAAATCCCTCAATGTGCAAAAAAAAAAAAAAAAAAAAAAAAACTCCCTTGACTTTGCCTCAACTGAGAATGTGATTGGATAACAGCGGAGCGGACCAATCACATCACAGCATCTCAAATGTTGGTTTGGTCGTTCTGAAACGTCTGTGATCAGAATGATGTGGTTTAATTCCCTCTCATGACAGCGATTAATGCATTTCCGCTCTGAAACACCAGTCATTTATGATGAAGGAATAAAGAGCCAGAGTGGCTTCACCGATTAAAGCAACTTCCATTTTTATTACATATATTTTGCGCCAATTTCCCAGGAAGTGACGATTTTGTTCTCTTGAACACATTGGATGGAAACGCTGCTTTATACGCAAATGTTTTATGTGATATTCCAAGTTAAATTCGCAACTTTGAATGGAAATATAGTGACGTTAAGGGTTCGAGAACAATGCCAAATTTGCATGGAAAAACTTGAAAATAGTTCTGAATTTTGGTCGCACACAAAATCCAACTTACCACGACGTATGGCTTGCCTTCTCTATAGACGGTGTGGTTGTTCACCATGCTAACCACGGCCACACCGAGGTTACAGCGGATCCCGAAGGAGATGCAGAATCCCAGGCCTGACAGGATAGCGATGATGTAGCGTCGGGGAAGGCCGAAACACGTGCAGTCCACAACCGGAAGATCCTTCTCCTCCTGGAGCTCAGGACGACCCTCCGCCGACAACTCAATCGTCTCGCCATTCTCCTGACGCTTCTCTAGAACCCTGACACACACACACACCAACACACATTATGCTCTTTAAACTGTTTCATCCACCACTAAAGCTGTGGGATGTCAGGATCAGCTGCCTGCGGGAAAGACAACTGAGAAAAATCTCTTTAATATCTCACTTCTTTCTCCCTGGACGGAAATGAGAGAGCTGGAGGCTTTTGCTGAAGACTCCTGAGGGTCTCCTGAGAAACAAACCTTAATAAAGGCTTAAAATGCTCTCAGATTGATCAAGAAACCAGAGTATCTCATCTAACTCTTATAAGATACACTCTGAGCTGCTGCACACTCAGTTATTATGGCTAAATTTAAGATTTACTGGATGTATTTGAACAGCATGTAAAATATTCATCCATTTGGATTACACAGTTTTAGCACAAACTAATAAATGTAATGTCAGTCATACATAAATGAAAAGAGTAACAGGTCAGATTTCTGTAATAGCACTAATAAACTGTTAAATATGCAATAACCAGGTTCATATAACTATTATCAATCAATCAATAAAATCTCATACATTTGAACTAATTGAATATTGCTTGTTCCACAGCTAGCCATGTCGACTGAATAAAATTTTTAGAAAAATCACCATGAACACATTAATGCTGATTCTAAGAAATTTGAACAAATGCATCCTGAAAATATGATTATTTAAATCAAATAAAATCAAAAAGATTTAATAATACGATTTTTTGAGTGCAGAAATCTTATGACTGACTATGCATCACATTAAGTTTATTAGTTTATGTATGATAAACTGTGTAATCAAAATGGATCTAAATTGTATATGCAATTCAAATACATACATCTTAAATGGAAGTATACATATTTTTGAGTGCACATTAATAATTAATTTGAATAGCCATAATTGATTTATAGCTCTAAACTCTATAACAATTTGCATATGCATCTGTTTGTGTTTGTGCTATGGAGATTAAGGAGAAACATCTCAGAGTAGTTTTAATGCTGTGAAGTTTCTGATGTTCACCGGTGCTCAGAAAACAAAAATAAGAGGCAGTAGTAAAACGCTTCCCAGTTCACATTCCTAATGAACCGATGCGTCACATCTAATCCAGATTAAACACACCGTAACATGCTATGAGAGCAGCAGTTTCCTTCCCAGAATCACATTAAATATTCATAAATATCTTCAGAAGAATCTGTGAGTGGTGTTTGAGTGTACAAAACTCCCAGTTTGCATTCTTACGCACTATTCTATGACGTTTTGTAGTATAAATAGTAGTGAGTTTTCCAAATAGAAAAAGTGCACTTTAAAAACCCGGATGATGCACTTCATTATCTGAAAAAATGTTGGACACGTCATGCACTCGACTGTCACAGCTTTAATTATGTAACAAAGGGGGAATGACCTTTTTTTACACAGTTTGAGTACATACAGTAGTGCACAGTGTATGGTGACACATTTGGGACACAACTTTAGTGAAGTAACAGCACAATAATTCCCTCAACAAGACACATGATTTGAGGACTCGTTCATGTTTGGAGGACAAACACACACAATCACTGTTAGAGGTTTGGGCACACCAATAACCCTAAATATAAGCAGGAATAATAAACTTGACTTAAAGACCACAAAATTTCACATCAGACGTGTCAAAGATCTGGCCTTTGGTACGGTAGTGAACGTCCATGTGAATCTCTCATCACTGTTAAGCACAGACTCTTACCGTCAGGTTACAGCACCACTGCAGCTGATGAAATAATCATGTTCCTCAGAGCCTGAATTATTGATCAAACCTTCTATTTTAGTCTTTTTCTGCCTCTCTTCTCCCTCCCCCTTCATCCATCCATTCTTCCTCTCTGTTCTCCTAAATCAGTTCATTCAGTTCCATATTTCCCATCTACACTAAAAATACTTTGAAAGCATTTGCGCTCAGAAATTGCTAAATTTCACAAATAATTACATAGAAACGGCAAGTAACACGTTGATTTAAACATGAAATTTTGATGTAGAAAGACTGAAAGTGTTCAATTGTAAAAAAAACAAAAACAAACAAAAAAAACAAATAGTGTTTTTTACAGTGTACGTTTAAAGAGGTAAAGAGAGATATTGATGTATTTGAGGACAATTAGATGCATTTAAACCATTTACAAACAAAACAATCAGTTTAGGCTTAGTCATTCAGATGTGTAGCAGTACTATGGCAAATAAATGATATTCAATTAAATTAAAAATAAGATGAAAATGAAAAGGCAACTGGAATGTTTAATCTGGAGCACTGTAATAAAAAACAAACTGAACAAAATAAAATAAAAAAGACCTAAATAGTAAAGAAATTAAAGAAAAATTGAACTAAAATTAAAATGAACACTGAAAATACAAAAATAAAAGTTAATTGAAAATATTAATAATACTATAAAACTATAAATAGTTTTATATAACACTATGCAGAGGAACTATGCCTATTATTATTTTTCTTATTAATTTTGGATGGACAGAAATTGTCAATTCTTCAGTGTTATTTCAGATTTACTAAATGTCACAAAAAACGAATTGACCTGTTTCTGGTCACTTTATGCATCAGTCCACGTCAGTTCCTGTTTAAATCTGTCAGAATAAGCTGCAAAGTGAACCAGACTTTCTGCTAGCGAGACACTTTTAATCTAACACTTCTTACGGCTTCAGTCCGCTGGAGGAACGTGAGGTTAAGTGCTCTGCTTAAGGCTCGTACAGCACAAAACACACAACAGTTTCAACCATCATCAGAAGAGCAGACGGTAACATGTTCCTATCGCAGACGAGGAGGGTGTTTTGGCCAGTATAATAACCTGTTGATCCCATTTGATCTGATTACAGAGGAATCCACACTCAAGTAAGAGAATTGAGCTTTTAAATGGCCGTTTATATGTAACAACATCCTCACATTGTGCAGGAAGAACTAACAGTTTAATGACACTGTCCAGTCCAGTAATAGCAGTCGTGACGTGGACGACCGTGATGACTTGTGGAAGAGAGAGAGAGAGAGCGAGAGAGGATTTAACTAGCAGCAGGTTAGTTGGAGATCTATTTCAGGCCTGGATTTACACATTAAAGACCGCTCAGAATCCAGAGAAACAGACAGAGAGAGAGAGAGAGAGAGAGAGAGAGAGAGAGAGAGAGAGAGAGAGAGAGTGAGATTGTGTTTTTCCCAGTATGCTAATGTGACAGATCAATGAAAGTTGATTTGATCCTCACAAATATAAACACTGATTAAATGAATAACATATTTATCTGCATATATATCATTTAAATACGAAGACTTTTTGCCCTTGGGGATAAATAAAAGTACTTGTACTTCTGCAGGAAACTATAAATGCAGAAAAGCATCAAACGCCTTCAATATTACTGTAATTATTCAATTGACATTGAAGAATCGATTATAATATTAAATATTGAATGTCATTAAGTATTAATTGACACATTAATAATTAACCGGTGTTCATTGCAAAACAATATTTAACAATTTACTGCTGAAACAGTAAAAACTGTCTTGATTGCTTGTTTTAGACAGCATTTAGTTCATTATCTTTTTGCTTTATCACAATATAGTTCTCTTTAATAAATCTTTTTCACTGAATTACAATCTAAAATCTATTACAGGTGCATTACAAGTGTTCTTTCGCACTATGATTACTGTTTGATTTTCTAACAAATTTATAACAGGAACATTGTGAGGGAAGTTTATATTATTAATTTTAAATTATTTTATAATGAATCTCAGAAGCAAGTTTAGCTGCCAAAAACTAAGGTATAGTGAACACATCGCAAAAGAACTGGGAGGATAAATGCAGAAAATCCTAAAAGTGCAGCTATAATAATATAATAATAATAATAATTTAATCTAAAATGTGGACATTACATATGGTAACTAACACTGTAAAGGGTATGATAAAAAAAATGCCATAGATACTGTAAAATATGCATTTAAATTCATCATATATTAGCCTATAGGCTACATTAAGGTCAAATATGTCTATACAATTGAACAGTACTTCTCAGACTACTCAACAAAAAAATGATATTACCAGGGAGTGTTTTAAATGATCAGTACGTTTAAAGTAACATAAAACACCCTATCAAGTGTATTTTCTAAATCTGGGCATCTTTACATGATGCCATGATGCAGAACGGAAGTGGTCACCTGACAGGTGAAATGTGACGACACAAACCGGACAAGGGTCGCTATTAATAGAGTCCAGTCGAGTTAATCTGGTCGCGTTAATAAAGTCACACTCACACACACACTTGACAAACAACTACACAAACGAGTATCTCTTCAATGTCTAATGTCACTGAAACAAGCATCAAAGCACTGAAAGAGTGACTTAAATCCTGTCTTTATCTTCTATGTGACTGTATTGCGTGTTTGCGGTCCTGTACCTCAGGTCACATGCTATAATCCCACCATCTCCATCTCAACATCTTATCTTTACAATATATGTTCTGATAAATATCAACTATTGGCTAAATAGTTTTGATCAGAATTAGACCTCATTCAGCTCTATTTTAAAGCTTTAACTACGCAGAATTAGACATTCAACTGTTAATATGAACACATAAACCGGTTTAAGCATTTCTTTAAAACTTTAATAAGAATTTTTTTGCGTCTTACCGGTTTATTCTTCCAAGTGTCTTGGCCGCTGCTGCTTTAAAGCGCTCAGGTCGGACCTCCATCCTCTACAACTCACTGCGGGACCGGGCGAGATCTGCGCGCTCCTGCTCTCACAAGCACTCACCCACCTACCCCTTACACACACACACACACACACACGCTAATACTATCCCTCGCACAGACACACGGGCGCGCATGCACCCATACACACACACACACATACGTAAGTGCTTTATTTAATGTTAAAAGCATGCAATGTGACATTTAGTGCTCCAGTTTTGTAGCTGTAAAAGCAACGATGGATAATTCACCTCAGATCTTGAAATTAAACAAATAGAAACAAGAACGTTCAAACTGTGAACAAACAAGTGTATTCTTTGACAAAGATTGTTTTAGTAACTCTGTAGCCTGTGTATTTTTAATAATCTTTAAATGGTGTGATATTTGTGAATTTGATACTTTTCCATTTTCTTGCGAGTGCCGTCGAGATTACTCTCTGGTGCTGTGCAATTGCCGCGAGACTCCGCCCACACGCTGTTCTGATTGGCTGACTCCGCCCACACGCTGTTCTGATTGGCTGTTGGTTTTGATTGATTTTGACGCATCTTGCAGTTGCGTCGCGTCTAGTGTGGACAGATAAATTATTTTTGATACGCTGGAATCGTATCGCATCGCGTCTGGTTAGGACACGGTATGTGAGATTATCATTGCCACACTTTGTGTTTGTTGTTCCAGCCGCGACATCGCAGAAAAATAGAAACCGTTTCTAAAATAGAATCATCGCGTGTTGCCGTCGCGGCTGGTTAGGACAAAAACTTAGCCTAGAAATCTAGACGCACCCTAGCGGCAGCAAAATGTATTTTGCACCCAGGGTAGTCTAGCAACTCTCCATTGACTTTCGAGCTGCAAAAACCTAAATTGGGTCAGGCCAATCACATCGTGTATAGAGTAGGCGGGGCGGGCTTAACATGATGACGACAGAGTTGCGACGGTTCCCTGCTACTTGAAAACAAAGAATGGCGGCTGCTTCTGGCGAACAGTCTATCGAATCGGCTTTGTCCGCGAGGACTTGGAGTTAAGTTTTTCTTTAAGAAAAGAGCAAAGAACGGCACTTAAGTCATTCTTAAAAAAGGAAGATGTGTTCGTAGTTTTGCCGGCCAGATATGGCAAAAGTTGAATCTATCAACTAGCTCCACTGTTGGGAAAACGCTCTGGTTGGTTGAAGCGCTGTCCTATTGCGTGCAGAGGGAATTTGAAAGACAGCCGTTTATCCCGCCCCTCGGATTGAGCCGTGTCTATGGTGAGTTGCCAGACCTAACATCTTGCCAGGCTAACAAAAACTCTGATTAACATGGAAAAGATAGGCTACCTTTTACCGCGCGTCATGTGTATTTAGGACACGGTGTTACGATAACGTTACAAAATTTAATTGTAAAAATCGTTGTAAATTTAAAAGAATAGAGTCCACACCACAGCTATAACGATAACTACAGGAACGATATGGTTGGAATTACTTTCAAAACGATTTTTTCCAGCCGATAATAGCCAATCAGAATCTCTCCTGCTTGAGCTTTTAAAGCGGCAAAATACATACCTGCAGTGTGCGCTTATAGGCTAATAAGTGTTTCTGTGGCTGCTAATATTATCATGGTTATCGTTTTTGGTGTGAAAGGGCCTTAATTCTTTGAGAAAAATTAAGTCCACACCACAACGATAAAGACACAAAGAAACAATATTGTTCTTACTGTAAAAAAAATAATAAAAATAATCCCCCTTACGAACGATAAAAAAAACTTTGACAGCCAATCAAAATCCATTCTGAGCGCGAGCATTTAAAGTGGCAGACAACAGAACTGGTGTGAATGCCTTATACATAATTCCACGTCCGGTGCCTCAAACATAATTCCTGGAATGACACTCCCGAAGGAATACCGGTGGATCAATTCTTGGAGAAAAGCCAGGGGTTCAAGACAATGAAACCAGCATTAGTGTCTAAACAACTTTATTTGCAAGTTGTATCAACGATATGTTAGATTCAGATAAACAGTTTTAACTAGACACGCTGTGGTTGTGTTTTGGGGTTGTAATGAACATGGAGGTCTGGTGTCAATGTGTGTCACTGTCCAAGGTGCTGAAATGAGATTAGAGTAAATCTGTAAGAGTGAAGAGCCGGCGTGCTCACACGACTTAAACCCTCCCTCTCTCTCTGTGTGTGTGTGTGTGTGTGTGTGTGTGTGTGTGATCGGGCCCCGATCCCTAACTCTGGCATACACGCACACTAGCTGTCTAATTTTAATCCACAAGGCAAATAAGATGCGAGACACACTTAGTGGACACAATATGCCACTACAAACAACTCAAGAACCCGAGCTGTGAATGCGCCAAATAGGACGGGATGTTTTGTTGGTCCTGGAACAACATTCCCATCAAACACACGGTACTTCGTCCTTTAACTTACCCTGAAATCAACCCGAACATGAGGTTTAACGTTGTCCCTAAAATGTGATTGTCTGTAATGTTGATCCAGAGACATATTATTTCTGTTTAAAATATAGTCTCTATTCCTTAGTCCTGAGCAAACAACGATCATTTTACATTTACTGAGTAATTGTAATACTGTTTCCAATATTAGAGATAACTGATCTAGGTCGTAATTGAAGCTAAAGGCCAATATTTTCTTAAAAAAATAAATAAACAGCTAAACAAAGATGATAATTTTTTTGTAAAGAAAGTGATACTTTTATTCAGAAATGACATATTAAATTGATGATATATAATAATAAAAAAAAAATAGTACAGACTCCAAAGTGTTTAATGTTAGCGGATATTATCATCCACTGATAATTCATTTATTTCAAAATACATAAATGTTAATTTATACAACTTATGTCAAATATTAATCTTAGAATTGTGTTATTTCATGATGCCTAATGCATTAATATTGTTAACCAAATGAACCTTAATGTGAAGTGTTACCAAATATTGTTTCCAAGAGCAGATGCAGACAAATTCTGTTCTGGTCATTTGAACTCTATTCCATTTGAATTCCATTCCATTCCAGTTCATGCTATTCAAATAATTACATTTTTCAAGAATAGAATAGAACTTTACAATCACAAAATCGTATATTCTGTATATTTATAGCAAAGGAAACAAATAGAATAGGACAGAAAACAACAGAACAGAAATGAATAGAATATAACAGACTAGAGAGGACATCAGTGAACAATAGAATATAGAAAATAAATGAAGAGAATAGAAAGAAGAGGTGAACAACAGCAGAGAATAGCGTTCTATTCACAACATCTTTAAGCAATGTAAAAAAATTATATTAATGAACAAAAAAAAGAACTAATAGAAAACAACAGAACAGAAATGAACAGAACACACAAGAGAAGTGAACAATAGAATAGAATAGAACATGTGTATCATTAAATCTTTAAAGAATGTTACATTCAGCACAATAACAGCAGCCCTGAGCTGAAATCTGAAGAGGGTATAAGTGTAAATGTTTGCAGCAGAGGTTATAGAAGCCGTATAATGTGTCAGAGGTCACGGCACTTTTGCATACAGCTGTAAAATGAACCCTCTCTCTCTCTCTGTCTTACACACACACAGGCTCAGAGGAAGCTCTTCTTCAGATCCTGGGCTGAGTCCTCAGGGGCGGCGTTCGGGACAGAGAAAGCGAATGATAGGGAGAACACACACACACACACACACACAGGCTCAGAGGAAGCTCTTCTCCAGATCCTGTGCTGAGATGGTCCTCAAAGGCGGCGTTCGGGACAGAGAGAGCGAGTGTAAGGGAGAACACACACACACACACACACACACACACACACACACACACATGGGCTCAGAGGAAGCTCTTCTCCAGATCCTGTGCTGAGATGGTCCTCAGAGGCGGCGTTCGGGACAGAGAGAGCGAATGAAAGGGAGAACACACACACACACACACACACACACACACGGGCTCAGAGGAAGCTCTTCTCCAGATCCTGGGCTGAGATGGTCCTCAGAGGCGGCGTTCGGGACAGA
Source organism: Squalius cephalus (assembly GCF_949319135.1). Lineage (NCBI taxonomy): Eukaryota > Metazoa > Chordata > Actinopteri > Cypriniformes > Leuciscidae > Squalius > Squalius cephalus. The sequence goes on along the minus strand of NC_137146.1, from coordinate 3,443,730 downwards.
GAGAGCGAGTGAAAGGGAGACGCTCGCTGAGGAGGTGAAAGAGGAGGAGGAAGAGTGATTATTGAAGGAGTGTCGGAGAGAGATCCGTAACTCCCTCCTCCACCTTTCTCCATCCTCTGCTGCATCCATCCCTCCATCACATAACCAGAAAACACAGACGAGGACGAGCTGCTCAGATCCAGAGCGATATCTGACAGAGAACCACACAGATTATAACTCATCATTATGTGTGTATTATTAATTATGTGCATTATATATTATTAATCTACCTGGAGCTACTGAAAGAATAGTTAATGTACGCAAACATTAAAAAGCACACACAACCTTTAGGTGAAATAATCATTTTAAAATGAGATTAAACGTTTTATCAATACTTTGCAATAGAGAATTAATTCAAATGACATTTATTATGATAATTCTATTTTATAATCAAGTTTTTTTAAGTGCTTGTTGCAGCGTGACGGATTAGTGTCACCATCTAAAACAAGGTCTAAAACAAGGTCTCTAAAAAGTCTAAGATTTGGACAAATGTATATGTTTTGTAATGTCAATGATTTTATTTTGTGTACTTTATATCAGGGATCTACTGTAAGTAGTGTGTGTGTGTGTGTGTGTGTGTGTGTGTGTGTGTGTGTGTGTGTGTGTGTGTGTGTGTGTGTGTGTGTGTGTGTGTGTGTGTGTGTGTGTGTGTGTGTGTGTGTGTGTGTGTACCAGATTCAAGCAGCTGAGTGTGTGAATAAATGTTTTTGTTGTAGAACTGGTTGTAGATGCAGTAAACCACAGCCATCAGTGTCAGAGTTCCTACAGCAGCAGCGATGAACACGGCCAGCTTGTTGTTGCTCATCGCCAAATGAGCATCTGTCAGTAGAAAACACACACAGTGTTTATCTGGACCAGACCATACAATACAATAAAATGTAAAAAAAAAAAAAAAAAATCATGAAATAATGGAATGAAATAAAATAAAATAGCATCTAGGTGGTCATAATGAAATCTTTGAGAACAAACACCCATCAGATGATAGTGTGTGTGTGTGTGTGTGTGTGTGTGTCTTACAGGTTTGTCTCAGTGTGATGTGGTCATGCTGATCAGAGGTCAGTCCTGCTTCTTCTGCCGGGTCGGTGTTGATTTGATTCTGACCCAAACACACACTCACACACAGCAGAACCAGAGTCCACTTGAGCATCCTGCAAACAGAGAGAGAATCATTAGAACAAACAAACAAATGTCATTTATTAATACAAAATAACTAGTTAGATCCTGACACACATGATAATGAAGCACTAATGAGAGAAAATCCGTTTATCATCCAGAATTCTTCAGTGTCCTCTAGTGGCCGTGAGCAGAACAGCATTGAGTTTCATTCTCCTCTGGGACTCAGTCTCAGTTCATCCTGATGAGTACGCATGATTTTTCGATTTCCTTTCCTTTTGTAGCTCACATAATAACAGCACAACATTGACAATAACTGAGTATCAAATCGGAATATTAGAATGATTTCTGAAGGATCATGTGACACTGAAGACTGGAGTAATGATGCTGAAAATTCAGCTTTGATCACTGGAATAATTTTTTTATATATATATATATATATATATATATATATATATATATATATATATATATATATATATATATATATATATATAAAACCATTTGTTTTAAATTGTAATAATATTTCACAATATTACAGTTTTTCTGCATTTTTTATCAAATAAATGCAGCCTTGAGCATAAGAGACTTCTTGCAACAACATTAAAAACAATAACGTTTCCAAACTTTTGACTGGTACTGTATATACATATATACATACATACATATATATATATACACATATACATACACATACATATATATATACTATACACATATATATACATATATATACATATATGTATCAGAAATACATATGCACTCAATTCAACTGAATAATTTATATAGCATTCATCAAAGTTTTCAGGCAGTGATTTGTGCTTCAGATCTAAATCCAGCACTGAGCTCATGTTCAGAAAAGGCCGATCATATCTTATTGAGAGATGCACATGAGACTCGAGCTGAGACACATGTTTGCATGTCAAAATAAAGTTTCTGCATGGCAGGGAACAATTTACCTCCATAAACTAGAAATTCTACTACAAACATCATTACAAATTGTTACAAAACATTACACGTTTTATTTTTAAACATTAAACAGTCACTATTCAAATATTCATATATCTAAATCTTCTTGGCTAGTTTATGAATTATGCGCATCACTTATTCGACATTTATGCTATAGACACTTTCATTTCAGTTCAAAGCAGGCTAAAATATAGATTTAGTTTTAGTTCAAATTTCTCCTTGACAGAAGACAACTTAGGGTGTGGTGGGGTAAGTTGTGCCAGATGATTAGGATATTAAAACCTCATTTCTGTGGGTTTGTCATCAGGATTATTACATTTGCTAAAACAACAAAGAAATGATAATAATTCAGTCTGAAAGGCAATGAAATCCAGATGCGAGAGCCGCCTCTAATGCATTCTAGACCTATATTCTTATATCTTACTATTTCATTTACATAAAAATATTAAACTATCAGCACTAAATTTGGACTTAGGATCATGTGCAGATTAAACGTGTTCTTTATATATTAATTGAGAATCATCAAACCAGTGCAAGTAAACAAGATCCTTCCGCTTGTTGAAAGGACTGAACCTCTGGCCTGATCTGATGTGAAGAGGTCATGATGAAATAAAGTTCTTCAGCTGCAGGTTTACATCCTGATCAGCTCAACTAATAAATCTAAATAAATACATAATTCTAGAGTTCACAGCCAGACGCAGATCTCAGGAACAGCAGGTCAACAACATGCTAAAGATGTCTTTTTTTACATACCTTCCACACGGTTTCTGCTCTCAGTCGTTATGAACTTTTCTCCTCCAGTGATTCTTGTCTTTCAGCTGTGCTGAGCATCACTTTGTTTGTGGATCGTCTCTTTCCAGGGTGGAGATTCACACCATGACAACCAAAGTCCCAGGATCATTGAGCTCTCACACACACAACGACTGCACATCAACGACCAGCACAAAAACAGTCTAGAGAGGACTGTAGTATATACACACACACACACACACACACACACACACACACACAGGGTGGTTATAGGGGCGACGTACGAGGGTGCAGGGAGGAGGGCGGGCGACGGGACCTGTGGCCTCGGGGAGAACGAGGAGTCGTGGGGTCTGGGTTGGGCCGGGTCCTGCTATGACGCCTGGCATAAAGGAATCAACAGCAGGGTGGAGGACACTCACCAGTGCTGCACTATAGGTGTCTATGTGGATCAGCCCGCAGGCCTGCTCTGCTTCTACGCCGTGGAGACAGACGAAGAGTCAAAGAAGAAAGAAGTGAAACTTATTCACAGGTTTAAGAATCCCATAAAGGAGAAAACTCTGCCAGGCTTCTGGCTGGGAATACAGTCCTCTTGTTTAATACTCAAGAAAGAGGAATGAGGTGAACGAGAACACAAAATCAGGGGTCAGGGTGTACAAATTGTGGATTTAAAATGTATATAGGCTAATAAATACAGTTTGCTATATGTAATAGTTTTACAGGTCAGACTGCTCTTTGGTTGCTGGAAATCATATATGATATTGAGCTTTAACTTTTGCTTTAGAAACAAACATTCAATTGTCTAATAAACCTGGTATTGTACAGTATATTACAATTATTGTTGGCTCTCTGATGAATTGCTTTTGTTCTTCTTTTGTAGCGCTTTCTAAATCCATAGCAATACATGTAATGAAAATGTAAATTGGAAAGCAATATGGTAGCTTCTCAAATAATTGAAAAACTTATCTCATTTGAGTTCAAATAAACATTTATACAGAAACAAGATCATCATCATCATCATGAAGCAAACTGTACAACATGTCTGTTTCAGTGTGACCAACAAACACATTCACACAAACTGAAAACCTCAGAGTCATTTCTGACTTTGACAAAAAGCAACAGAAAATATTCTGTAGAACGGGACATTTACATCAAAGAGAAGAAATTACGCTTCAAAAACACAGATTCATCAAGTATTCTACAAGGAATATTAAATTATCATTTCATCATATTTATCACTGACAACCAGAACAAACTCTGTTCAAACTACTGAACAAACACAGAAGACCCATCAACCCCTGTGAGAGGCAGAAAACATTACTTCACAATGACTATAAGCCATAAAATGTCTGGCCTGTGGGTCAGATGTTCGCTTTCAGAAACACACTCTGAGGGAAAATAAAAACAAGGGTCATAAAAACATCTTACAGGTAAAAACAGGCAACATAAACATTTATGTACAATATAAAAATTAAAAATTGTTCTGAAAATTCTGTTGCATGTAAATACTTCATAATAAATCTGATTTGCATTTGTGTCACATACAAACTACAACTGGAATTACTTAAAATAAAAAAATTTGTTTTGTTTTTTAAATTTCCCCCTATGGCTGTAGTTTGTGCTCAAAAAAGAGCCAAGAATGTTACACAATACACACACACACAAAAATGCACTCATTCAAATAAATAAAGACCCAACAGATGTTTTACCCTCACAAATATATGTCCGTGTCATTTTGCAGAAACAATTAAATCTATTCTCAAGAACATTAAGATGAATTATGACCCAGACATTTCTCAAGTGTTGTTCTTGAGATTCACCCAAAACTGATTGTGTAGTTCAGTCATCTGAGAACTTTGGCTGCATCTGAAATCACACACACTTCCCTACGATATAGCAGGCGGAAAACAGCATGTGACAATAGTACGTCTGAAATTACAGGACTCGTAAAAGAGTAGAGAAAAAGTCCCTGGATGACCCAATTCATCCGTTGGGATTCTGAAGTGCGTGTATGATTGACACTTTACTATCCCATGAGGCCACAGGAGAGGATCTGTGAATGACAGTGAACTGACACAACTGACACTGGTAGGTCACATAATAACAACATGGCGAATGTAGTACGTCTGGATTACATTCATACTACACTCATTTATACTATGTAGAACACACTTTTTTTAGCGGTCGTGAAGTAATTACTTATTCAAAATAAGCACCTACTCAAGACGTAGCCTTTGTGTTATAGGTCTGCTTCTGAAACTTTAGTTATGTGTGAATATATAATGGTTCAAAAGATATTTTGAACAATCTTTTTACAGAGGTTTACGTACAGACCCAATTAAATAGTGACACTTAACGCAGAACATATCAGGGAGGGTCATTATTACCCATCAAGGTTGATGACCTTTGACCCTGGCTGTCCTCTTGAAATGCCATGGGGTTTTGATTCATAACAGTGTAAATTTACCAAAAGCACCTATGGAATATTTAACTTTAAACATCATTTTGGAATTTCTGGGAATGATTATATTTAGTCCAGTCATTTTAAGCCAAAATGGGGGTCAACCATGAACAAATTGCAACAGAAGCAAACTCAACTGATTTTGTATCCTCAATATGTCCTGAGTAAGGAAAAAAAAAAGTCCAGAGGAATCCCATTAGGAGAAAGTTTAGAAAAAGACCCAAATATTCATACGCCTATTCATTCTTTTTCTTACGTGAATAGGGTAAAAATTTTAACCTTTAGATATCACCATGAAAATTACTGTGTTGATTACTTACATCAAGACAAACAAAAAATGTATTACAAGTTTTTTTAAATTGTTTGTTAACATGGACAAACGGTGCATAATCTAATTATGTATGTGCTAATTTGCATAAATACCACAACAGATCTAAACATTGAGTATAGTCAGGTGAAAATGTCTTGTTGAATCTTGTTGACATATAACAGTAAAAGACTTAATATTAAGGTCTGAATGGAACCCATTTAGGCTACCCATGAGCATTAATGCATAGAGGCAGGAAGAAGTACTTCAAGCCAGCCTTTATTAAGTTTTAAGAGATGGGGTTTGGGGCTGCGTCCGTGGGACTGTTTCTGGGGGACGAGTCTGAGGGAAGAACAGGAGACAATGGTAAGGAGAATGCAGAAGACAAAAGGTAGGTAAAATAAAAAGTTAATCCCCAAATGAGATTCTTCAGAACTTTTTTTTCCTTACTCAGGAAATATTGAGGATATAAAATCAGTTGAGTTTGCTTCTGTTGCAATTTGTTCAACTTTTTTTCCTAAAATGACTGAACTAATTCTTGTTTTCAACTATTTATGCCACCTCTGCAGTTTAATTCATACATCAACGGAGACGGAGTTCAGTACCATAGTGTTCACATAACACAGATGGGTCACGCCATCATAAAACACCTTTATACAAAACTCATCAGATCCCTAAACCAGCAGGACCATCAGTAACCAAATATTTGGACCGTTGTAAATATAGTCTTTCATCGTTGTTTAACGTTCACCTGGTCCAGGCAAACGCATGTATGGCTTAGCAGTACCATAATTATACGTCTACTTAAAGCGACAGTGCACTCGAAAAGAGAAAACGATCATCAAAGTCGTTACTCCGGGTGCACGTAAACAACGTATTGATATGTAACATGTTTAAACCGGGAAGATTTTCACATACAGTAGCTAGTGTATGGCTTCATGCAAGTAATATGCATTTGAATATAATCGGTTTTGGAGCAACTTGCACAACTGGCTAGAAAACTCGTGTGAACGTGACGCTTTTTGGGGTGAGCTAACCCTTTAAAGTCAGTTATTTTTGTGCCCATCTGTATGCATGTACACATAAAAATGATTGTTGCCAACAGCAAAGTACGAATAAAAAAATCTTGATTGAAATAGATCCTTCTGAGATGTTTGTAAACTGTAGTTTCTTCCCTCTCACTTTCTCATAATACACTTGATTGGACACTTTCAATGTGGCCGTTTGCCGAATGGGAATGGTGGTTTTCCTCGAGCAGGGGGTGTAAGGTGTCAAGAGGGGTCAGGTCTGTGTCTGTAGTGGCGCACGGCTCATATCTCGCCTCAGGGTCAGCGGGAGACTGGCCCAGCCGGTCCAGGAGGAGGGAATGGAGGTATCCGATGGGAACAGGAAGGAATGCAACAACGATGAGTGAGACCAGGACAGCAAGCGCCCAACCAGGATAAGGGAGATCTTCCTTAGATGCCTGAGGGGAAATGTAGGACAAAAGCAATGTTAACCTTGTAAAGCCTCACATATGTCAGTCCAAAACATTTTTTTTTTTTAGTGAACTTATAGCAAAACCTAAAAATATATTCGCATTTACATGTCTGATTTTTCTTAAAGGGATAGTTCACTTTGAAATTAAATTTTGGTATGTTTTAGCTTACCTCAAGGGCATCCAAGATGTAGGTGTCTTTGTTTCTGCAGTAGTTTCAATTTTCATATTTTTAGGTCAAACCGTTCTTGTCTGTCAGTCATATAATGCAGGTCTATGGTCACTGTCTCAAAGAGCATGCACAGAGTCCAAATTAAAACAATTCCCCATCGTCCAAATTAAACAATTCCCCATCGTAAGTACACACTGATGGCCTAAGACACGAAACGAGCGGTTTGTGTGAGAAAACGAACCATGTGACACGGCCACGTCCACGTCTTGTAACACAGCCACGTCCAAGTGATCTGTATGCAGACTGGTGCATAGATATATACACTAGATGTCGCCTTGGCTACGGCAGTTCTTAACGAATGCCGTAGCCAAGGCGACATCTAGTGTATATATCTATGCACCAGTCTGCGCACACGTCACACCAGGAAGCGCGCGCGCCCTCAGATCACTTGGACATGGCTGTGTTACAAGAGGTAAAACCGATATAAATACTGTTCGTTTTCTCACACAAACCGCTCGTTTCGTGTCTTAGGCCATCAATGTGTACTTACGATGGGGAATTGTTTAATTTGGACGATGGGGAATTGTTTTAATTTGGACTCTGTGCATGCTCTTTGAGACAGTGACCACAGACCTGCATTATATGACTGACAGACAAGAACGGTTTGACCTAAAAATATCAAAATTGAAACTACTGCAGAAACAAAGACACCTACATCTTGGATGCCCTTGAGGTAAGCTAAAACATACCAAAATTTTATTTCAAAGTGAACTATCCCTTTAAGTCTCACATTCTTCAGGCTACTTCAGGCTTTTATGGTTCATATAATGAGAATATGGAGCTCAAACACAAGAAAAAGCCTTGATTCAGAGCATCAAACAGATATGCAATTTGGTGCAGATGCTGATATTTATATGGCTAAAAAGGAAAGCAAAATTCTGATCGCTTCTAATGTAAATCAATGAATTTTTTATAACAGCATTGCAGACTACTTACATAAATGCACATAAATATCAGTCATCCCTCTATATCTGCTAATAATATGTCTTATATGATATTTAAATGCTTACTTTTATGATCAAAGCTCTGTAGTTTTAAAACATTTAATGCAATGTAATACAATGATGATTGAGAGATGAAGAAATAAACCTTCCTCAAAAGCCTGATGATCATATTTGACTCACATTTGAATGTGATTTTTCAATGTATGGATAATCAAGTAAATAAAGTTGCCTTGCCTGACTTTCTTCTCTTAAAATTGCTAGTTTACATCTTGCAATTCTGACTTTTATTTTAGAATTGCATGACAAAGTCGCAATTGTGTGTTATAAAGTCAGAATTGCGAAACAAGCTTCCATACTAGTAAGTGTTCAACACTATAAAAGTTGATCTTATGTTTACTTTATCAAAATCAGTGCAGATTTCACAGTAAAGAGACATATTTACAATTATATTACAAGATTATTTACTTGCTAAAAAAAAGAATAAACGATCAATCAGACAACAGAAAGCATGTAAGTAGATTGTGTGCAACAGGTTTTTCAGAGAAGTTTTGATCATGTTAATAATCTATAGGTCTTAGAAAGTAGCTTTATAGGGTTAAAGATTAAGGAAATGGTTTACTTATGATCTGACCTTTTCTCTATTCCAGGCGGTGTATGTAGGGCGATTCAGGACCATCTTTAGCAGACTGGCACCCAAGAGTCCCAGCATAGCGACTGGACACACGTACTTCCACAGGTACTTGTACACCACAGGGACCGGCCGATTCAACATCCGTTTCAGGTCCTCTAAAAACCTGCATTAATAAATACATCTCGTTTATGCATTCAACCAGATGACGAAACACTTCTACTCGAGCACTGAGAGTCTGCGGTACCTGTCGGCTCCATAAACCCAGGCCACGCTGACGGTCTGAAAGATGACAACGATGATGAGCGGAAGTGTGGCGGAATAATCATCAAACATCGTCACAAAGTAGTTTCCACAGCGCTGAGTGAACATTAGACCAATCAGAAAGCCCAACACACAGCTGCACGCTGGCAGAGAGAGAACACCACCACACAAAGATTAAACACACCCATCTTATTCAAACTACTGGGAAAACCCAAATATAAACACAAGAACAACAGAACAATTGGTACATGTTTAATGGAAACAGTGTGTTACCTGTGAAGATGAGTTTGTGATTGCGTAGTGTCTTGAAGGTGTCTGTTAGCGGTGTCAGTATTCCGGCCATGGTGCCGAACATAGTGGACAATCCCAGATTGAGCAGCATGAGGAAGAACAGCACCGACCAGAACGGACTCCCGGGAAACAACGTCATGGCTTCTGTGAACGCTATGAACGCTAAACCCGTTCCCTCAACACCCTGAGAGAGAGAAAGAAGATCATCACCTTCAATGAGTCACTTTAGAAATGGAGGATAACTAGAGAAATAGCCTTTTAAGATTTTATTCATCTCCATGACTTCTTTAGACCTAGAGATCATATTTTTGATGTCTCCTACCCTAGCAACCACCCAGAACATTCTAGCAATGCCCTAGCAACCCCCCAGAACATTCCAGCATTGCTATAACAACCCCCCAAAACATTCCAGCATTGCCCTAGCAACCCCCCAGAACATTCCAGCATTGCTATAACAACCCCCCAAAACATTCCAGCATTGCCATAGCAACCACACAAAACATTCCAGCATTGCCCTAGCAACCCCCCAGAACATTCCACCAATGCAAATGTATTGCGAGTTTTGCATTACTTACATTTTCATCAGACATTGCCGTTCTATATGTATATTTTCCGTACCTGTTTCAGTTCTTCCTCCAGGCTGCAGGCGGTGATGTTGTAATCGGGGATCTTCAGATACTGGCCCACACTCCTGTACCAGTCTTCATACCCATCCAGTGTGAGGTTCTCCACATTTGAAGCATTGAAGAGGTCAGGGAGAGAAGCGCTGGATATGGCCTTCAGATTACTGCAACATACACAACCATTCATCTCAGCATCTTAAAGATTCAGTCAAATATATTAAAAGCATTCATTTAATTTCAACATCGTTAAATGTTATGTAACCATTTTAATAATTTGTAGCAACATTACACGTTAGCCATTTTACAAGACCTATTTGCAAAGCTATAATCTCTCTATAAATTACAGGAACGTCTGTCTGTCTGTGTGTCTGTGTGTGTGTCTGTATGTCTGTCTGTGTGTCTGTGTGTCTGTTAACCACATATCTCTCGAACCGTTAGTCCGATGGATTTCAAACTTGACAGGTGTCTCGCTACGGTCACGAGTAAGTGCAGTGCCAAGTTTGACGTTGTTTGGATGAGAAATGCTAAAGATATCGTTAAATATATCATTTTTAAAAGGTTGTGGTTTAAAAACATTCTGACATTAGAGAGTTGTATCGGTCAAAGAAGCCCCAAGAAGGTTGTGGTTTAAAAATAAACATTCTGACTAGGGCTGCACGATATGAGGAAAAGCTGCGATGTGCGATAACATTGTTTAATATTGCGATGACGATATGACTTGCGATAAATATTCAAATGTGAATGTTAGCTATAGCTAACAACAATTCCTGCATTTTTTTTTTTTTTTTAAATAGACATTGTACGTCTATTCAGATTACGCGATTTAGCGCGAGTGAGTGAGCGAGGGACAGCGAGGGACAGTGAGTGTGTGTGTGTGTGTGTGTGCGCGAGTGAGTGAGCGAGGGACAGTGAGTGTGTGTGTATGTGTGTGTGTGTGTGTGTGTGTGCGCGCGAGTGAGCGAGGGACAGTGTGTGTGTGTGTGTGTGCGCCAGTGAATGTTTGCGAGTGAATGTGTGCGTGTGACGGCACGCGATGACTGGTCGGAAAGCAACGTGTAGTCTGACATGTCTCGTCCATGACACGACAAGATTTTAGGAGTCAAAATCGTGTAATCTGACACCGTGACTATCGTAACAGACACAAAAATCTTGTAATCTGAACCAGGTGTTATTCATCGTGTCAGGCTGTCTGTTGCGATGTGTTCATCGCGCGAGTTCATATCGCGATGACGATGAAAATTCGATGTATCGTTCAGCCCTAATTCTGACAATCTGTCAGCTACACTGTTTACTTCTGAATATTATAGTTTGGATCCAAAACGTGATAAATCCATTTTGATTTATTTGAGTAAAAATGTGTTTTCTTTACCAAGAAACCAACAATTACTAAAAACACACACAAAAACTGATTTTGCACGGGCACTTTGCACTGCTCCCTGAATCGACACGCTTATTCATTTGTGGATGTAAACTGAATCTGTAAGTCAGCTATGCTGTTTACTTCTGAATATTATATTTCATTCTGGTGCGCTTAACGTTATCGCTACTGTAAGTAGCCTATGCTATTCACCAACTAAACATATCCTATTCAATGCGTTCACAGTCTCTTTCACGGGCATCATTTGTAGTGGCCTATTCACAAACTGTTTGCTCAAGCATAGCGTTTTCTCGGAGTTCACTGTGTGCTTTCTACCATGCACAAAAAAAATGTCACTGAACTTTTGCTGTGTAATTGTAACAATGAGCACTCAAACACACCAAACCAACAATTACTAAAAACACACACAAATCTGATTTTGCACGGGCATTTTTTGCACTAGTCTATCTATAAATAACAGAAACGTCTGTCTGTCTGTTAACCACATATCTCTCGCACCGTTAGTCCGATGGATTTCAAATTCGACAGGTGTCTTGCCACGGGCACGAGTAAGTGCAGTGCCAAGTTTGACGTTGTTTGGATGAGAAATGCTAAAGATATCGTTAAATTTTTAAAAGGCTGTGGTTTAAAAATAAACATTCTGACACTAGAGGGTTGTATCGGTCAAAGAAGCCCCAAGTAGGTTGTGGTTTAAAAATAAACATTCTGACATAAACACTCTGTCAGCTACACTGTTTACTTCTGAATATTATAGTTTGGTTCCAGAACGTGATAAATACATTTTGATTAGAGTAAAAATGTGTTTTCTTTACCAAGAAAGTGGCAAGATGAAAACCACTATTTTCTGTTTCAAACTTTCACATAGCATCTTTAGGTTATAATAACAAATTCAAATCCAGATTTTGATTTTCAAAGATTTATTATAAAAACGGATTCTTTTTTCCCAAAATGCAATAAAGTCAAGACACTTTTTTTTCAAAATGCTATCATATTGAAACAGTTGAAATCAGCCATCACTTTTTTGACGGCGATCAGCTCACAAAAACTGATTTTGCACGGGCACTTTGCACTGCTCCCTGAATCGCGACGCGCTTATTCATTTGTGGATGTTAACGGAATCTGTAAGTCAGCTATGCTGTTTCTGAATATTATATTTCATTCTGGAGCGCATAACGTTATCGCTACTGTGTAATAGTAGCCTATGCTATTCACCAACTAAACATATCCTATTCAATGCGTTCACAGTCTCTTTCACGAGCATCATTTGTAGTTGCCTATTCACAAACTGTTTGCTCAAGCATAGCGTTTTCTCAGAGTTCACTGTGCGCTTTCTACCATGCACAAATAAAAATGTCACTGAACTTTTGCTGTGTAATTGTAACAATGAGCACTCAAACACACCAAACCAACAATTACTAAAAACACTCAAAAACTGATTTTGCACGGGCATTTTGCACTAGCACTTAGAAGATGGTGGTATACATAAACACTCAGTCAGCTACACTGTTTACTTCTGAATATTATAGTTTATTCACAGCCATCATTTGTAGTAACCTAGCCTGCTCCCTGAACTCAATGCGTTCACAGGCTCTTTCACGGGCACCAAACCAACAATTACTAAAAACTGATTTTGCACGGGCATTTTGCACTAGTTTATTAAAATACAGTATGTTTGAGGATCAAACCATCCCAAATAATTTGTGTGTAACTTGCATACTGACCGTTTGACACAGTTAGTGGCGATGGTTTTGGCTCTGAAGCCCAGCACAGCAAACACCACCAGCGAGGCCAGCACAGACGTCAGGAAGTTGACGCCAGACACGGTGAACGCGTCGCGATGGCAGTTGTTGTTCCGCGGGTTGTAGGAAGAGTAGGCGATGACAGAACCGAAACCCAAACCCAGAGCGAAGAAGACCTGAGTCGCCGCCTGACGCCACACCTGAACGTCAGCCAATATCTCCAGCTGAGAGAAACACCACAGCAAGAGGGATTAAACTCACTTAGGGAAATTGATTGTGAACTGCTTCCAAGTTACACTAAACATGTCACACGATCAAAATAATAATACTTACAAAAAGAAGAAGAGATTCATTTTAAGCAGCGTTTGTCAAATTTTTGGTAATTGAAATTAAATAAAATATAAATATTTAATGAAAAACTTAAACTAGAAACGTTGCCTTAGCAATTAACTGAAATAAGTTTAAACTGAAGTACTAAAACTACAGAAAAAGAATTATATATATATATATATAAAAAAACAAACAAACAAACATGACAAGAGCACAGAACATTACTAAATTGAAAATATACAAAAAGGCAATTTAAAATATTAATAAATACTACATTGGTACATAAATAATCCTAAAACAATACTGATTTAAATTAATAACATAACAAAACAGAGAGAAGACACTTCTTATGGACTATGGTGTCTACTCAAACCCTGCCCATATTCTGGAGCTCAACTCAACATGCAGCGCAGAAAGCAGTCATGTGTTGGTCTACGTACTCTGGGGTAAAACATGAATTTGATGCCCTCAGACGCTCCGTCGAGCGTCACGCCTCTGATCAGGAAACACAGCAACACCACGTACGGAAACACCGAGGAGAAATACATCACCTGCACACATCAATATCCTCAATTATCAAATTACAACACACAATAAACAAAGTTTGATTTGCCATTTTTTAATTAATGCATTTTTTAAATCAAACTTTTCTTCCCATTTAAAAAAGAAATTCATAGAAAGTTTTTTTTTTATTACAAATCAAACTTTGTTTATTATTTTGCATAGAAATAGTAAAAAAAAAAATATATATTATAGCCATCTATTGCTATATATATATATATATATATATATATATATATATATATATATATATATATATATATATATATATATATATATATATATATATATATATATATATATATATATATATATATATATAATCGTGATTAATCTCATCCAAAATAAAAGTTTGTGTTTACATAATATATGTGTTTGTACTTGGTATAATTATTTTGTATATATAAATACACACACATGCATGTATATATTTAAGAAATATTTGCATACATATACTGTATATATTTATATATAATTTATATTATATAAGTATAATTTTTTATATATAAATAACAGTTTTTCTTAAATATATACATGCATGTGTGTATTTGTATATACAAATTTAATTATACACAGTACACACATTATTTAAACACACTTTTATTTTGGATGGGATTAATCGCGATTAATCGTTTCACAGCCCTAATATATATATAATAATTATTTCTTAAATACTTATTGCATGTTTTTTTTTTAAAATCAAACTTTTAAATTATTACTTTGCATATAAACAGTCCCTTTTATAACACTAATGTTACATCCACGACACACACTCACTCACAGTACCTTGCCGGTAGATTTGATGCCCTTGTACATGGCCAGACAGACGATGACCCAAGCGGCCAGCAAACATCCAGTGATGATGGGGTTTAACTCTCCCGTTTCATCAATGGAGTCGGTGATGTCCAGAGCTTTACGGTACCAGAAATACGACGTGGGAGAGCTGGCGGCACATTCCTTCACTGAGTAAAAACAACAAATGCATTTTTTTTTTAAAAGTCACATTTCTGGCATTAGTTACTCATATTTAATCTCTCAAGTGAGAATTACTATAATTGTATCTTGCATAACACAAACCACGTTTCCATTACAGATATTTTCTAAATGTCGGTTAAAAACTACTGTGATAAATTGCAGCATTTCATTATTGTTTTAGAACTTTTGTCTTTTATGAGTTTAATAAACAACTCTCTCGTCTTCTGTCCAAACATACCACGTCATCTTTAAAGAATGTACGTCAGGTGACCTTTAAATGCGCAAAAACTGTTTCCATTTCAGTTTTGCGAAATATTCCTTTTTTGAATTGCCTGAAAAACCTCCTCATGCGAGTGTAAAAACTTTTTTTGCGATTTGTGCGAGTTTTTGCGAAATTGACGCGTTTCCATTGGCCATATGTTCAATTTGCGCAATTTGAAGGACAATGGAAAAGTGGCTGCACACACTCCAAATCCTCACCAGTGATGTTCCCTTCTGTTGGACATTTTTCCCATGGTAGAGGATACTGGAAAGAATTTCCCATGTAAAAGATACTCCAACCGATGATGACGTTATAATACAGAGCTACAAAGAAACACACCTGGGAAATAAAAAGCATTTAAATGAGCATTTAATTCAATAACTGATGATAATTGTGTATTTTGTGTGAGTCTGCTTATTATGTTCACAATTTCAGTATTATATTTTCTACGATGCATGTAGCAGTGCAATCGGCCAATCACGCTAGAGATGACTCACCACACAGCTGGAGTAGCCAATGCCAACCAGTTTTGGAGAAATGTGCCTCCAGACGCCGATGCTGCCCTGTCTGATGCTCTGACCAGCCGCCAACTCCAGAAAAAACAACGGCACTCCAACCAGCAGCATCAACACCACATACAGCAAGATGAACGCTCCTGATACACATGACAAAACAATTATTAAAGTCCCTCTCTGCTGAAAATCCAGCTTTTAATGTTGTTTATGTGTCTATGTGGTGTTTTTAATATGCTTTAAGACAAACTATGTGTAAATTCATAAGTCGACACCATTGCTGAGTATTTTCTCCTTAAAACTGCAGTGAATCAAAGACAGTCTCAAAAACACGCTTTGAAATCGCTGGTGTTTCTGACGTCACAAACGACCTTGTAACCAATCAGAACAACGTGTGATCGTCAACGAGTGAGTGGAGGCGGGGCTCATTTTCATATTCACAGAACCACGTATTAAATGTGGCAAGGGTGTAGAATGAGTTACATTCAAGCTATTTTAAGGCATGGAGATTATTTTTCAAGGAAAAAAACATTTAAATATGTAATTTTGGTGATCAAAGATTAGTTTTAAGGGATAACATGATTGACTACAGGGGGACTTCAAATATAAGCCTGGATAGTCTTTGCATAATCAAACCCATCTCCTCCTCACTCACCTCCTCCGTTCTGATGGCAGAGGTATGGGAACCTCCACACGTTTCCCAATCCCACACTGAACCCGAGCTGAGCGAGGAAATACTCCACTTTACTGTCCCAGCCGTCTCGGGCCGTTTCCAGCGTGACCTCCTGCTCGACCCCTGAGCCCAGATCAGCCTCGTCCCGCTGGCCGTCTCCAGGTAACGGGGGCTTCTCTGACATCATCTGAGAGAGAAACAGAAGCTTGTTTTCGTATTCAAATAAATCTCACATAAAGCCACGGCGCTGCATTGAAGATTAGACGTTGTTATAAAATATGCTGCTATAAAAGCCGATCTTATCTTGCCAGTTCAGTCGTAAAACTGCTCAATCATGTGTGATGCTTCCTGTCAGACTGCTATTGAAGTTCACTTCCGTCTGAGTGATCAGACCAAACAAAGGATGGAGTAAAACTACATGAGAAGAAGTGTTGATGTGAATTGCGATTATTGGATATGGATTTTAAATCGGCGCAAATTGCTTATAATATGCAACGTGAAGCCAAAGCACTCAAGGTTCAATTGATTTGTTCATTTGCAGGTTTAAAAATATTTGTAACTACTCAGGTTACTGTATAAAGATAATTATGACATGCAATGAAACAAAAGCTTGGTCTAGATCAGTGGTTCCCAAACCTGTCCTGAAGGCACCCCAACACTGCACATTTTCTTTGTCTCCCTAATCAAACACACCTGATTCAACTCATCAGCTCATTAACCCATGTGATGAGCTGATGAGTTGAATCAGGTGTGTTTGACATCTTTCAAAATACAAATTACAACATACTACTGCATACTAATAATCAATGTACTATTACTATCATCAACAAAAATTATAAAAAGACGAGCTATAATAAAATAATAATCAAGTGGTTTAGGATCCAAAACAGAACAGTAAGAAATTTAGAATAAAATGGACCTAAATGAGATGAGCCCACACAAAGTCACAAACAGCCTAAATGCAAAATTGAAAATAATAATAACACTCTTCAATATCAGGAAAACTATTTTTAAAATTCCCTGACATTATAATCACTATGGTGGGTGGGCATGCGCAGTTGACAGCAGGAAACATTGCCTAACTGTCGCTTTAAAACCACTCTAAAACAAGTATTCAATTGAATATGTGCATAAATAAGCTCTTTATTGTAATATGAATCAAAAACCAAACGCTGTTTGGTGAGATCTAACACCGCAGAGCCAGTTTAACCAGTCAAAATCAGCTGGTGCATCTCATACGCAACTAAAATGAAATAATTATTAATATATGCGTCCATATTAGCATGTAAATCAATTAAACTTAGTATTAATGTCCTTCATGAATATATAGTAAATATCTGCATTAAAGAAATTCTCACCGCTGCTGTTTCGTTCTTTCGGGCTCTCAAACACGCGCACGTGTTAATGAGTTATGGCGCGCGCTATTGTCACCGCCCGGCACACGCGTGCGGCTCAAATCCTCTTTGAAGAAATCACTTCACAGCTTCCCTAACCGAACCGTACACATACAAACTACTGGAATAATGATTTGACGTATCGAGGAACAAAGAACAACGCGTATTTTTGCCCGCGTTTTACTCTTCCGTAGTGGTTGTGGGTTTACGGAACCTGAGGCAACGCCCCTCCTACGCGCGCGCGCGCCCGCCCATATTTATAAGACCCCGCCCACTTGACGACGCTCGAGGCATTGTGAGCGCGCGTGCTTTAGCCTGAAATATCACCTCTTTAGTTTTTAAACGTAGCAAGTGAAAGTATAAAAAGTTTTTTGAATGTATAGTTATAAAGTTGTAAGATATATATTTTTTTATAAAGTATTAGGCTATAAAAAATTAGTAGCCTATTAATCGCGAAATATTACAAAAATACTTTAGTGTTATTCTTAGTTCTTTTTATTTCGTTACTTATTTCTATACATTTCTCCTATATCTTCTATCTAATGCACACAACAAAGTTTCACTTTGTTTTTCCTTGCGACGCATCGAAACCGTTTACCATCAGTCAGTCAGTTTCTATAGAGTAACCATCTACATCTATAATAGCTGAATTGTTTATTTATATATTTTATTATGGTTTTCCATATGCTGGCTCTGCGTTTCCTCCAGGAAGTTTCACTGATGACTGATGCAATAAACCAAGAAAATTACACGAGATTGAAGGCACCGACACGTGGCGCTGTCAGCTCATGACGCGCTTAACATCTTATTTCTCTGTCAAAGTGAACTGACTCAAAACTATTCTCATATAATGCAAAGAAGCCTTACCAGGGTAAATAATAGCCTTCAATTATTTCAAATTATTCATAAGACTCATAAGCAACATACAAACTACATAGATATTGTCTGACAATTTTTTACATTTTAAAACTGCGTTTGGCTGCTGTGTAAATGTACTACGATTTAATAAGTGAATCACAATAATCAACCATCTTTGTTATAACATACCATCCTGTGACTGATAATGTAGCAGATTCCTCTACGAGAACCTCCTCGTTGACCTCTGAAGATCAGACATACAACGCAAAGAAATGATCCAAGACTTTTAAAATTCAGCTGAAATGTCAGGACCCAATGGATCAGTAAAGCAATCAAAATGAGTCGGGACTAAACGATCGTTTACATTTTAAAGTACAGTTGCTGTTTCAGCCCAGTAGAGAAAGTTCATTCCTCCTCTGGAGTTTATTTTGCCACGTTGTTGAATCCTTCCACATTCCAGCTGTCAATCTCAAGCAAGAACCGCCCAACACCGGACCAAAACACAGCCAGGCCCCGCCCACAATTGTGTGTGCTTCAGGAAAAACCACATGGGAAACAACATGGGAAACAAACTGCACAGAGGTGGGCAGATATGACCTAACAGACTAAAATTTCATTGACTATTTCAACTAAAGGGGATATATAGTAAAACGCAGTGTTAGGGAAAGTTACTTTAAAAAGTAACGCATTACCATTTTGCGTCACTGCCTAAAAGGGTAACATTGCGTTACTTAGTTACTTTTTATGGAAAGTAATGCATTTGCTATACAGACCCTTTCCAAAAAATTAGAATATCATGGAAAAGTTTATTTATTTCCATAATTCCATTCAAAACGTTAAACTTCCATATAGATTCAGGGCCCACAACTTAAACGATTTCAAGTGTTTAGTTGTTTATTTGTACATAATTTGGGCTTCCAGCTCATAAAACCCATGAAAACAGGATTTCAAAAAATTAGAATATTACATGAAATCACACAGTAATTACACAGTAATACCATCATTGAACCAGGTTTTGGTTCTTTTGCCAGTGTGGGCAGGTGCAAATCCTGCTGGAGAATGAAGGAAGCATAAAGTGCTCTGGAAATGTCCTGGTAGACGGCTGCGTTGTGTGGACCAACACCAGCCGATGACATGGCTCCCCAAACCAACACAGACTGTGGAAACTTCACATGATGCAAAATTTGCTCTCATCAGAAAAGAGGACTTTGGTCCACTGTGCTTTATTAAATCCAGAGTCAACGCAGCCGTCTACCAGGACATTTTCAGAGCACTTCATGCTTCCTTCATTTTTCAGCAGGATTTGCACCTGCCCACACTGCCAAAAGAACCAAAACCTGCTTCAATGACCATGGTATCACTGTGTAATTACTGTGTGATTTCATGTAATATTCTAATTTTTTGAAATCCTGTTTTCGTGGGTTTTATGAGCTGGAAGCCCAAATTATGTACAAATAAACAACTAAATACTTTAAATCGTTTAAGTTGTGGGCCATGAATCTATAATCTATGGAAGTTTAACGTTTTGAATGGAATTATGGAAATAAATAAACTTTTCCATGATATTCTAATTTTTTGGAAAGGGTCTGTATTACTTTTCCTCCTGGGCTTGGCTTGCTTGTTTGTTTTTAATAACAAAAAAAAGTTATATTTTTGGCAAATGTAAAGGCCCTTTCACACCAAAAGTGAAACGAATAAGAATCAGGCTGATGGAAATGCAAATTCACATCTGTACAGTAGACTAACCTTTCAGTAAGTTCAACACTTACTTCAGACAGCAAATTTGATGTTCTTCTAAAGTAATTTTTGCTTATTTGTATTGTTGAATTGAAGGTCAGCAGCAAATACATAATAAAGTGAGATTAAATACATAAAGTATATTTGTGTATTACATAATGTAAACATATTTAATTATTGCAGGTTTGACCAATAAGCTATTCCGAGTTTGCATTTAATTTTGTATTCATTTTGAGGAATACTGAATCTGTTTTTGTGCAAGATGAGTTAATGCATGACTACAATAACTGTATGTTTATACACGATTTCTCTCAACATGGCCAATCAGAGTAACTTGCATTACTTATTTGAAAAAGTAACTCAGATATGTGGCTGTAGATTTAAAAGTAATGTGCTACTTTACTAGTTGCTTGAAAAAAGTAATCTGATTACGTAACTCACGTTACTTGTAATGCATTACCCCAAAACACTGGTAAAATGAGAATAAATGAGCCAATAATAATGAATATAAGTGTAGAAATAAAGACGGGCCAGTCAGATCACTTACCTAAGACATTTATTCCATCTCAGATAACATTCATCTCTTCTGTGATATCTGTGAGAGGAATGTCCGGGTGGTTAACACACTATCAAAATACATCTAGTTTTGAGAATACTTGACAGAAGACAACCGTGGGAATCAGCAGCAGGTGAGTATAAGAGCATTTTCCTGTATTATATTTGTTTAAAGGATATTACACATGGATGAAATGATCAGACATGATTTGTTTGTGAAATTCTTCAATTGAAACATTCATATCTTCTGCCTGTTGGGAGCTGTTCATTTAAAAATGAAGATTCTGTCGTCATTTACTCATACATACCTTCATACTTTTTCCCTCCTATGAATGTAAAAGGAGATGCTGTGAAAAATGTTCATGCTGCATATGTACTCACTTAAAGTTATTGATTTAGTTTATGCATTTAGTTTGAATATGAACATTTTTTAGCAAATACGATCTTCAATTCGGGTCCTTTAATCACATAAAGCTGTCATTGGAATATTGCACATTGATTTTAAGGTGCTTTCTGTAAAAAAAAAGAAAAAGTGGATGAACGTCCAATCTTCTTATCTCCCCAATATCTCCTTTTGTGTTCTGTGGAAGTCATACAGGTTTGGAATAACATTAGGGTGAGTAATCGACTACATGATATTAATTCTTGCATGAACTGTTCCTTAAATGAGTCAGAGTTTCTGTTTATTTAATTTTTTTGATCTGTCTCAGTACTTAAAGAGATGCTCATTGTATTACATTTATTCCTCATAATAAAGCATCTGAGATACGCTCTCTGTGCATCAATGTAAAAGTGAAGGTCAGTGCTCACAGACAGGTCGAACAGGAGGAGAAAGACAGGGAAGGTGTAAAAATGACACATTCTGAAGCTATTATTGAAACGTCATCAGTCACATGCATTTGAACACCAGCGTCACATATGCACGCTTCATCTGTGATCTGTTTGAGTCTCCACAGGTGTGTGACGGTCGCTGGTCTTGATGGGGGAGCAATACCTGCTTACTGTGAGTGTCATCAAGGGTTGAGTAGTGTTTCCCTACAGAGGTTAAAATGGTTTCGTCCTGTCTGGTGTGAGTCCTTCATGCAAAAATTGCCAGTCCAAGAATTTGAGGAACCATTCAAATACTTAACATTAATGGTTTGTGTTCAAATCACGATTTTGAAGTGTGAGCAACAGCAATAGTAACTTAAACCCTCTTACCACGATTTCATTTAGCAGTTGCTCTTATCCAGATTGATATGACATTGATGAAACGAGGTGAACAGATCAGTGAGTTATCTTGCTGGCTAAAGACATGTGAGATAAATCAATACAAATATGCACTACCTAATAGGAATGAACAAGTCAATGCAAGACTTTTTCTATGGTTGTTCAAACTTCTTGATAAAGAGGAGTCTTGAGTCACACCTATAATTCGAGAGGTTGTTTTTACATGCATTTGAAGTGGATTCTTTCATATGGGTGTACAGACAGTAAGTGCTTAATGTGTAAGGGAAACAGGGTGTGTATAGTAGGTATTTAAAGGTGCTCTAAGCGATGTCACTCGTTTTTTAGGGCAAAACATTTTTTGTCACATTCAGCAAATATCTCCTCACTATCCGCTAGCTGCCTGTCCCCTGAACACACTTTAAAGAAACGCGGTCTCTGTAGACAGCCCAGACTCCACAAACACCAAGAAAAACAAACTGGCCCAGCCTGGACCACGAAACATAACAAACAGTGTTCCAGCCAATAACCGACAAGAATGATGTGGGGGTTGGGGGGTTAGTGCGCATGCACATGAAGGGGGGTGTGGGGAGTGGAGGAGAGAGAAGCATTGAAGAGGGAAGTTTGCTAGAGGAGAGATGTCCTAGACAACGACTAACGTTAAAATGTATATTCTTGAGAATTTTGATATGGCCGACACACGACCAAAGAGACGACGTTTCGATGAACAAATAACAAAGAAGAAGGAAAAGGAGAAGGAACGTGCGAAGTCCCGAATTTACATAGGAAAAGTGTTCAAAAGGTGGCGAGAACTCCTTGTGTGCAGGTGTGTAAATCCGAGAACAGGTGTGTAAATCCAGTTTGGTTTTTCTAAATGGTTCATGACTGTTTCAGGAAGCACGGAAAGGAGGGGGAGGGGACGGGATGAGGAGGAGGGAGGGTCGAGCTAGTTTTTTTGTGCAAAAATTCAATCACAGCCACTTTCACTTCATTTCAACATTTTCCCATTGAATATCCAGTTTTGGTCAGAAATGCATCATATTATGAAAAAAAATGCAGTTTCATGTTGACTTAAATGTGTTATTTATGTGCATAATGAAATGCTGAGAGTTCCAGAAAGGGCAATTATCAGTTAAAGCGAATTATCTATAATTAAAGCGATTAAACTACTAGGAAAGTTGTAGTTAAAGAGGTGATTCATGCGTGCTGATGATAACTGTGTGTGTGCGTTGCCATGTTTTATGTTGATCTTTTTTACAGCCTGATATCAGTGATGCTAATTTTTTGTTCTTCCTCTATTTTGAACCCAGCGGCTGGTGAGTTTTTCTCTGGGAGATGAGGGTGTGGATACTGTTGAAGAGGCTCTTTCACAGATTGCACTTCTTGTTGATTATTATCGGCTGTCCAGTGCCGAGGTGATGCTAGACGTCCAGACCAACAAAGTCATCCTGAGAGACAGACACAACCAGGTAAGAATGCAACACGGAACAGAGCGACTGATGGCAAAGAACGCAAAAGAAAGAAACAAGCATGGTCCAAAAGTCTTGTGCATGCATTTATCATATGCAACAGATAATATGAATGGAATGTGCAAGTCTCTTTGGGTAAAAGTATCTGCCAAATGCATAAATGTAAAATGTTCTTGCAAATCCACTAAAAAACACCAGCTGATTAAAAGACTGAGATTTCAAAAATGAGACACACATGATCTAATGCGACAAAATTGAGTGTCACTGATCATTGAATATTTGTGAATTTTTTTAGTTAAAACTAATGATGAATGTGTTGATTGTTCCATGACTGACCATTGATGAGGAACTGGAGGAGTTTGCCATGTGGTCTCTTCTCCGCTGTGACTGCGTAAATTCCCCATCTCTCCGTGATCCAGCTCTTCTCCTGCTGGTGTGCCAGAGCTGCGCCCAGAAGAGGCCGAGTGTGTATTTCTTCAGCTGTGCGTCTGTCAGAGTGAGACATGTTTCAATCCAGCAGCCAATCCTTGATTCAGGTGATACTGCTGTGTTTCTCCAAGCAGAGCTCCACCTCTATGATGACATGACTGTCTACCTGTTTGCACGTTTCAGGCGGAGCACATAAGAGATTACATCAAACGAGTTGTGTCGCATTACTCCATGAGAGCAAACAGGTACGGATCTTTACAGCCGGGTGATGTTGTCATTTCCACTGTGCTCGCAACCAAGACAGAGAGAGAGACAAGAACCTGTTATCAGGCAGATAAACCGGTTTAACCAGTTTCTACATAGCTTACGAAGGTGTGACTGAGAGTACAGGGAGAGAGGCGGAGAGACTGGGTTACCAAGGGAAATAAAGATTCATTCGACCTCGGCTGTTCTTTAGGACTAAACACTTACTAACAGGACTGCAGTCAGGTACAGTGTGTTATCTTTATCTGCTCTACGTGCGCTTATCCGTTTCAGAGAATGAGATCGAATCTGTGTGTGTGTGTGTGTGTGTGTGTGTGTTTCACAGCGAGAGACATGTTGAACTAACCTCAAGGCATCTCAATGTCAAACTGAATGCCAAACATATTTTCCTGTATTTTTTATGAATGAGTGTGTGTTGGTTAACCTAGACTTTGTGCACAGAATTGTCACTATAAGTGAGCGAAATCTGATTTAAAAAAAATCTGACATTTTGTGGATGTCTTTTATTTTAAAAATGCTAAAGGTTTTCTTTTAGGGTTTGGGATACTGTGTAATCAATATAATTATCCTCATATAAAAACAATTGAAGACTATTGGACGTCATCATTTAATGTACAGCACTTTACTCCGCTTTGTAGTTTTTAAATACATTTGACTAACTCATTTTCATAGCTTAGTAAATGAACTTAATTCAAAATGGTGTTTAATTAAGTCTTTATTTAAAAGATAATGTCTTATTTTGAAGATAAAAAGCTTTTTACCATGTGTGTGTTTATATGGGCGTATTGTTGGTGACTCATTATCATTGTGTGTCGGCAATTAAACCACATTTCAATTAAAGCATGTGACGCACATCAATAGCGACTGAAATACTTTTTCCGCTAGATTACAACACGCACTGTCCTTCTGGATAAAGGGTGTGTTGTCATGTGAATGTGTTTGTTTCAGGTTCTCTCAGTCCCGTATGGATATTCAGGGAATTCCGAGCCCTCCGTACACACAAGCCCCAAACCCACCCAATCCCCCCCCACCCTACCCGGGCATCAGAGGTGTGTGTGTGTGAACTGTGAATCAATACTATCTATACTTTTTATTATGAACGGACACAGATTAACACACTCTTATTTCTAGCTAACGGACTAGAAAACGGTCAACCTGATAAGTCATTCCTGAAGGCTCAGATGGAAGTGGTGAGTACATATAAACAAATACACACACACACATACACACACAACCGGTGAAATGTTCAGATAAAAAACAACTTTTTTGGAGAAGTCTTTTATGCTCATCAAGGCTGCATTTATTTGATAATAAATACAGTTACAAATTTGAAAAATGTGATTTATTTATCATAATGTGGTTTATCTCCTGTGATCAAAGCTGAATTTTCAGCAAATTTATCATCACAACTTTTTTTCTTTTGTCAAATCAACTTAGATAATTAATGTGGTTCAGATAACGTAGGCAAATATTTTGAGATTCTGTTGCTTAAACCAATCTCCTTCTTTGTATCAACTCAAATTTTTAATTTCAATGAACTCAAAATTAAGGCAACCAGGTAACTTAACTTTTTTAAGTTAAACCAACAGTTATTTTTTACATTGCAGTCTTCAGTGTCACATGATCCTTCAGAAATCATTCTGATATGCTGATTTGCTGCTCAAGAAACATTTATTATTATTATTATTATCAATGTGCTGCTTAATATTTTTCTGGAAACCGTGATGCATTTGTCCCCAAAGTATGACTGAATTAGCATGTATTGTTCAGTTAGTTTAGAAGACCGTTGACCTCGAACGCTCTAGTCGACCTTCAGTTTGACCATTAGCATGAACAACAACGTCACACTGATATCACTGTTTACATTAACAACAGTTACAAAGATCATCAAGAACCACCAAATTAAAGAACTCTGCACGTCTTTTTATTATTAACCGCCTCTCTCTCTCTATTTCTAGGATGTGCTTAATCATTGTTTTGATGACATCGAACTGTTCATCGGAAAGCTGCAGCAGTCAGCAGAGGCTCAGATTATCCTCGACCAGAGAAGCAAAAAGAAGAAGAAAAGTCAGAAGAAAAGTGCAGACGGTATGAGTCTATAAGGAGAAATTAAACCTGAGTGCTTATCAAAAGTAAGCTAAAAATAATGTGAATTTCTTAAAGCGATCCCCAAAACACAAGTGAATTGAACCGTCTGTAAATGGCCTACTGTAGTGCGCTCTTATCAGTAGATGTGGGTTTGTTATCAGTTCCTGATGGGAAAGCGTTGTGTTAAGGACCGTCAGCAGGATTCACTCTTCATATTCTCAATCAGAACAATATACCTGCATCATCTTAAACAAATATGCATTTGTTCCAGGAACATAATGTACTTGGAAATCTTCTCTTACACATTTCCTATTATTTTGTTAATAGCGCACATGATCCGTGTTTTAGAGAGTTTGTTGTGCGTTTCTGTTTTGTAGAGGATCTTCTCACGGCTAAAGCCAAACCTCCTTCTGAGAAAGAGTTCGCTGACGCTTTTCAGAAATTCAAATACATCTTCAGCCTGTTGGTGAGTCATGAATTTTTATGTCAATATAAAATAATAAGTTCAGAACATCTTTTGCAGTGTAAATTCATGAATTAATTATATACGAATTCATTTTTATTATATATTTGAATGATTTTAAATGATGATTTCATGAATAATTTATTTATTTAATATTTATTATTTCATTATTCATAATAATAGTAATAATTTATCATTTAATATATTAAAAAAATATTATATTAAGCATGTTTAATTGTTTCCCAGAAAATGCTATTTACATCTCTAAAATAATTTTAATTTTTAAAAAAATATGTATTACAAATATGATTTCTTATTATTATTGATTTCTTATCTAAAAAAGCATTGAAATTAAAAAAAAAATTGAAAAAAAAAGAAATATATATATATAGAGAGAGAGAGACAGAGAGAGAATTTTATATATACATAAAATTATATATATATATATAGAGAGAGAGAGAGAGAGAGAGTATATATATAATTTTATGTATATATAAAATTCTCTCTCTCTCTCTCACACACACACACACACATATAAACTATAGTTATTATTTTTATTTTATATTTAATATTTACATTATTAAAATTATTAATGTAGTAATTAACAACATTATTTTATACAATTATTTATTGCTATTTGAAGAGCTCAGTTGTTGAGAAACTGCCGGATACTCATATCCAGGTCATGCGATATCATATCTCTCAGTCAGGTTTCAATAAGCGCAATGTTTGTTTTACAGGCACGGTTAAAATCCGTCATCACCAATCCGACGTCCGAGGAGCTCGTGCATCACGTCTTCAAACCGCTCGATATGGTGAGTAACGAAGGCTGACTGTGTCTTGAGCAAACGGCAGAGCTTTTAAGGCCTTTGTTGCACTGCATTGTTTCAAGTGTTTCATCAAAAGGGTTTGTACGCTATTGTGCGGAGAGTAAAGCGCACTCAAATGGAGTAATTCACCTTGATGTGTGTGTTTGTAGATCGTGAGGGCAACAGGAGGTCCTGGTTTTGCTGCGTCCGTGTCCAGCCCAGCGATGACGCAGGGAGGCGTGGCTCTGCTACAGAACAACCTGACGGCACAGGAGAATGCATTATGGGTCTCTTTAGGGCCTAACTGGACACACCAAAAGTACATGATGCAGAATTGAACAAAATTGGAGATCTGTCCCTTTAATATGTGCACATGCTGATGTGTGGTTGACTTCATGTAGGTCTGCTCTGCGGAGTCCCGTGGCGCCGTACACACTCGTGTTTCAGGACGGCTGGAAGCCTCCGGGGTCAGACGCCGCTGGCTGGGTCGATCCTGTGGAGTCAGAACACAAACAGGACGCAGAGCTCTCAAAACTAGAGGTAATGTATTATTCACGTCCGAAATGTGTTATTGTGTCCAATAACGTACAAGAGTTTGGGGTCGGTTCGATTTTTTTAAACGTTTTTGAAAGTAGTCTCTCCAAGGCTGCATTTATCTGATCAAAAATACAGTAGAAATGTGAATGTGTTAAAATAACTGTTTTCTATTGTAATATATTTTAAAATGTATTTTATTCCTGTGATCAACGCTGAATTTTCAGCATCATTACTCCAGTCTTCAGTGTCACATGATCCTTCACAAATCATTCTGATATGATGATTTTGATGCTGAAGAAACATTTCTGATTATTCTCAATGTTGAAAACCACATAATATTTTTGTGGAAACCATGATGAATCTATTTTTTCAGGATTCTTTGATAGGAAGTTCAAGAGAACAGCATTTATTTAAATTAAGAAATCTTTTGTAACATTATGTGTCTTTACTGTCACTTTTGATCAGTTTTATTTAATGCATCCTTCCTGAATAAAATATTTAAATTCTTAAAAAAAAAAAAAATCATATTAACCCCAAACTTTTGATGTTTAATATACATACTGGATAGGCTCCTTTGATTACAGTCTCTTTAAATTTAAATTGTATAACTTTTTCTGAGCCGTTTTATTTATTTATAATTCATTTATGCTAACCAAACAGTCAGATGGTGAGGTGACGTAATTAACCATGAAGAAAAACAAACAAATAAATGTGATTTCCTTGTCCATCATTGTGAGTTTATGTTATTTTGCTTACATGTTGAATTGTGTCTGTCACACCCAGCTGACACCGTCTCACGATTCGGACCGTCACACTGCTCCTGTTCAGACTACAGAAGAACTGTAAGTTTGATTCACATCTGAAGAATCATCCAACAAACAAACACACAGACATATACTTAGATCATTAGTGTATAGAATGTGACCAATCAGGGATCAGCTTCACCTTTCAGCTGATCATCAGAAACCGTAGCTCTGTAGACAGTCAATCACATTAGACAAAGATCAATTTCGGACCAATGTGAGGATCAATATAGGCCAGGGTTTGTTCACACAAATAACAAAAGACTAACAAACAAAAGTTCACTTGTGGTGTCGACTCTCAGGAGTTTCACTTCAGTGTAAGTGAAGTACAATGGCTTCAGTGTGAAACAAACCTTCATTCAGTCATTGTCTATTGTCTCTGCTCTTAATGACTCAGAGTTTCTGTCCTTTTTTATTTCAGCAATCAAACGTGCTTATTTTGTAACTGCATGTATTTCGTAAAGTTTTAATGTACGTTTAGTGTAAACATCTCTGTCTCTCTCCCTCAGTGATGACGGTGTGCAAGAGCGCTTGTATCGATGCAGTTATGATTTTGTTGCGCGGAACAACAGTGAGCTGTCTGTGCTTCAAGGAGAGACGCTAGAGGTCATCAGTGATGTCTGTTGTTTTGATATAAAGACAATTCTAATACTATATAGTACATACTAACCCAATCCCTATCCTAAAGAAAACATATTGCTTTTTTTTTTATAGTTTTTTTATTATTATTTGAGACATCTGGAGATTTTTATTTTATATATACAGTACGTTTATTTATTTTATTCTAAATATACATTTATTTCATGTATGACTTGCCAAATAAAGACATCCTCATATATATATATATATATATATATATATATATATATATATATATATGATAGATAGATAGATAGATATGTATATATATATGTATATATATTATTTGGCAAGTCATGCATGAAGATATATGCACACACACACGCACATTTATATATACATATATATATATATATATATATATATATATATATATATATATAATTTATTCATGGAGATGTCTGGGGATTTATTCATGTACATTTATTCATACATATATATATATATATATATATATTTCATGCATGACTAGGATAAAGACATCCTCATGTATAATTTCATATATTAATATTAATAGTATATTTGATATATTTTTTATTTATTTATGGAGACATCTGGGATTTTTATACATTTATTCATGTAGATTTATTATTTTTATTTTATAATAAATATATATTTGTTTTATTTAATGCATGACTTTGTATTTCAAGCATAAATCCCCATTATACATACATTCAACACATATAAGTATTATAATAATACAAATAATCCCTTATTTTCCTGTTTCTCTCTGTCATACAGGTGATCGAGTCATCCAAGCGATGGTGGAAGTGTCGTAATAAGTTTAATGAAGTGGGATTCGTGCCGTTTAACATCCTGGAGCCGGTCACACACATCGACAACCCTATGCTGCATAAAACCCCAAAGGTACAAACTCACACCGGCCACTTCGACACATCTCTCTTCTTCTCCTCCTCGTTCTGACATTCACGTCTCTGTTTCAGCCTCCTGCGGCTCCACCGATATTCAACGCCCTTCCCAGCCCGTCCGCCATGACCTCTGACCCCAGACCCCCTCGGCCTCGCAGCATGATTCACGGATCACTGCCTGAGGACACAGAGAAAGGTATAAACACACTATAACAGGAGACCTCAGAACTTCTCACATCAGATCTCTTTAATATCTCCAGTTTCTTCTAGACAGCATTGAGAAAGTCTCCTGCTTCTCAAACCAGTGTTGTTATTATTAACTAAAACTGTTCCAAATCGAAAGAACAGCTGAAATAAAATTAAATAGACAGATTAAATTAAGTTAAAGGTTTTAAATAAATAAAAACAATTAAAAACAGAAATATTAAGTACTAAAATGACTAAAACTGAAATAAAAATAAATGAAAGCTAAATAGATTTTTTTAAATAAATATTACAATAGCACATACAATTATTAAAACAAACTAAATTTAAAATGAGAGTATTAAATCTGTTATTATAGCAACACTGATATAGTATTATAGTTTCTGTTAATATTTTGAATTAGAATTTATTTTCATATTTTAATTTTGTTTGTTGTATGTTCTTGTCATGTATTTATTTATTAAAAAATCTCTATATACTATAGCTATACTGTAAGTAAGTTTTAGTTAATTTAGTAAATGTTACCTTGGCAAATAGCTGATTATTTTATTTGATTTATTTCACGTAATACAATGTTTTTTTTAACGCTGCTAAGAATATTAATATTAATTCCAAAATCTAATTCTAAATATGAATAAATACTCTAACAGCTTATGATGCTCACGGTGTTCTTGTGCTCATATTGATCAGCGATGCAGGTGAATGATGAGTTACTGCAACGCTTGACCAGCGGGAAGAATCTGTCTCCTCGACTGACGATTCATCGCTCGACGGACACGTCTGCGCCGCTGGATTACAGCTCCCCGCCGGCAGAGGTGGAAAACTGGCTGCAGAAGAAAGGCTTCAGTGAACCGTGAGTCAGGAATCAGTCAACTATTAACAATAACAATCAGCCTGTAACACCTGGGAAAAAAAACAGACCCCACGTTCATTTAGTAGGATTTTACATTAAAGGGGACATATCATGCTAAATCCACTTTTTTAGCCCTTAAATGCATTTTGTTGTATATTTGGAGTGTTTAGAAGTACAGAAAAGTTGAAATTATTCTCTTCAGGTGCTTCGTTGATATCTTTATATTCTGTTTTGGCCTTATTTTTCAACCTGTTCCGATTTTTCTGTTATCTATGACGTTTTGTGAACTAATACGTCACAGTATTTGCAGCGGAACTGCCAAATAAGGACATTGACTTCCAGCCCAACACTTCCAGCAATCCGCCATTTTTATTTCTCGCTGCAATTTTGTAGTCCAAGCTAAAGGATGCAGAAGTTACGAGAGGGTAAGTTAAAATGTTCGGTTGTTGGATGTAGTAACCCACACGCTTCATTACACCGTCTAATGTAGATGAACTGCTGCGCTTGTGACAGGGCGCATGTTTAACTGAAAGAACGAGCAGAGAGAGAGAGACCCGGTCGCGCGCACGCACTCTCTCTCTCCAAACTAGACGCTGTCTTGCTCTCTCTCCCTCGCACATATTAATCAAAATAAATCGACACGGTGGTAAAAGGTCGGAAGACCAAAGTTTCATGTGTAAATACAGTAACACACCATTGCGATACATCCATATGAAGACGTTGTTCTGCAGGTTCGTCGTCTTCATTTTCATCTCGCTCCGGCTCCGACTCTGGCTCGAACATGTAAGTCTGGCTGGACAAGTCTTCCGTTGTTGACATTTTGTTAATAACGTGTGAATAAAAAGTTTCTGTGCCGCTAGATAATCGTATCTCTGCTATCAAACTGCTACAAAAATGGCCGAACGGGGTGGAGTTGAACCGAGTGTCACCTCTGCATCCTGGAGAGGGGGCGGGGTATGAAGTGTCTCAATTGTATTTAAAGAGACCGCACCAAAACGAGTTGCTCTCAGAAGCACCTCAGAAAAGGGGTAGAAAAGGGGCCTGTGGAGCTATAATAATGAGGAATTCAGACCCAAGCATTGCAGTTCCGCTTTATATAGACTACAAATGTATGATTTATATGTTAAAAGGAACGATTTAAAAGCATGATATGTCTCCTTTAAAACTATAGTATTTTGCCTATGCATTTATGTTGCATTAGTATTTGGTTATTTGTGTGAACAACAAACCCTATATTTGTCCGAAATTTATATTTGTGCAACATCCTGACTGGTAAAATGTGATTGACTGTCTATAGAGCAACAAAAAAGTGAAGCTGATCCCTGATTGGTCACATTCTATAGACTTATAAGTATTAATGCATTTGTCTATATTTGGGATTTTTGTAAGAGATCTATCTCCTCTATTCTAGTTCAGGGGTTCTCAACTGTGTATCTAAATGTCTACTTTCCTGCAGAGTTTAGCTCCAACCCTGATCAAATACACCTGAACAAGATAAGCAAGGTTTTCAGGATTATTAGATAGCTACAATCAGGTGAGTTTGATCAAGGTTGAAGCTAAACTCTGCATGAAAGCGTTTACTTTACTAGTTTAATCCATATTTATGTCATCAGAGCAGCTTGTAGTCTCTGTTTTCAGACATAATTGTCCCGATATACAGCAGAGTTTAGTCACTGAAGGGCTGTTGTTGGTGTGTGTGTGTGCAGGACTGTGCAGTGTCTGCGGGTTCTGAATGGAGCTCAGCTGTTCTCTCTGAATAAAGAAGAGCTGCGTGCTGTTATTCCTGAGGAGGGCGCTAGAGTCTACAGTCAGCTGACCGTACAGAGAGCCCAGATAGAGGTACATCAAACACACGCTTTTACTTCATCTAGGTATCATACGCTTCTGTTGTTTTATATGAAGCTACATATAACGGTTACGGGATAAAAATATACTACTTCTAGTTATAAAACGGATAGTTCCGGACGGTCCTTGATTCTGATTGGTTGAGCCGCGTTCGAAGCCGTTGTAAATTACTCCACAAACAAACACCTGTGACCGCATTTACATTAGTATTACTGCGCAACTGCCGTTTGTGATTCTTTTTTGCTGCATGTGTTGCTCGGCAACCTCTTTGCTTGGCGGAGGAATGCATGTGTAATACGTTATATTTTTTTGTTGCTGGTGTTTATTTTATGAATGAAATAAATTTTAGAATGAATATTTTTTATAGAGTAACCGTTTTATAAAAGCAATAAGCCCCTTGAAGCCGTGTTTTACAGTGAATTTAGAACAGCTAAGGGGCGTTGTTAGGCACGACGCGGAGCGGAGCTTTTATAAAATGGTTACTCCATAAAAATATTAATTCTAATATTTATTTCATTCATAAAATAAACATGTTTATTTTAAATATAAACATGTTCTGTTAACTGTTCTAAATGTTCTGCTCACTGTAAATCACGGCTTTGCGGGGCTTATTGCTTTAATTTAAAATGCTTTTAAATAACAACATTCTAAATATAAATTCAAATGTTCTAAAAGGTCTCAAGACAAAATCCACTCACTCCTGATGTACAGCATCACTTTGGTCTATAACAATGAAAAGAATTGGTACTGAATTAAAGCCTTTGAATTCAAAGTGAAAACATTGGCACAAATGCAATTTTTGAAAATCTTCTGTATATTGCAGTCAAGATTATTTAAAAACAAATAGTTGCCAGTATACTACACAGTGTGAAGTATTGGATCACTAGGCAAAGACTTGAACAAAAGAAAAAAAAAATGCATTTACCACTTGCTTAAACATGGTTCATTACAGATGTGTTAGTCTAGTGTTGGTAAAGTTTTCATTCAGCATGCATGAGGACCCAGATAATTAATATGCATTAATTAAGAAGCATTAAACACCGTGTGTCTCTCTCAGGACGCTCACAGAGCCACAGAACTGGAGACGGTGATGGAGAAGCAGAAGATGAAGGTGGATTTGAAACTGGAGAGTGGAACTTTATGAAGATCTATAGAATGCGCACGTAGACTAGTGTTCAAATACACACTCTCTGTCTGTATGATGTATACGTATGAGTTTACGTTAACGTACACATTTACGTTATTGTAACCTGCTTTGTGGCTTGTTTTATTTTCCTGTTTAGCTTTACGGCATGAAATGAGAATTGTAAATCTCCACAATGATGTCTAACATTTAAATTGTCAGTGTAATATGGGTTAATATATTCTCAATAAATACATTTAATGCACAAACTATCAAATCCTCTTTCTCCCCAAGAGGGCGGCAGACACCAGTCTATGCAAGACTAACTTTTGTCTTGTCCACAGTGATACAGCGGATATATGGATCAACTCTTTTAGGACTTCAACCTGCACCCTGTGGGTTACCAGAAGTAAAATCCACTAACAGAAACGTAATAAAACAAAAAGAGTTCAGAAGTAATCAATGTAGGCTACTAAAGGTCCATCAATCTTAACATGCACTTTAACAAGAGCAGCAACAGTAACAGTGATGCTTAACTAAGCAAATACCACTAATTATGAAATTAATACTTACAAATCTAACTAGTTTATATGAGCACATTTAGAAATAATTCAAAGTTTTGGTGTTACTTGTGTTGTTCTGGAACTTCAACCAAAAAATCTTTGCCAAAGCAAATGCAAGTATTGCTCCATTGCTTAGTAAGCTATACTACACATTTACATTCATCTGTTTAGTTGCAATAACTTTAAGAACGAAAATACTCGAGTGGAATAATTATAAATCTCTAATCTAAATGCAGTCTTCAAACAAATCAGTTAACATGAACTAGTAGCCTATCTGCTGTTGGAACCACTAAAAAGTATAATAGAATCCCAACTTACTCTTTTATAAGGATATATACAATCTTGCCTATTTCCCACATTGAACACACACAAAGACTTTATATGCTCTCTCTCTCTCTGTGTGTGTGTGTGTGTGTGTGTGTGTGTGTCAGCAGCTGCTCGGGTGTCGTGTCAGGTGAGGTGAGGAATGTGTGTTTGTATGTTTGATTAAGACAGCTGCAGAGTTCATGCGCGAGATTCATTAGCTAATTAAACTCACATTATGATTTCACACACACTGAACCTGTACAAACATGAGTTTGATGCTTTAGGCCCGAAACACGACACGAGAGTGTGATGTAGATGTACCTGGAGAGAGAAGTCCGTTAGCATTCGGTCATCAATGGCTTACTGAACTGATGATGAGCGCTTTCGAAGCCTCGAAACATTTGCAAATCTTTTGTTTCGAATCAGTGATTCGGAGCTTGTATTTTTATTTATTTGATTTTTTTCGGAGCTTGTACAACAAACGATGCTTCATTACGTCATACTGATTCGAACCTTGATTTCGAAACATTAAAAAAAATAAAGAAACATTTAAAAAAAAAAATCTGATGAAGCCATGAAGTTTAATACTTGCATAAAACAGAAAAGGAGAATCAAATAGACCAAGCCCTGTCTAAAACACAAAACAAGCACTATACATTAATTAAATAACATACATTTTATAGAACCCCCATTATTAATGGTATTTATTTATTTGTAGATAGATGACATATTAATATTAATTGCACTTTCATGGAAACATTTGCTATTGGTTTGTAATATAGATGTTTGGTCTGATTTTCGCTTGACCAGCAGGTGTCGCCAGCCTGTGGTGTTTCAAACGCTTCGGAAGAGGGAAAAAATTTGCAAAGCAATTAGTTCAATTGATTCAGTTTAGAAAATCTTGCTTTCTCCAGTCACTTTAGGGTGATCTACCTGCATCTAAATCTAACCACCCTAACCTTAACTTGGATTTCACATTTTCGTTTTGTTGCTTTCTGAAAAAAATAGTTTACAGCATGAAAATCATGTTTACAGCATGATTCAGAACTCATAATACAAAATGCAACCTGGTATTTAACCTGAGTGCAAACATGTAGACAGTTTCACATGCCCAGCAAGACTCAAAATGTTGCTCTAGTCAACATTGAACCATAAGTTGTGATAGTTCTTTCTTCTCTATTATGACGTATATCTGAGTGAAATGGCTTCTCGAACAAGAAAAAATGTAGGGGCGGGACTCTATTTTGTCCATCAGGAATTGATTGTCTGGTTGTGGTTTGCTATTGGTGGATCTCATGTGAGTGACAGGTTGTCCTGCCCTCGTGTCAGCAAACACATCATCAGAAGAGAAGCTGCAGGAGGGAGAGGAACTTATTTTGATTAAAGATTATGAGGGCACATTAATTAAAAAAAACATCACAAACGATGAGTCTAATTTATCAAATTAAAATCATTAGAATCTAAAAATGATTCTCATTCTTTGAACGTGTTTACTTTTTTTTTTTTTACATTTTGATTCTTCAATTAATTGATGCATGGCATGGATATATGTATATGTATGTAAGCATTTGAGATTTTGTTGATCTTAACATTTTTATTTATTTGCATTTTGTATTGAAAGTATTTAATTTGTTAAACAAGTTCTGCTCATTTCTAATGTGCAAGTTTCTATCTTGTTTTGCCTCATTTGTATTGGGGTAGCACTTTATTT
Source organism: Squalius cephalus (assembly GCF_949319135.1). Taxonomy (NCBI): domain Eukaryota; kingdom Metazoa; phylum Chordata; class Actinopteri; order Cypriniformes; family Leuciscidae; genus Squalius; species Squalius cephalus. The sequence goes on along the minus strand of NC_137146.1, from coordinate 3,406,480 downwards.
GACAGTTCTGTTCCACATGTACATACTATGTACTCATTATAATAACTAGGTAATAGCTAGGTACTAACCCTAAACCTAACCTTAACCCATGTGGTTACCAAGTGCTTTCAAGTACACTGTAAATACACGCAAGTGTACATACTGTAAAATAAAGTGAAGAATGCAGCATTGTTGTTATGAATTGCATTCCAACACATTTCAGAACACGATGCATGAAATGGAGTTTGTGTTGGTAGAAGCGTTTGCTTCATATGTTCTTGAGTAGAGCGACATCCAGATATCCAGGCCTACGCTTATAGTTTCTCTTCACAAACTAAAGTCCCCCCCCACCCCTCCTCCTCTCATATCCTGACTGGGAGACGCTCACTGCACCTGCTCAAGATTTGTATTGGTTGATGAGAAATACTCTAGTATGTGTGTGTGTGTCAATATCCAGACTGGATGTTTCACATGAGAGCAAGAAGATGACCTCTGACCTTTGATCTCTGAGGAGTTCGTGTTTCTGTTGAGTCCCTCAGGTTCTCACGGCCCCTGCAGGTGAACATCATTTCAAACACATTCCAGGATCCTGCACCTGCAGCCCGCGCCGTGTGTGTGTGTGTGCGCGCGCGTCACTCAGCAAGCCGTGATAACAACACAAAGCCTCTTTGGATCCGACCGCTCACTCCGACACCAGTCACAGAGAAGATGATGAAAATTCCGTCACAACATCTTCTCTTTTCAGCCTCTCCATCTGTTTTCCTCCGACACAGAGAAAAGCGAGGGCGGAATAATGAGAAAAATACTAACGGGATAACGCACTGGATTTTGGACAGCCATCTGACACGCTCCAGAAATGTTAATTCTAGCAGAACATCACAAACATTCCACTGGAACATCAGAAACATTCCAATGGAATATCGGGAACATTTTACTGGAAATACACTGTCTTCACCTCAACATTTTCCACCAAAACATCACCAAGAGTTCATTGGAAAACTGCTTGTATTCCATATTAGAATTACTATAGTGAATGTAAAGGAAAACATGGCGCTAGCTCTATAGAATAGACTTACTAAAGTGAATGCGCTTTAATGCAAATGTTTTTTTATATATAGCAAATGATTATTTCAATAGAATAACCAAAACCTAAAAATAAAACTTTTTTATATGAAAATAAAACAATATATAAATAAATAAAAACCATCATAATCAATAAATAATAATACAAACATACTTTAACTGCAAAGGGATAAACTGCAATAGTATTCCATATGAGAATTATCACTTTGAAAGTGAAGCAAAACCCTTGACATACGTTTACTTATCTGCATAAATGAGGACATGCCGTAAATTCCGAGTGTTTTTATATATAAATGGGTTATTATTTTTATTTTATTTTATATATTTTGTTATTTTATATATAAAATGGGTTATTATTACTAGAAACTAACTCAAATCCTAATAGAAAACTTTTTTCACTTTTATATAAAAATATGCATAAAATATTAAATAGATAAATAAATAAAAAGGTAAAATATTATTTAAAAAAAATATTAATTTTAATGAATTATATATTTTTCAAATTAAGGATGTCCCTGGATCTTCCCTAAAAAAGCTTAGTTAACTTTTGGAGGCAGATATATAGTTTGATCCCCTAACTATAGATAAGTAACTCCTCTCTCTCTTACACACACACACACACACACACACACACTGGGTGGTCTGGACAATGAAGACAGTGTGTGTAAGTGTGTGTGTGTGTGCATCTTTGATCATGGTGTGTGTGTGTGTTTGAAAAGTTTTAGGATCATAATCAGTTAACTAAAATGCTTCTTATTTTAAATTAGGCAAGACTTAAACCCAGACTCCACCTAACAAGCCCAATGGGAATACATGAGGAATGTGTGTGTGTGTGTGTGTGTGTGTGTGTGTGTGTGTGTGTCTGGCAGACTTGCCTCTTTTCTTGGCAAAGGAAATGAGGAGCTAAAAATTGATTTCATGCTGTAGAAAGAGCGCTGTAGAGAATGATGAGAGAGGGAGAGAGCCACCTGACCGCTTGATGGATGGTGTGTATGTAGACAATGCCTCACACATACGCGCTCGGGGTTTGAACGAGCTGTCTGCCGCTCTTAAAGCCTTTTGTTGCAGTTCTTCTGTCTGTCCTTCAGATTGTCCAGATTGTTTTCCCATAGCACCGTGGAAGCTCCGCCCCCTGGGCGCCATGGAGACGCGGCTTTGCATCCCCAGAAGACTCTGAACGCACGGATGGACTTTGCTTTGTGAACACATGAGAATGCAACTTTAAATAATTACTTCTGAAAGCACACTGGTCAGGTGTGGGCGCAGAGAAAAATAATCCAAAGAATCGTCAAAATCTACTTCT